>NC_138374.1:110489572-110687324 GCF_054177405.1 Leptonychotes weddellii
ATTCTGCATGGAGCACTGGGTGTTATGCACAAACAATGAATCATGGAACACTTCATCTAAAACTAATGATGTAATGTATGGGGATTAACATAAGAATTAAAAAAAAAAAGAATTCAGGTCATTTGGGTAGTTGATGATCCTATTACTTGGCAGCAACTTAAAAAAATTATTTTGTTCCCTAAGAAATTATAGTAGCTATTTTTGGAAAGTGCCTACTTTCTTACAAAAAGCCTGTCTTTGGAACATACATAAATTCAGTGTGACCCTCCCACATTTCCTTGGTCCCTTCTTATTTCTCTTTTTCCTTTCATAGTAGGAGCCTGAAGTTTTTATGATCAGGTGGCTCCTCTTTATCAAAAGGAATACAGAGAGATTTTACCTCTGCAAATGTTACTAGAGTATACAACCATGTAAACACCTTGCTAGGACCCTGAGAGAGACCTGTATAAGCCAGGAGCCCTGAAACCCACTTTAATAGTTTCAAAGTAATTTCATTTCTGCTTTATTCCTGAACTTATGCACACTGGAATATAATACTTCCCTTTATTTCTTTCAGGTGGGAGAATGCTCATGTACAGGATACTTACCTGACTCCACAAAATTACTGGGAGATAAACAAAAGGATTCTGATATAAGAAACTTGCTTCCTGGGGCACCTGGGTGGCTCAGTCAGTTAAGTGTCTGCCTTGGTCTTGAGTCATGATCCCTGCATGGGCTCTCTGCTCAGCAGGAAGCCTGCTTCTCCCTCTCGCTCTGCCTGTCGCTCTGCCTACTTGTGCTCTCTCTCTCTTTGTCAAATGAATAAATAAAAAATCTTAAAAAAAAAGAAAAGAAAGAAACTCACTTTCTGATGTCTAGACTGTATATGACTCTTCCTTTCTCCGTTTTCCTTCCCAGCACAATCCACATCTAGCCAAGTGATCTGCTTATTTTGTTGAGAACAGATATCAAAGGAGTCTAGTTGGGTAGGAAGTTTCTTTATCTTGGAATATGCACTCAAGTCTCAGCTGGTTCAGTTTTGGATTCAACTCTGATATGTGTTTGGGAAATATAAGTAAAAACAAAATCATCTTTGAACCCAGAAACACTCTCCACAAATGCAGTAGAAAAAAAAGAAGAAACCTCCACTTTTATTAACGAATAAGCATTAAACCAAAATGTGATGTGTATCATGAACAATCCACTAAGAGATTGCGAAGACAGGAAGAAATCTTATCCCCTAATATAGCCATACAGATACAATCCATTACATACATGTTTTCAAGATTCAAGATACAAAAATAACTAGTTCTCAAGTAGGAGAGCTTTGATAGTCACACATAGTTCATCCTAACTTTACCGTAATTGGAGTCACTATCTATGGTAATTGTTTGGTTTTATTCAGCAGAGAAACAAACTTCTACTACCTTTATGACAGGAGGCAGTTTTGCAGCTTGGAACAAGATACCCATCACAGTTAGGTTCCTACCCTCCCACAAAAACTGAAAGATAGGGCTACAATCTCCCTTAATGTTTATATTTCCAAATGATGGCTCCCAGGTCCTTAAAAGGGTCATGGGTCATAAAGCTAAGAAAAGGCCCATCTGGTTTTCAAAGGGATATGTATATACATTTTAAGGAGAAAGTACTTAAAATTACAAGTTTTCTAAGGTAAATGCTCTAGGAAAAAGGAGGGAGAAAATCTTTTTCCTTATTTTCAACAGGAAAGATTAAGCCTTTTATATTTAATTCATATTTGCTCTTACAATGTCAGAGAAAAAATATAGGTCAATGAGAGAGGATTTTTTTACAACTGTCTCATGAATCATCTTCATGCAAGGACTTGTCCTATTGAAACTTGTCTTGTCTAGATGTTGTTTTTCTTAGATTCTTTTTTTTTTAATCTTAGAAAGAGAGAGCATGAGTGGGGTGGGGGGCAGGGAGGGAAAGAGAGAATCTTAAGCAGGCCCCACGTTAAGTGTGGAGCCAAACACGGGGCTTGATTTCATGACCTGAGCCAAAATCAAGAGTTGGACGCCCAACCAGCTGAGCCCTTTCTTAGATTTTTTTATACCAATTCTTTCCAAGGATTTTTTGATGTTAAAAACCAAAGTAATGTATATATTTTTTGCTATGTGCAATGATCTTTCTTGACTGATCCCATCTCATGTCTGTATCTCTGTAGTTCTGTAATTCTACAGCTATATAAAAAAAAAGGACTTAGTACACCAAGTGTCACTATTTGGCTGACAAAGGTTTATAGTTCCTACCCCTGCTATGACATTCCCGAACTATACAATGTCGTTGGAGATGTCTCGCTGCACAGAGTTCCCTATCTACTTGAGAAAAGCATAAAATCCATTTAATCTAAAAACTGTTGTAATTTGGCTCCCACCTTCAGTAATATAATAGCTACTCGATTAAAAAAATACATCACCTTTTTCTTAAACAATATATTTTTAACCTTTTTATAACATTTCAAAATATTGATCATTTCCTTTTTGAAACTTTGTTATTAAAATGGAGAGGAACATTGGAAATAATTAGACCATGTTTCTTGTGTTAGAAATGAGGAAAGAGTGGCCACAGAAGATGGAGAGTCTTGTCCAAGTTCACATACTTAGAAAGTATCTAGACACAACTTTCCCAGTTCTCCTTTCTTCTTTATCTCCTCCAGAAGCTGCTTTTTACTTGGCAATAAGTAAGTGTCAGTCAAGGTTCTTTCTTTCACCTTTGCTTACTTATTCCTCATTCTACCAAATGGCTTATATGATCAACCCTATATGACTACAAAAGACCATGGACTTAGGAGTAAGACAGCCTGGATTTGAATCTTTGTTCTGTTATTTCTTATTAACTTGTAAACATGTCACACTGACTTCAATAAGTTTAGGACAACTTAAAGGATTTGTAAACCCAAATGCTGTCAGAGATGAAGGAGGTAATATAAATGAATTAAGTTGGTGGTAGAAGACAATATTAGATATTTAAAATCAATCATTTAAGTCTCCATCTCAAGAAACTAGAAATAGAATAGCAAATTAAATCGAAGTAAAGTACAAGAAAGGAAAAATAATATATATGAGCAAAAATCATGTCAACTAAATATAAAACAATTATATGTGAGAAAATAAACAAAACACCCAAAACTGGTTCTTTGAAAAGATTAGTATATATTTAGTAAAACTAATCAAGAAAAAAGGCAGAAAAGATAAAATATTAACACCAGCAATTTAAAAGAGTATCACTACAGATCTTTTAAATTTTAAATTTTTTCCAGTTTCATTGAAATGTAATTTGACATATAACATATTAAAGTGTACAACATAATGATTTGATATATGTATATGTTGAGAAATAATTACCACAGTAAGTTTAGTTAACATACATCACCTCACCTAGTCATAATTTTGTTTTCTTGTGATGACAACTGTTAAGATCTACCTTGGTAACAACTTTTAAATATACAATACTGTATACTGTAGTCACCATTCTGTACATTACATCTCTAGAACTTATTACCTTATAATAGGAAGTTTGTACCTTTTGATCATCTTCACCCTTTTCACCACCTCCCCATCTCTCACCTTCCTACCTCTGACAACCACCAATATCTTTTCTGTACCTATAAGTTCAAGGTTGTGTGTGTGGGTGTGTGTCCATGCGCATGTGTTTAGATTCCACATGTAAATGAGATCATTTGGTATTTGTCTTCTTCTGTCTGGCTTATTTCACTTAGCATAATGACCTCAAGGTTCATCCATGTTGTTGCAAATGGTTGGATTTTCTTCTTTTTTTATAGCTGAATAATATTCCATTGTATATATACACATCACATTTTTTTTTAAAGATTTTATTTATTTATTTGAGAGAGAGAGAATGAGAGACAGAAAGCACGAGAGGGGGTAGGGTCAGAGGGAGAAGCAGGCTCCCCGCTGAGCGGGGAGCCCGATGTGGGACTCGATCCCGGGACTCCAGGATCATGACCTGAGCCGAAGGCAGTCGTTTAACCAACTGAGCCACCCAGGCGCCCCACATCACATTTTTTTTATCCACTCATCCATTGATGGACACTTAGGTTGTTTCCATGTCTTGGCTATTGTAAATAATGCTGTCATAAACATGAGTATGTAAATGTCTCTTAGAGACAGTGATTTTTTTTCTTTCAGATATGTATCCAAAAGTAGAATTGCTGGATTATATAGTAGCTTTTTAAAAATTTTTTGAAGAAACTTCATACTGTTTCATAGTGGCTGTACCAGTTAGAGCTTATGAACTTTAAAAAGATAGTAAAAGAATATTAAGTGCAATTTTGTATCAAGAAAGTTGTCAATTTATATTAAATAAACAAATTTCTTGAAAACACAACTTATCAAAACTTCCTCTACAAGAATTAGAAAATCTAAAAGTTTTTTTTTAACAAGTTGATTCCATTATTAAAATCTTTGCTCTCCTCTCCCCTCAAATACCCTCCAGCCAAAGTAGTTTTTGTAAGTGGCACCAATCTTACATGCAAACTCTACAAGAAAATGGAAAAAAGAAAACAATTTCCATTTTATTTTAAGAGAAAAGCAAAATCTTGTTATCAAAAGATTACACTGGCATTACAAGAAAGGAAAAATATAAAAGAATGCAAAAATACTAAATAAAATATTAGCACACAAACACAAAGAAATATAAAGAGCAAAATATATATCATAACCATGTACACTTGAGTCCAAGAAAGCAAGGGAAGTTTAGCATTCAAAAAACAATCTATCTATATATATATGTATATATATATTTTTAAAGAATTTATTTATTTATTTGACAGAGACACAGCGAGAGAGGGAACACAAGCAGGGGCAAGGAACACAGGCAGGGGGAGGGAACACAAGCAGGGGGAGGGAACACAAGCAGGGGGAGGGAACACAAGCAGGGGGAGCGGCAGGAAGAGGGAGAAGAAGTAGGCTTTTCGCAGAGCAGGGAGTCCGATGTGGGGCTCGATCCCAGGATCCTGGGATCATGACCTGAGCCGAAGGCAGACGCTTAATGATTGAGCCACCCAGGCGCCCCAACAATCAATATATTTTACCACTTAATTAAGAGAGAAAGAGAGAGAAGGATCCCACAATCATCTCCTCAGATGCAGGAAAAATAAACACACTGTAACACAAAAAACTCAGTGAACTATGAAGAGAGAGGCACTTCCTTAATTTAAATATAGAACTTCTATAAAAAATCTATAGCAGATAGCATAGTTAAATGTACATTAATGAAAGCTTTTCTCCTGTGTGGAGCTGAGAAACTCTTGCCCAGTATCATCACTATTTTTCAACAAGGTACTGGAGATCCAACCTAGTACATTAAGACAAGAAAAGAAATAAAAGATATGAGGCTAAGAATGCAAGAGATATGGTCAAGTATATGGAAAATCCAAATGAACCCACAAACTATTAAAATTCACAAGTGAATTTAAGAACATGGAACTACAATTGCTTAATATGAGGTCATTACACAAAAACCAGTTACATTTCTATATATCAGGAGCAAACAAATAGAAAATGAAAGTAAAAACACAATGCAATTTACAGTAGTATCAAATAACATTAAATCTCTAGGAATGCAACTAATAAAAATGTGCAAGGCATCTACAATTAAAACAACAGAACATTCCTGAGAAAAATTAAAGAAAATCTAAATAAATGGAGGTATACACCATATTACTCATGATTTGGAAGACAAATCATGTAAAGATATAAATTATCTCAAAATTGATCTATGCAATATAATGTAAGTCAAAATCCCACAGTATATATATATATTTTAAAAACTTTTATTTATTTATTTATTTGACGGAGAGAGAGATAGCGAGAGAGGGAACACAAGCAGGGGCAGTGGGAGAGGGAGAAGCAGGCTTCCCGCCGAGCAGGGAGCCCGATACGGGGCTCGATCCCAGGACCCTGGGATCATGACCTGAGCCGAAGGCAGACGCTTAACGACTGAGCCACCCAGGCCCCCCCACAGTATATTTTGAGAAAATTGCCAAACTATTTCTAAAATTTATGTGGAAGTACAAATGACCAAAATTAGTCAAGGCAGGGGCACCTGGGTGGCTCAGTTGGTTAAGCATCTGCCTTCCGCTCAGGTCATGATCCCGGGGTCCTGGGATCGAGCTCCGCATCGGGCTCCTTGCTCAGCAGGGGAGTCTGCTTCTCCCTCTCTCTCCGCCTGCCGCTCCCCCTGCTTGTGCTCTCTCTCTCAATCTCTCTCTGTCAAATAAATAAATAAAATCTTTAAAAAAATTTAGTCAAGGCAATCTTATAGAACAACACTGGAAGGCTTATATTTCCGGTATCAATTTTTTTCAAATAAAGTTATAGTAATGAAGACACTGTAGTATTGGTATAAGAATAAACCACAAAGAACTGAACAGAGTCCAGAAGAAGACCCAAACATTAATAGTGTAACAATTTATGACAAACGTGCCACTGCAATTTACTAGAAGGAGAAGTGATTCTTTTCAATAAATGGTGCTGGGTCAACTGTACAACCATATAGAAAAAAGTGAACTGACCCATATCTCAACACCAAGGAAAAAGGTCAATTTCAGAGGAATTATGGATCTGAATGTCAAAGTTAAATAATAAATATTCAGGAAGAAAATATAGCAGAATATCTCCATGAAGTTCAGATAGGCAACAATTTTGTAAACAGGACACAAAAATTCATAGAAGGAAAAATAAAAAACATATGAAATGAACGAATGAATGAAATGAATGAAAAAGGAATGAAATAAAAAATGGCAAAATGGATTACATTAAAAGGGGTAATTTCTGTTCATTAAAAAACACTGTTAAGTGATAAAAATTCAAGCCATATAGTGGGAGAAAATGATTTGCAATACATATGTCTGACAAAGTCTTAAATTTAGAATATATAAAGGATTTCTACAAATCAATTAGGAAGGGAGGGAACTAAAAAAAAATAGGTACAAGACTTTAACACACACCCTACAAAAGAAAATATGCAAATAGTCAATAGACTTAGGAAAAGTACTCAATTTTATTCATCATCAGGGGAATGCAGATTAAAAATATGAGTCTATTATAACTCCCATTTAGTTGGAATAGCTAAAAGGGAAAGGAAGGGAAGAGAAAAAAGAAAAGGAAGACAACTCCAAGTATTGGTGAGAATTGGGAGCAGTTGTAATGCTCACACACTTCTGATGGGAGTGTAAATTGGTACAATCACTTTAGAAATAGTTTCAACAACATCTAACGAAGCTGATTATATGCATAACATATGACCTAGAAATTCTCGTCTGAGGCCAATTCTCACAAGAAATTGTGTGTATGTTCACCAAAAGATAGACACCAGAATATTACAACAGCATTACTTGCAATAGCCAAAAACTGGAAAAGAGCCGGATGTCTATCAACAGTTGGATGGAGAGACACAACTGATATGAATGGAATTGTAGAACACAACTAGAATGAACAAGCTACAAAGACAGTGCAACATGAATGAATATCAAAAATACAGTGATGATGGGGCGCCTTGGTGGCTCAGTCATTAGGCGTCTGCCTTCAACTCTGGTCTTGATCCCGGGGTCCTCGGCGGGAAGCCTGCTTATCCCTCTCCCTCAGCCCCTGCTTGTGTTCCCTCTCTTGCGTTCTCTCTCTCTGTCAAATAAATAAAATAAAATCTTAAAAAAAAAAATACAATGATGAGTGATAGAAGCCACACACACACACTAAATTGTATATTATTTATGTAAAATTTAAAGACAAGCAAAATAACCTATTGTGCTAGAGTTAAGACATCAGAGACCTTTGTGTGGGGACCCAAATTTGGAGGGGGGGATTACTAGCAATAAGCACAAGGGGGGGATTGGAAATGTTGCTAATGATCTATTTACTTTTTCTTGCCTTTCTAAAAATTAATTTTGTATTAACTTTGCGAAAATTCATCAAGCTGATTGTGATTTTTTTTTGCATTTTTCTAAAAACTACATTGGTGGACAGTTGGATGCCTTATTTAGAGCAGGCATCAGTTACTCATATGATTTCTTATGCAAAAATTAGGTCCTAGTGTAGCTCAGTTTTCTGGTTTTCCAAGAAAAACTAAAAATGTGAATTTTAAGTAAATCCTTCTTTTCTTTTAATTCCAGTATAGCTAACATATACTGTTATATTAGTTAAATATTTTCAAATGCTAGCAACCAATTCAGATCAAAACATCCACAAAAACAACAATGTGGGTCAAAAAATAATAATAATAGCCACAAGTTTATAGTGCTTGCTTTGAAATCCGTCTCTCAGGTTTATAACAGGGGATAATACTACACTACACAATACTGATTTCAACATTTAAATGAAGAAATGTATGGAGGGGTTTATTAAAATGTCTGGTGTATAGCAAGTGATTGATAAAGGGCGGCTAGGGATATGTTGCTGTTTGAAATCATAACGTGTCTCTTAAAATTTATCTTCATGATCCTTTACTTTGGTGGACATTTTACTGATATACCACTATATAGCATTACTAAATAGCATTGCATCTACCATAGAGTAGATAATCAATACAAATTTCTGGCCTAAATATATGTGAATTGATTGATTGATAATGACTTATATTTATATGCTTCAGAGTTTCAGCATCGCTGACATTATTTCAATGGCATATACTGTATCATGGAATATTGTATTAATGTTGGGATTCTGGAGATCACGGAAAATTTAGAGGTTAATTATAGATGATTTAAACTAGTTATAGATGATTTTCAGGTAGCTGGGGTTAAGTAAGTGTGTCATTAAAACACATGTAAAACGTGTTTCCTACTCCATCCTAGGCAGGTGGTAAGAATTGGTTCACAATATCCCTTTGGCCATTTGTGAACTCCATCTTGCATTCTTCATATTCTTTTCAAATAGTTCTGAGCATCCCCAGTGGGACAGGAGAGTGTATTCTTATATGTGCCGCCGCTGACTCAACCGCTTATGCCCCCCCTCTTACCATCTTTGGTCTCCCTTATTTTCAGCTCTGATGAAATGTCTCCTTCACTCCAATTTTAGTTCGCTAACGGTACCTGCCGCTGCAGCTGAAATCCACAGACATACACATCAAGGCGGCCGACGTACACCATTAAGGGTGTCAATGTCTATGCCAAGGGCCAACGAGTCTTATCACAGCAGAAACTATCAGCACCATATCCTATTGCTGTAGAAACAGCTTGTAGCATTGCTCTGACACCTTGTACCCATAGCACTTTCAGATTTCAGTGGCATGTTTGCTGAAATCCTCTTTCCATTACAAGAATCCAAGGGAGTTGAACTGGTGCTAGATCTTAGTAAGCAACATACGATATTATGCAGGGAAGAGGGAATGGTCAGAGGGAGATGTCAAGTTAAAAAAAAAAAAATAGGAGCCCCAGAAACAAAGAGGGATGGAAAAAGCTGTTTAGCTGCAGGGAGGAAAAAATGGCTTCAAAAGAGAATCGAAATCATATTCTAATGTTGTGATTTCAATCAGCTTACCTACTGCATCTGACACAAACAACCAAGAGAGGGGACCCTTGAGGTGAATATCAGTTGCCTTGAACTGATACAGAAGAGACCTGCCAGCATCAGAAGACATCAATTTATCCACCAGGGCTGGATACAGCTCCAGAACCTGGTTGTGCTGAATTGTCCTTGTGCATCATGTTCCTCTACTTAGGGGAAATTGACCCTTCCACTTTAACAGAGTTTTCCAGATTTTGAACATTAGCACATAAGAACCTTAGAAACCCCCAAGTCCAAAGCACTCGTTTTGCCAATTACAAAGTTGACAGTCATTCAGTTAACTAATTTGTAGCTAATTCATAGCAGAAACACAACTAGATTCTAGATCTTTGATTTTCAGTTGAGGACTCCATCTACTCTATCACGATGACAGAATTTTTCTGATCCTTTCTTGAGACTGGGTTTACTCAGAAGAATGAATGGAACAAACTAGAAAGAAAGGCACTAGTCATGGTGTCATTTCACTGTTTCTTGCTTGAACTCTGCTGTGTACATTTGCATGAACAACATCGAACACATTCTAATCCACTAAGGAAGAAAGTAGAGAAAGTTATCTCTGTCCTTTTCAAGCAACAACTGGAATCCTATTCTGTTTGTTGCATGTTGTTAACTTTGTAAATATGTGAGTGTGCTACTTTGTAAGTGGGGTCCAAGTCTAGCCATGGTGAATATCTAATAAATATGGCTGCAGATGTTAAAAATTAAGACTAAATTTCATCATTCCAATAAACATGATGAAGGAAAGTATCTACTAGGCAATAATGTGATTTTAGTTTGTTCTATTTCATAATGAGGTACGCCTATATGAAAGCAATACATGTGCAAGTCATTTGTAAGATATGCCATGAGGTGGGAGTGAAAGTCAAATGTCAGCTCTCTGGATATGCTTAGGCTTGCTTCACTAGTGATACTTTAAATGAGTAGAAAGAGATTTTTCCTTGAAAAGGTAACAGTTTGACTTAACTTCTGTTATGATTAAGCCTGCCTCCAGTATATGAATAATTCTTTCCTTAGATAGGGAGGAAAATACAGTGTTAAGGAAGGTATTTATTTAGAATTTCAAATTCTTTGAAATAAAAACCACATAGTCAAATGCCATCCTGAGTGAAAAAGGAAAAGATATGTGAGTATACACACAACCTTAAAAAGAGCTTAATGTCATTGTGTTTTTCTTGAGAAAGTCAGGATCATGCATGTGCGCTGTACATAGAATATGTCGCTGGCCAACAAGTTCATGTATTTTTCAAATAGGACAGGATTAAAGTCAATGTGTTCTCTATGTGCCGTAAACCCTTTTAAAACCTGTGTGCTTTAAAATGATAGAACACTCGTTACAGAAAACTGAATGAGACTACAATGTACAAAAAAGAGAATATCACCCAATAATCTGACGCTCAGAGATAATTAGTGTTTTCCTCTTGGAATACATACCTCTGGACATCTCTCCACGCACACATTTGTGTTCACACACACACACACACTTACATGAATGGAATCTTACACGATGTGTTCTGCAGAACCTACTTTTCCCATCCATGAATAAAGTTGCCCATTTCACAGGAAGATGGTTAAATTCATCATGAATGTGCATTTGAAAGTGACCTCTTTCTTAACTGAGCTTCAGTTGCACACTTTCAATACAGGAGCCAAGTGAGTACTACTGCATTATAGAACACTGAATGATAATATTTCAGAGGGTGAATATCAAATAGTTTGGATAAGATACCATTAGCTGGAAGCCCCACCTGTGAGGTAAATTTGCATGTTTCTTACACTTACTCTTTTTTAAGATTTGTATTATGAGAATTTAAACAAAAAGAAAAAGAATTGTACAGTGACCACCCACATACCTGCACTTCAATTCACCAATTGTTCGCATTTTTCTGTATTTTCTTTTTCTGCCTTCCTATGAAATTCCCAGTTTAATCTCTTTGATTTTTTTTGAAGCATTATAAAAAACGACACTTTGCTCTTAAAGACTTCAGCCTGAGTAAACAAGAAATTATCAACATTCTCCTACATTCACATTCATATTATCATACCATTACCACATATGTAACAAAATTACCACAAATTCTTCAGTATTATTTAATATTGAGAGTTGACTTAGTTTGAAAGCCAACTTGTACAAGTTAGAAAAAAATTTCCTTTTCATTACAGTTGGTCAGTTTGATTCTCTTAATACAAATAGGTTTTTAAAAGCTGACTTTACCATTGATTCGTGATTTTATCTTGCAAATATGTTATGTAACTTCCAGGTGAACATAAATACAAATATAACTATAATAACAGTGTGTGTATATGTAGAACAGTAAGATATTTTTTTATGTCATGATGAAATTTTGTCAAGTGAATAATAGGTGGTATGAATTTTGCACACAATTTACTTTGCACTTTATTTTTTGTATACATAGAGAATCCACAGGGTGTCAACATTTATAAACTTTAAAAGAGCTGTTTATATCCTTTGACATGGAAGCACTATGTTTGTGCAATTAGCCCCGCTTCTATTCAGAAAACCTAGATTCACTTACATGCCTTTAAAACTATTACCACAGAACATCAAGTGGTGGGTCACTGTCTTCAAACACAGTACAACATGGACCTGGTTCTTATATTGCCAAGAAACAAAGATTAAAGCAACAGACAGCAAATATGAGCTGGCTTCCAGGGATTTTAGTCATCTGAATCCTTTGGGATTACAGGGATAAATCTACCAGAATGGAGTTCCTTCAGCAGTCATGAATCAGCTGACGAGGACCAAAATATATACTGTCCTTCATAATATACTTGAGGAGATAGAGTCACTTTTGTCATTGATATGGTCCTCTTCTCCCCCACCCTCCTTCTTTTCCATCATTCGTTTACCATTGCAGAGACAATCGACAACATGGTAACAAGGAAAGAGGTCTTTCCTTATTTATATATTCCGAGGCATAGCAGACATTTGCCACCTATCCTAGGTGTTCTCCAGTCATGTGTTATTTCAGTGAAGGCTCCTGTCTTGAGTTAGGTATATCTATTAGCCAGGGGCAGGGACCGCGTGAGCTCTGTATGTGTGCCGTGGGAGGGGAACAGGTCTCTCCTGTTGAGGAGCTGCTGCCCGTGATAGCCATATGAATGCTGATCTGTGGCTTGTGCAGCTCACTTCTGCAACAACAGGGGGACTCTAACCTGGGCACTGAATTCCTCCTGCAGCTGTGAGCTTGGAGCTCTGCCTCACCCTTGAGAAAACCTGCGCTGTGAAACTCAGATGGTTGCTTCCTGCCCCGCAACCCGCCCTCCACTCAGCCATTGGAAAGAAGTTCCACGGGAGGGCAGGGCAAAGATGACAGCCCCTCGAGCCCGTCCAACACAGAGAAGTTTTATAAGGCCATTACTGCAGACTAAACAGCCAGCAGGTATGGTTAAAAAGGGAACGACTGACTTCCTGTGAGCGTGCGTTCCTGTCTGCAGAGTAGAGGCTGTTAAGTTCATCACAAAGGAAGTGCCCTCAGCACCGGGAACGTGCTGCTCCCAGGGGCTTTGAGTTGTGGGTGAGGAATTCATTCTGTAGTGAGATGAAAGGCCACGTTCCCATTGTTAAGGTCACTATGCCTCTGGTTTAGTTTGTCCCTAACTTACGGCCACAAGTCATGGATCTGTGGCTCTCAGAGGTTCGCTCACAGGGTTCACAAAACACACTTTGCAGCTGCACCACCCAGCTGGGGAGGAGTGAAACCAGTGGAGCATTGCAGGCTGAGCTCATTTCCGCCCACATCAGAAGCAGCAGAGGAGTTTGTGGAGAGCTACATTTGAGCCCTCCATTAGCTACTTTACATCTTATAGACCAAGATGCCACTTCCTACACCATGTGTTAGTGGGGAACCACGTGGATATAATGTCGCGGGAGGACCTAGCCCTAAATGTGCTAAGGCTTTGAGAAGTCTTTCCTTATTCACACTTGCTTTCCAGCGACATTCTTCACAAATAAGCTCCACTCCCTTTTTCCTCCTGGGATTTTACGACACTAGACACATTTTGATTGCTTGGAGAAAAGGAAGGAAGGAAGGAAGGAAGGAAGGAAGGAAGGAAGGAAGGAAGAAGGAAGGAAGGAGGGAGAGAGATAAAGAAAGACAGGCAGGGAGAGAGAGAGAGAATGTACCAACCAAAAGTTTAGGGGCGCCTGGGTGGCTCAGTCAGTTGAGCATCTGGCTCTTGGTTTCAGCTCAGGTCATGATCTCATGGGTCCTGAGATCAAGCCCTGTGTGGGGCTCTGAGCTCAGCAGGGAGTCTGCTTATGCATTCTCTCCCTCTGCTCCTCCCCCCACTCTCTCTTTCTCTCTCTCTCTCAAATAAATAAGTAATTCTTAAAAAAAAAAAGAAGATAAAATTTTAAAATGAGATGTTACCAAGTTGTACAGAGAAAATGAAAATGAGTTGGTAGCAGTGAGAAGGAGAAAAGATACAAAACAGGAGAAGACGTGATAGAGTGAGAAAGGGGAGATCTTTACTTTTACCCACATTTACTCTACCTTACCTTACTCTGACTAGTATAAGTATGGTGAATACTCAAGAGTTTTTCATTCCATTGAAATCGACAGTCTCAAATGCATTGATGAGACATCTTTAAGACCTTTTGCCTCTGGTTCCTGCCATCAGCTCTATGGCTTTTCCTTTGGTTCTGGCCCTCATCATGGTGTCATGACTATGGTCCCTCCACTCAGTCAAATCTACCCTATGCCACTGACAAAAAGATTTAGCAAAAATAAATTTTATTATATTCCTCCCCTACTTAGACTGCTTTGATGATTCTTCATCACCCACAAGCTGAAATCCAAACTACGAGTAACACAGCCAAGGCTTTTCCTGGTCCGAGAATGGCCTGCCTCTCCATATTCCCACCTTTGCACACCATGATTCTGTGAAATTGAAGCGTTTTGTTGGAAACCTCTGTGCAGTACATTTGTACCTGTTGTTCCCCCAACCCCCACCCCAGCTCAATAATCTCATCTGTGCACCTTCTACTCACCACTCAAGCATAGTTGATCACTTCCTCCTTTATGCCACAATGTTATACTTTTATCACACTGTATTTTAAATATTTGTCTATAAGTCTGTTTTCCTACTAGATAGTAAGCTGCTGGTGAGTATAAGCTTTGTTCCCACTTATTTTTGTGCTCTTATATCCTATTACCAATGCCTGGAATATACTAGATATAACTCTAAAAGTATTTATTGAAGAGTAAATAATTGAATACTCCACTCTAAGAAAGTCTCATCCCATGTGGTTATTCAGGACACTTTCTGTTGCAACTGTCACAAAATTTGAATTCATCTAATTTAAGCAAAGAGGTTAATTATCAGTTAACGTAAGATAAAACACTTAGGGCTAGCACTAGATTTGACCCATGAAAATATCATGTTTTTCACACATCTCTTAGTTCTCCTCCCCATGGTTGCATTTAGGCTATTTTTGGTTTTAGCTTTAGAAATGATATGGTAGAAAGAGAAGGTCCAAACTCCAGCCTTTTTAATTTTTTCCATTTTCAGTCCAGCAGAAAAAAAAAATAATAAAGGGAAAGTTCTTTCCCAGAAATCCAGTTAAATTCACCGGAGCCAAACTGACTCTGACTGGGTTACGTGCCCACTGTGGAGCCAATTTCTCTGGCCATGAGAGAGCTCTACCCCGATGGGCTTAAGGCCAAATCATGTGCTTCACCTGAGAAGGCAGCGTCTTCAGAGCACGGTGGCTGACAGTGGAGAGGAGGATATACTCACAGAGTCACCAGAAGGAGGAAGGATGAAACTGGGTGGCAAAACCAATGGGCCAATTATAGGGTAATGAAGGAAATACTTGGTTCCTTTAAACCAAGATTTGGGAAGTTGGGAGCTTCATTTGTTGCCTAATTTCTAATGGCAAAATCAGAAAAGTCATCTCCTACTTGATTTTAGTGTAACTCTTACCACTCATTGTAGATCTTTTAAATGGAAACTTTGTTCATTTTGATAATGGAGTTGTACTGATGGCACCAAGAAAACTAATTATTTTGATCAATACAGTCAAAATTGTTGATTCATATGGCCCAGTGGGAAAAGACATTTGTAAGGGATAAGGCTAGTGAAATAGTCACAGTTTTTTTTTTTTTTTTTTAATTAAATGTAGCTTTTCATCACCATGTTTATTTTAAGAGCCACCCTGGTTGTCCATTATTATCTAACAAACTATGCCAAAAATTACAGCTTAAAACAATTTATTATTATCATATCTCATGATTCTGGGGACCAAGAATTTATATAGGACACAGTGCAGATGACTCATCTTGCCCTGCTATCTGGGGCCTCAGCTGGGTTCACACAAATGTCTGAGGGCTAGAACAATTGAAGATTGCTGAGTATCTCTTTTTCTCTCAAGATCTCACTCTGCCAAACGCAGTCTGCAGCCTATTGTATAGCCCATGAGCTAAGATTTAAAAATTTTTTAATGTTAAAAAAATCTGAAGAATAATGTACCATGAAGTCTGGAGCATTTTTGTGTCCCCTAATAAAGCTTTACTGGAATACAGCCACACGTATTTGTTTACATATTGTCTACTCTCTGCAATCATATATCCTGCAAAACCTAAGATATTTACTATTTGACATTTAACAGAAATATCTGCTGACTGTTAGTTTAAATGACTTCTACATGTAGCTAGCTTAGGCTTAAGGCTTCAAGAGTAAGTATTCATAGGACAGGAAATGGAAGGGGCCATTTTCTTAAAGGCTTTTCTGTTGTTCAAGTCACAGAATGTGTAGCTGGGGCGCGTGGGTGGCTCAGTTGGTTGAGTGGCCGACTCTTGATTTTGGTTCATGTCATGATCTCAGGGTCCTGAGATTGAGCCCCACCCTGCATCAGGCATAGAGCCTGCTTAATATTCTCTCTCTCCCTCTCCTTTTGCCCCTCCGCCCCACATGCTCCCAATCTCTCTCTCTCTCTCTAAAAAAATAAAAGAGTGTGTGGCCATCTTCACTCTCTCGCACTGGACCTATAGTCTCTTTCCAAAAGAGAAAATATTTGGACGGGCGGAGGGCATTTGTTGAATTATTTTTTCCTAAGTAAGTGAACATTTTTGTAATGACCATTCTTTAGTAAAGTGATAAAATCTCTTTGTCTTGATAAAATTTCTTGGCTTCCAAACAAACAAACAAACAAACAAACAAACAAAAGCTAGTTTTATCTTGCTTTCACCTTTAATTTGGAAATAAGGATCAAATGTAGAACGGAAGATTTTAGAATTTTAATAGCTCTCAGTGTTCTGATCTCATTCTAATAAACTTTAAGACATTTTGCTTCTGATCTTACCATATAGTATGTTCATCCAGGTGTTTCCAAACTAGGATAACTGATTCCTTTTTAATAAGAAGTTAATGATTATTAAATAGCTATTCCCTTGATTTTCTAGTTCATGCACAATCACAACGAAATGTTATTTTATTAGCTAGTAACACTTTCATGTGTTCAGACCGAACAATGAAATCCAGGTATGATTCTTGGCCAATGTGCTGACTAGAAAGTAGGTGGGTAGCTTCCTTTGCCCATTTCCCTAAAACATAATGAAACAATTAAAAACAAAGGTCAAAAACCCCTAACAGTCCATCTGAGCCAACTGATTACCTATGAAAGCAAAACACAGGTGCCATCCTGATGCATGCTGGCAGGTTCCTTCAGATTAGTGATTCTAAGAACTTGTACATGGTAATTAAATTGTTAAGTAAGAGGTTGAAAGGATGGATTTGCAGATTTTTGAAACTCATGTTTAAAGATGGCTACAAATTATGGGTTGGGATATTTTGAAAATTTGACTAGAATCTTATGTGGAAAAAGTTAGCATTTTAATTTTTGCCCCTTTTGCCACCATTCAGGTCTGCTGACAAACTATGCTAAACTTTTCCAACTGAGACAATAATGGATTGTCTAATCATTAGCTGAGGAAGCTAAGATATGAGAGATAATTTTATAGGTAGGAAGAAGTGAATAGTTTCCCATAAATAGGGAAATAAGAAAAAGAATGGCTAAGTGGTCAGAGAGCAAATAAGTGGGAAACTCAAGAACAGAAAGAAAGTCTTCTGGTTCCTGGATCAATGTCTAGATCACAAGCTGTGTTCTCTAAAGAACTAACAGTTCTTGAGCCCCTTCCGTGTATAAGACATTGTGCTAGATGCTTGGCATATCATTTCATTTAGTTCACATTCTAATGCTATAAAGTAGTAACTACCATTTTATACTGAGGAAACTGTGCTAAGAAATGGTGCCAGTAAATGCAGATAACAAAATAACTTTTCATAAGGTCTCAAAACTTAGTGGCAGCATTTAAATTTTTAGGAAGGAAAGCTGCCTCAAAAGTACAAGCTATCTATGTATTACGTCAAATCTCTATCTAACAAAGTTATTTGTATGTTAAAGTTTCCTCATGTGGGAAAAAGAAATGCACATTTTTCATGTATTTGTGTATTAAGCTACTTGTTCATTTATACCATTATTCTCTGCTTTACTAACAGATATGTACTGGGCAGCTCTAGAAGACAGGCACTGTTCCTGGCACCATGACTTAAGGGTGGGCAAGGCAAGTAGGCCCTTTGCCCTTATGGAGTTTACATTCAAGTGGAATGAACAGATGGGAGACTAGTAAATAAACGTACAAATAAAATATCACAGTTATTGAAAAATGTTACAAAGGAAAAGATTAAGAGGTTGAGATGAAGGAGAGAATGCACCTTCTTTAGAACCTGGTCAGGGATGTCCTTTCTGAGAGTTAAGCCATGATGTAAAAATGAGAAGGACTTGATGATGGGAGGTCAGAGGAAAAGAGCATTGTTCACGGAAGCAGCGTATGTAACGACCAAGGTGTGGCCAAAATAAACACTGGACAACCACAGAGTGAGAGTCTGGAGGGTCAAGTGTGAGAACCAGGCTGGGGCTGGAATTTACAGGGCCTTGTGGGTTCTGATAAGGAGTTTGGATTTTATTTGAATTGCAAATGGAACCCATTGACAGTTTTTATGCAAGGACACAACAAAGGCATATTTACATTTTAAGAAACTCTCTTGCTGCCTTGTGGAGAAGGAAGAGTGGAAGCCAAGAGACAAGTTAAGATGCTGAACTAGTACTCTAGGAAAGAAGTGGTGTCCTATAGACAGAGCAGTAGCAGAAGTGGGAAGAAGGAGATGACATGGATACACATCTTAGACACTCAACTGAGAAAATGTGTTTCTGGATTGGGCTTGGTAGTTCAACATGAAGATGAGGAATGAGGAAAAGTGAGGATGCAAGGTGATCAGCCGGTATCTGACTCGAGAGTAACTGGGTAGATGGCTGTACCCTCCATCAAGGTAGGGAAGTATGCTGGGCCAGGAGAGCAGGTGTGGGGCATGGTGAAGTCAGGAGTTCAGATTTGACATGATTGTCTGTGGAACACGCACATGCCTTGACATTTCAGGCAATAGGACCCAGGAACCCAGAGGTAAGGTTTGGACTGAGCATAGAAAGTGTGAATAGATCTCTGAATCCATGGAAATCTACGGTTTTCCAGTTCAGGGCAGTCAATAAAAGAGAGAGTGTGGAAGAGGACGAGGGCTCTGAACTACAATATTTAAAAGCTGGATAGAAAAGTTGAAGTAGTAGACCCCTGAGAAATTGCTTTTTTGTGTTACATGCATTAGCACTGTTGATTACTTCTAAGAGACAGGTAGGTAGATTTGATTAAAAATGTTACTTGATTCTGTGTCATTTCTGTTTCCATCTGAGTTACATAGGTTTACATTTATTCGTAAGTGAAACTCTTTAATGCAGAATTTTGGGGAGTTGGGTTGGGTTCAGATTCTTAAACTCAGAACTTGGGTTCAAGTTTAAGTTCTGTCTCTTATAAATGAACGAAGGAAAGTTTCTTTCCTAATCCAGGCCTGTTCATTCATCTGAAAAAATGATGATGCAATACTCCCTCATACAGGTGCAATGATCAAGAGGGTAAGTTCACATTAGTGCTTAGCACAGTGCTCTGCACAGAGTAAGTACTGAGGTACCTACTGCCTACCTCACCACAACTACTCCATCCAAGCAGGGTGCTGTGGTTAGTAGGGGCGGTATTTGAGAAAACATAACTAATTAGAGCTGAAACTTCCCCCTTGGTATTTTAAATTATACTCTTGTCCTATAGAATTGTACAGGTACATGATATTTTTCCATTTTTACTCTAGTTTGCTCACTACTATGGTGTCCTGGTTATAGTGCTTAGTTTACATTTTTTTTTTTTTTTGCTTAAAATATTTGTTTCTTTTTTTAAATTTAAATTCAGTTAGTTAACATATAAGGTATTATTGGTTTCAGAGGTAGAGGTCAGTGATTCATCAGTCTTATGTAATACCCAGTGCTCATCACATCGTGTGTTCTCCTTAATGTCCATCACCCAGTTACCCCATCCCCCCATCCTCCTCCCCTCCAGCAACCTACAATTTTTTGAAATTTTGAAAATTTGTTACTTTACGTATTAAATATATCAGCAATCCACAAAAACAAAAATGCCAAGATTACTTGACAAGTAATAAGGATTCACAAATACTATGCTTCTCCTGTAAAACAAGTAACTTTTTAAAGATAATATTCCTTCAGTACCAAAAAAACCCAATGCTTGACAATCATCTGAAAGAAAACTAAGTAATTCTTAAGACCTAAGTACACCCTGAAGATTTGAACTGTCTTATATTCATCAAAAAACTGAACACACACACAGATATATGTATTTGTTCATACATATATCACTTACATATGTCATATTATATTATACTATAGGTAGTTATGTATTTGTCATTTTTCTCCATGACCTGAATTCCTACAGGGCGTGGATAATATTCTACTTATTTTTTTACATGCACTGTACTCTACACATTGTACAATGTTTCAGCACTCTCGTTTCTACTACTAAGTTTTCGTGGAAATTCTTTTCTTATCCAAAGTTGGAGTATTTTTGGTAGAAATGTCTACCTGTCTCCCAAAATTTATATTTATTCTCCCCTTCCATAGGAAGCTTGCCAGCAGATGCCCAACTGGAGACTACATTTTCACATTACTCCTTTCCCCCTGTAGCTGGGTCTGACAATGTGACGAGTTACTGTCAAGAGAGTGGATGGCCAAGTGATGTGTGTCACTTCCAGGCGAGGTTTTTAAGAATTGTTTGTGCCTTACCCATGCTTTCTTTCCCCTTCTGTCACTAAATGAAAATAACAGCAAGGCCGGGAACTATGAAGCCTCAAGGTGGAAAGGACCGTGTCCCTGAATCACTATGTGAAGACTAACAGTCAACCTTGAACAGCAGGTTGGTCTGTTTTGTGAGAAATAAGCTCCGTCTGTGTTTGAGCTTTTATCAATGTGAGGTGCTATTTGTTCCAGTGGGTAGCATTAACCCTAACGAACCCAGGGCTCATGAGAGTGAAAGGGACTTGCATTAAGACAGAGCTACATCTTTGGAAGCTGAGTTTGGTTTTACATGCTCATTCTGTTTCCTTCTGCATACAGTGCAGAAAAACGAATTTGTCTTTGTAAACAGGAAGAATAAAGGTGCACAACTAAGCAAGTATAGCAGATATAATTTTGTAATCTTAGTTCAGGTGTTCAAAACTTGTCATACTTCTTTATTTCCTGTAACTCAATCTAGCTCTAACTGCCGATTAGAAAAATCTGCCAATTTTATACCAAAAAGGGCAGGACATTGCATTTCTATCTCAGGGTTGCAAATAAGTTCTGTAAATCTTGGGCTGCCCGGACACGTTAAGAAGGATGCTGTGGTTACTTATGCATTTAACAATGAATTACAGTACACCACTGCCCATGGGCTAGGGTGGCCATCCTCATGAAACATAAGCTTTAGTGGGAGAGACAGACAGAAATTAAATAATTACCCAAACAATGTGACCAGTGCCATTAAAGAGATGAAAAAACAAGCAACCAAACAAACAAACAAAAAAAACAGTGGGAGAAGAATGGAAGGCTATTTGTTCTAATCATAAAAGTAAAGGAAGACTTCTTACAGACAAAGGAAATAGATCCTACCTGTAGGACTGGGAGAATATTGCTAGATAGGAGAGTTTTTAAACTAAAGTAGAGAGGGCACTATAAATAAAGTCTCTTACTTGATAAGGCTATGGTAAACAGGAGGGTCTGAGCCTGTGCCCCCTGAATGGGAGAGGGAGATGGTAAAAACTGGGCTTGTAGAGGGAGATGAACATCGGGCATTTTTCTTTGAATCCAGATTCAGTGGAGAAATATTGACAGGATGAGGGTCAGGTGCACAAGATACAATTTCGTTTAGAAAAGACCTGTCTGGGGGTGCCTGGGTGGCTCAGTCGTTAAGCGTCTGCCTTCGGCCCGGGTCATGATCCCGGGGTCCTGGGATCGAGCCCCGCATTGGGCTCCCTGCTCCACGGGAAGCCTGCTTCTCCCTCTCCCGCTCCCCCCTCTTGTGTTCCCTCTCTCGCTGTGTCCCTCTCTGTCAAATAAATAAAATCTTTAAAAAAAAAAAAAAAAAAAAAAAAAGACCTGTCTGACTAAAGTGTGGAGAATGGATTGGAGATTGAGAAATCATATTAGGGCAGATACAGGTAAAAGTGTTAGAAGGCCATTTTAGTTGTTTATTCAATCAATGTTAGTAGTTTGGACTAAGATGGTGGTGGTGTACGTGGAGACAAGTTGATAAGTTTTAGATATATTTAGGAAGTAATGTGGAGAAAAGCTAGTGATGGATTGGAGGAATTAAGTTTTGAGAGTGATCCCGAGGTTTCTATTTTCACAATGGGATGGCTGGTGGTACCACAGACTGAGGTAGAGAACCCTAGAACAAAATCATATTTGGGGAAGAAAGATGATGAGTTTAATTTTCATCTCCTCTTTTCTACTGGTTCTCCCCCAGTGTGTCCACGGGGTCCATTTTCTAAGCCTATCCGGTCCTTGGAATTGTAGCTACACTGTTAGAGTTCTAATTATTTTGCCAGATGCTCGCATGACATCCTGGAGGACTCTCACTTTAACTACAGTGGCCAGAGTAAAGCATACAAAAGCAGAGTAAGAAACAAACATCCTAGGAGACCAGACCAAAGGGAGAGCTGAGTGCGGGTCTCTTACACACGTGACTCACAAAGTTAAGCACCACACACCTCTTCTCACTCTCCAGAGGAGTTTGGCTTCTCAGAAATCACACTAAGAAGTACTTTTATCCAACTCAGTGACCCAAGCAGCAGGTTTTCTCACCTTTTTGTTCTCAGAAGCAGCAGCTCTGATGCCTAGTGAGGCAAAGTCTTGCAGCTATTGAACTCTCCTTTTATTGGTTTGTAATATAGTATGTGGAACTTCGATGCCCATGGCATTCGCCCTGTTCCTCATGGGCGGTGTAACGCATAGAGTATTTGTCATGAAGCACTCCATCTTGGCGTGGGCACAAGCATAACATGACCCTAATACTGCCCACAGGGGCTTTGGGGGGAGGGGCTGGGTGACCAGGATTCCTCAGAGGAAGTGGCATTAGGTCTCTCCACAGGTGGGCCTTACTGAAGAAAACAAAATGAGACATTTATATTTTTCAAATTGTTTTTTTTTTTTTTAAATAATACAGGATTTTCCAACCCCAAATATCATGTTGTATCCCATGTTGTCAACCTGAGGAAGAATTTAAGATTGCATCTAACTAAAACCAGCCTAACCAGAGCTAATGTGTTAAAGACTTTCAACAAATCAGAGTAGAGAATGAGTCTTTTTAATGCATTTCAGTGATTGGCCAAAGCGATCTGCAATGGCATTAAGATGTCAAGAACATGACTTTTAAAAATTGCAACAGATTGAAGTTCTAGGAACTCATTACATCAAATTTGCACATTCTCTCATGTGTTTGGCCCTTGTTTTACTTAATTTAGTTTTATTTGATTTAATTTAGCAGAGTCCAACGCATAGCTCATCTAACACTGTTTACTTTGTGACTCTGTATTACAACCTGAGAACGTCTGCACACCGACATTCTTTGAAATATATGGGATCTGCTGTTAGCTTTTTTGAAAAAAAAGCATTTTTGTTTTGTTTTGCTTTTATTGTCCATTATATATTTGCACCAATTTCAAGCTGGATGCAGAAATTGTAACTTAAAACTGCCTATTCTGCAACTTTGTTTAGTGTATGACACTGTCTACCGATTGTTTATTGATGTTTTGCAGCGGTTCCACTTGCTGTTCAAGCCATTGTGTGATTCAAAGATGGGCTTTTAGAAATGTTTTATAAAAATATGGGGTGCCTGGGTGGCTCAGTTGGTTAAGCGACTGCCTTCGGCTCAGGTCATGATCCTGGAGTCCCTGGATCGAGTCCCGCATCCAGCTCCCTGCTTGGCAGGGAGTCTGCTTCTCCCTCTGACCGTCCCCCCTCTCATGTACTCTCTCTCATTCTCTCTCTCTCAAATAAATAAATAAAATCTTTAAAAAAATATGAAAAAATATGTAAAGACTACTATTTAACATCACTTTCAAATAATCAGAGCTACAAAGAAAGAAGCTACCACCAACCCCTGCTTCCATTATTAAATTGATGAAAAATTGGAGAGTTGTTTCAGTGATAGAAAACTGCTTGAAAGGGCAGACACATCCGTACAGGTGGGCAGGACACCAGCTGGGTAGACAGGGTGGGAGGGAGACATCAGTGACAGTTGAGATACAGCAAAGTGTGCATCACCTTTCATTTTTTATTTTCTATCTGTTGAGAAAGTAATAATACCATCTGAGTGCTGTTGTGAAACAAAGTTAACTAATTAAGCAAGCATGCAATAATTATTATATTTTACCGGATGCTCTCATGACATCTTAGTGAACCTGTTATAATTAAATCATACACAATAGATCGTCAATGGAGTCATGACTTCCATCTTACGCTGTCGTCCTGTTTTCCAACATTTTATTTCATCATAAATATGAAGCTGATGCATCACCTGTGCTATATTTGCTACATGTGATATATATGCATCTAGCTCTGCGATTGGAATAGTCCGGAAAGGAGAGTCATCCGTTGCCAGGAGCCAGTATAGAAGGAAATGCGGAGAGAGAGTTCACCTTCCTGAAGTCTTCAAAAGAATCAACAAATTTTAAGCATGGCTTGTATTCAGTAATGTGGGGATTGAAGTAAAACACACACATCTCAGCTTTGTCCTTTTGGAATAAGAACAATGTGGAATCCACAGAAGATCAGGCCAGAGTGGAATACTCTCTTAGTTTGTTAAAAGCTACAAGACTTTCTGAGTGAGGCAGATTTGGAAATTGGTAGAAGAATTCATTGCCTATATCGTAGTTTTTTAATATAATTACCTGTTTATTAAACAGTCTGAACTCACTTAGTCATAAACAAAATCATCGTATTTTTCCCCTGCCACTGGTCAGCTAACCTGCTACATTCCATTGATTCTAAGATGCACATTTTATACAATGTATTTTAACATCACTGAAATCAGGATGCATCTTGCAATTGACAGAGCCTTTAAGTCAATTAAAGAAAACAGAATAGTGAATTTCCTTTTTTCATGTCTTAACAATATATAGGGCAGTTCTCATAACTTTCTAGTTACTTTTGGGTACAAAAAAAAAGGTTTGTTCCAGCAAATCAAACCCTTCCATTTCATATTCAATTTAACTCCCTCACGTCCATCAGAACTCTGCCTGTGTGATTTGCAGAAAGGAACTGGTAGGGCCAGGTCCTAGGGGAGCTCCTCTCCCTCCCTCCTTTGAGTCTTTATTTCTCTTTTTTGTTGGGGCTGGAAGGAGGAGTAGAATACATATTCTATTGTATATGCTTTTAATTCTAACCCCGTGTGTTTACTCTACAATATTAATTGGATTCTTTTTTTTTTTTTTTTAAAGATTTTATTTGACAGAGAGAGCACAAGCAGAGGGACAAGCAGGCTCCCCGCTGAGCAAGGAGCCCGATGTGGGACTCGATCCCAGGACCCTGGGATCATGACCTGGGCTGAAGGCAGCTGCTTAACAGACTGAGCCACACAGGCGTCCCTATTAATTGGATTCTTGCTTCATTAATTAATTTGGTTCTGAAAGCAACACTAAGGTAGTATGATTAGCTCCATATTAAAGAGATTAAATACTTGCTAGAACTCAGGTTTAACTCTGTTTCTTTTTTTTTTTTTTTAAGATTTTATTTATTTATTTGAGAGAGAGAGAGAGCACATGAGAGGGGGAGGGCCAGAGGGAGAAGCAGACTCCCTGCCGAGCAGGGAGCCCGATGCGGGACTCGATCCCAGGACTCCAGGATCATGACCTGAGCTGAAGGCAGTCGCTTAACCAACTGAGCCACCCAGGTGCCCTTAACTCTGTTTCTTGACCACTAGTAAAAAATACATAGACATCAGTATTGTATTTTGTGCATCAGTTGGCATCAATGTATAGGAAAACATGGACCAGGTTTACCTACACTCACTAGGAGAGTTAAAGTTGTGGTGCTCAGAGTAAGAACATCTGTCAAAGCAGCGTCACCTCCCCCCTTATGCAGCTTGATGCTGCTGAGACTTATTTTTGTCTGGATTTGCATTTCACACAAAGACAGGGGGCAGATTTATTGAGTAACATGGATCCCTTTGCTCAATACCTACATTTTCAAAGGCAAAATGGCAAAATACAAGAATGTATTTTTAGAGCAAATCATAAAAATGTAGTATTCCCTCTTTTGTGCTCTTATAATATTTTGTTAATTGATAACAATATGTACTAAAATTTTTAATTGCTGGTGTTAAGTAATTCAGTCATTTCTTTCACTGGTAAACATTTCTACTGCCATAACCCCTTGCCTGTAGTACAACAAAGCTTCCCAACCATTTTGCTGGCCCTACTCCCAATATGTTTGCCACACCACAGCTTCATATGTAAGTCTTTGCATTCATTCATTCATTCATTTATTCAGTCAGTCATTTATTCATTCAACAAATATCACTTATGACAACCACTGTAATAAGCATCCCTTATACCTCATGGTTTATAATCCAGAACATAGGTTTATGTTCTAGTGGGGAAGGTGGTTATTAATAAAATAAAATATGTCCCTAGATTTGGAAAAAATAAACATGACTTTGAAATAGAAAAGAACATAGGAAGGGCCAGAGTTTAATGAGAATAAGGTGGAAAAGGGCATTACATGAGTTGAGAAATGTGTACCAAAGCTGGATTTTATTCAACATGTAAAGTGGAAAACCATTGAGAGGTTTTAAGGGTCTATCACAATTCGATTTGTATTTAGAGAAGATCAAAACTGTTGCTCCATGGAGGAAATACTGAAGCAAGGTAAGATAGAAGCTTGAAGATCAGTTAAAAGGCTGTTTCAGCAGTGATGGTGGCTTGGTCCCAAGTGATATAATTGGAAATGGAGCACAGTTAAGATGGTGGAGATAGAATAAATTGAATGTAATTGTGACAGAACAGGAGAAATAAAAAATAACACTAATGTTTCTAGCATAAGTTATTTGATATACATAAGTACATTTGCAGATATAGATAAGATTGGGAGTTAGAACAGGTTTAAAGAAGACTTTCACATTCCATTGTGAGGCTGTGAGGCAATGAGGTGTACATGTCAAGAAGGAAGTACCAAATGTGAATCCAGAGACCAAAACTGCAGAGCTGGCTGGAGGTATATATCTGTGAGTCACCAGCATGAAAGAGCTCACCCAGGAAGAGAGAAGTAGACCCAGAACTGAGCTTCAATGTATCACAACACTCAGAAATCAGGTAGAGGAACAGGACTCAACATGGTGGCTGCTAAGGATAAGACAGTGAGGGTCAAGAAAAATCAGGAGGCAATGGTGTTTTGGAAACTGGCAAAAGATAAGGATTGGCAGAGAGGCTAACCATATTTTATGCTCCTGAGAAATCACATAAGATGAGAACAGAGAAATAAGTGATGGTGTAAGATCTGGCAATATAGATATCACTGGCAAGAATAATGCTTAAAAAGTTTCAGTAGCTCCCTGTATCTCTTAAGATAAAGTTAGATCTCTTAGAACCACAAAGCCTAGCAGAGTTTGGCTATCATCTCCCTCAGAAGGCACACGTGTTTTGTTGTTGTTTCTTTCTTTTTCTTTTATGTCTCTCTCTTTTTTTTTTAATTGAGATATAATTGATATGTAACATTGTGGAAGTTTAAGGTATATAATGTGTTGATTTGATACATTTATATATTGCAACATTCCAAGCTCTACTTCTCTTTATGCCAGCAACACATGTCTCTTTCAGTTCCTTGAACACACTCTCCTTCTTTCAATATATATGGTTCTTTCTGCCCGGAGTACTCTTTTTTTCTTCTCCCCATGCCCACTAAACTTCCATTATTTTTTTAGGTCTACCTTCATTGCTTTTTATTTCAGGCAAACTTCACGTCACAACTAGACCAAATACCCTATTATATGCTTAAATCATAATATCAAGTACGTCCTGTGTGCTGAACTTGTCATGGTGATTAGTTAATTAATTATTGTCTCTTCCACTAAAATGGAATAGGGAGGGAGCATGTCTGTTCTGATCACCATTCCTTCTTCATATTAAAAAAAATACCTGTCTTATATGCTAGGAGATATTTGTTGAATAAATGAATGGATAATGTCTGCTTCTGCAGTTAATCTCATGTAATCTGTTTCTCTCTTTTTTTAAAAAAATGTATTTATTTGAGAGAAAGAGAGAGAGAGGAAGAGGAAATGTGGGGGGGAAGGGCAGAGGGAGAAGGAGAGAAAGTCTTAAGCGGATTCCATGCTAAGCTTGGAGCCTGACACAAGGCTTGATCTCACCACCCTGAGATCACAACCTGAGCTGAAACCAAGAGTCTGACGCTAACTTACTGTGCCATCCAGGTGTCCCTCTGTTCTTTACATAACCTTTATTATATGTGACTGAAATATTTGGGAAATGATGATTAATTTAAATAAATACCATTTACTTATTTAATATTACAGTTTTTAGAATTTATTATAAATTGATCAGCTATAATTATTTTAAAATGTTATTGATCAAACTTCATGACTATTCTGGATACATGCTATTTCAATCACTCAAGAAGTACCACACTCCTTACTACATTTAAATTCTGATGTTTCCTGGTCCCTTCCCAGACTCAGTTGTTCAGAATCAAGAGAGTGGATCACATCAATTTGTCACAAATAGTCCTAGTTCTATGAAAGTGTTCTGCTCCTCCTGTCTAGGGCTTGGATACTAGGCCCATACATGATAAAGCACAGATTTCCTCAGATGCCCTGTGGAAAGGCTAGCTACTAACCAGACTTCTGCCTAGATAACCCAGTTTAGTGCTGTCCACTATCAAAGGGAAGCTGTGCCCTTTCCCCCAGCAAACTGCTAGGGTCTTCCTTCTTGTCTCCCTCCTGACACTTTTTATCTCAGAATTATCAATCCTCGGGCTCACCATTGCCTCCATTCTGAGAATATCTGAACTGAACACAAATTTATCCATTGCTATCTGTCTACATTAGGCTCTACTTCTTTATACCTTTGTAGTATACAATATAAGTTTGGCTGACCAAAGTCTAATACTTCCTGTAGACACTAGACTCGATTTTAATACATTAAAACAAAACATATAATTCAACTCATGTATTGCAAATTAGTCTCAGTATTGCTTGGGTAGAATCTCTCTGCCCACTTACTTAAAATGGAATTTAGTCTAAGTTCTTACTGTTTCTTCAAAGTCATGATCTGCAAAGCCCCTTTAAAAATATCTCTTTAAGGCTTCTAAACCCCTCCTATCTTTAGCTTGTTATAGAGTATACTTCTTATACTTGACTCCCTTGAATGTCATGCACTCTCTTCCTGGCCTCTAGTTTTGCTAAATATGCTGCTATAATAGCAAGTTAATAGAACACAAGTATTTGCTTACAGATATTTAAAGCAAACCCCTGGATAGTTTTCCATTGCAAATGTATTTGGAGAAATAGGTTTGATCGATAGTTGAGTACTTGAATTTGTGACTCCTAACACATATTTCTTATTAAGCTTACCTCCTGAAGAATAGTGCTTCTATTCGCAGCTATTTTATTTAAGAAGACACTTGCAAAAAGAGAACATCATCATTTTTATGGAATCAATGTTCTATCTTTTAGAGATTGAAAATTTTTTAAATACATAGTAAAAAAGACCGGGGAAAGAAGTGAGAAAAAATGAAGAAGGTTAGTAAAGCAAGAAAGGAAAGTAACATGAAACTTAGAGATGGTTCAAAACATAACTTGTCCACTTCTTAGCTGTGAGAACTTGGACATATCACCTAAACCCTCTGAACTAGATGGGTAAGATGGGGGAATAATCACATTATTTGTCTCAAGCATTGTGTACAAATTAGATTATGCAATTAAAGTGCTAAGCATATTCCTGGGCATAGCAACAGCCCAATAATTTAGCTATGGTAATAATCAAAATAAAATCAATATCATACCAAAAACCTCATTATAATGTTATTATTCAGAATTTCAGATGTGGGATTATTTTCATTTGCTCAAAGGGATGGTGTGCAAATTTAGCTCTGTAGTTCCCAGTAGCCAGTGACAGGGTAAAACAATGAGTTTGTAAATATGAAAAGATCTATTCACTGTAACACAAGAATCCTTCAATAGTGCTTTCTAACCGAGGATTGTAGAGTTACTGCAAGGGTTCTGTTTGTCTGTAAGTCCCTTAAGTATTGTATATGGCTCAAATCATAGTGCCTATTCGTTTTAAATGAATCCGATATTGTGATAATGATACCAATTTATTTAATTGTGTTACTGAATTCATAGTAGCTTTTTACCAGTATGCATTTTCCTAACCAATGGACTTGCCAAGGACACTATCAGAATCATGAAGAGTGCTGTACATTAATTTGCTGTCTTTTAATCAAAAAGATTGGGAGTGTATTGCTGAGGGGGAAAAAAGTTAGCTTTTGTAAAAAAAAACAAAAACAAAAACAAAAACAAAACAAAACAAAAAAACCCCACCAAAAAACAAAAACCCCAGCTCTCAATTGCATCGCTCTTCTTGCCCTCATCAACAGCCCTGAAGACCTCTCAAGTCACAGAAGCATTCTTTTTTTAAAGCAGGATTTGCTGCTGTAGACAGGACTTTCTGATTCATGGCTAGCCCCACGGGGATATCTGTCAAAGATTTGGGGCAAAGCTGTTAAGCTTTAGGAGAGTGCTTTTGCATAGAAAATGGGTCTGACTGCTAAAATTGTTCTATTGGTGGGGTTTGAATGTCTTCCTAGTAAATGACACTGGTTGCAAAAATTAACCAGATAGGTAATTGTTTAATTGTTCACTTGGTCATTTTGAATCAAATACACGTATTTTCTACTAATTCAATCCTTGTGTCATCTTGCCAACCCCCATTTTGGTATATCCACCCTGGGTCTGTTTTATCACCTCGTAGGTAAAAAAATTCTTGATTATTTGGGGGGGGGGAAGATATGATTTTTTTAAGTCGTAATGAATAGTGTAAGGGAGTATTATTTGGAGACTTAAAAAAACATCTTCCTTGAAGGAAAAAATCTTTTAAAAGGCCTACTAACTTGGTCTAATTACTTGAATTAAGGAAGTAAGATGCTTTTGCACTGACTTTGAACAACTTTCTTGACTTCCTGCAAAGAGGATTCTTGACAGTATTTTTGGAGAAGTTAGTAAAACCGAATCTGACATCACTACCTAGCAGTTTGTGTAGCTAGCAAAGTGGTTTGTTCTTAGGGTAGCAGAGGAGGAAATTGCTCCCTGTCTGATAAGACAACAGCAAAGAGTATGCATTCATTTCTTTTATTTTTGACTCAGTTTCACAAAGAAAACCTTTTGCAGAGATAACTATTATTTTGCCTTTCAGAAGGACGCATGCTGTTTCATAGGAATACGGCTGATTTCCAGATATGACCATGTATTTGTGGCTTAAACTTTTGGCATTTGGCTTTGCCTTTCTGGATACAGGAGTGTTTGTTACAGGTAAGTACAAGGATATTAATCTATTCTTAGTTATTTTTTTTTCCTTCTGGAGGGACGTGGGTTTGAAATAGAAATAAAAATAAGTTAAGTGTTGGTGATTGGAAATGAGGAAGCTCACTATAAAATGGTCAAAGCTATTGTAGCTCAGAGAGACAAGTCTTGCTATGTGACAGAATACATTGTTACTGTTTAAAAAGGCATAAATGTTTTGGGGAAAAAAATCACAATTTAAAAGAAATGTTGTCTATCCATATCTTTGTTTACAAACTGTTCAAGGCTATTACAAAAGCAATGTTGTTATTTAACCCTCAAATACGTGAATATAAGTTTATGAAAGTCTGAAGAAATCTTAATGACAAAGCAAGTGAATTTTCATCCTTTTAACAAAAAATGATTTTTTAAAAGTCATAATATGGCTTTGGTTGCATGTAAGCCACTCTTTCTTTTTGAACTGGAGTTTGCTTCCTCAAATTTTGATTACTACTGAAATATTTTTATTGAATACGTAGCTATATGATAGTTTAAAATAATACATTTGGGTATTTAACAAAATATTAATTTTATGCATACTCTCAACACAGAATATATTTCAAAACAAGTTTTTGGTTTCTTCCTAATAGTTTTAATGATTATTTGCTTTGGAAATTTTTACGGGGCCACCGCCCTTCCTGGGTGATGGGTAAATATTAGAGCCTTGATGAGATAAAAATATTTAAACTCTTAAGAGTCATGCAAATACTATATTCTATAGGAAAATGTAATGGGGAATCTCAAATACTCATTTAAGTTGAAGATCTTGGTATATTTGTTATCTATTTTTTTTTAAAGATTTTATTTATTTATTTGACAGAGAGAGACACAGCGAGAGAGGGAACACAAGCAGGGGGAATGGGAGAGGGAGAAGCAGGCTTCCCATGGAGCAGGGAGCCCGATGTGGGGTTCGATCCCAGGACCCTGGGATCATGACCTGAGCCGAAGGCAGACGCTTAATGACTGAGTCACCCAGGCGCCCCTATTTGTTATCTATTTAATGGACATTTCTTGAATAGTTTCGGTTTGGGTCATGAGTGCATTTCGGTTGATTGTTAAATGTAACTAATAAATCGATATTTAATAGATACTACTTATGATGTAGTATCTAAAAGCTGTTCTTCATTATTGAAAGGACATTGAAAATGGCATTTTTGTAGAAATTCCAAATAAGTTTTTAAAAAAGGGAAAAAATATTTTTTAAAAGTCTTGCTTACTTGAATTGACTTTGAAATCTGTTTTTGACTTTCCACCACTCTTCTTTCCTCTAAAAGGCAGGGCAGTAGCTACCTCTAGAGCTTGTTACATTGTCAGTTGATACTTTGTGTAACCAAGAAGAGTGGAAAGCAGTGTAAGATACTGTTTGGTTTTTAACTGCAAAGATGGGTTAAAATTTGTTTATAGAAATACAGCATTTTGTCTTAATACAAAAAATGTTTATCAATTTACCTTCCCTATAAAGTTAGTTTATCATAACCCAAACCAAATTATAATGAATAATGATTTTAACCATGTGATAATATATATATATTATCACAAATCAGAGTGAATATTCATTAAAAATTTCCACTCAAGAACTGTTGCAAAGCATTTCTAAATGAACATAAAGAAACACTGAAATATTTCTAGGACACAGAGCAAATCACCACAAAAATTTTAACTCACTCTATTCAGGATTTTTACCATAAGAAATATCTTTCAATTTATGATCAAAATAAGAGAATATAAAGTTATCCAGAAACCTTCAAATCAATTGTGCTGAACAATTTGTACTTAAATAAATGGATAGATATACATAGATTTATTTTGAAGGATCAAGTTTTTCTTCAATTGCTTACATAAATATCAAGAGCAAACACTTTTTTAAAGGCAATGATGGTCTTCCTGAAATTTATACTTATTTTTAGAAAAAAACCGTAAGAATCTAATTATCTATGTCTGCAAATCTTACTTATCCTTTTAGGTTCTGAGGGACGTTTTGTAATTCAATGTATGGTTTGGGAAGTTATTAATGTTTTAAATTATATTTTTCTTTATTAGCAACAAATGAGTTTAATTGTATGCTTGATTTTAATGTGTTACAATTGAGTTTAGTGATCATAGGAAGTATTAGGCTTCTGGGCATCAAATTTATATTGTGTACTCTAAGGGAATAAAAAACCAGAGCCAAATGTAGAGAGACATCAATTAATGGATAAATATATGCACAATTCAGATGTGTTATTTAATACCTAAAGTACAAATACAGGAAAGGCAAAATTAAACTTTGCCATGGCAACTATGCTGGGTTGAGTTTTATGCAAAACTTTCTAATCTCTTTGCTCTGTGCCTCTTTGCCATGATAACTGGAAACCTTTGTTAAACATTTCTAAATAATTCTAGGGGATGATGATAGTTCTGAGAATGCAGATAGACATGAGTGTTCTCTGACTCCAAAAAGGTGTAAAGCTAGGCAAATCTATCAGTCTATAACATACCAGCTAGAGTTTATGAGTTAGATTATGTGAGTTATGAGTCATAACAGTTTAGATTCATTTCCTGGTCATAAGTCTCCATTTTCCCAGCCATATTAAAAGAAATATTTCATGTTACAAACATGTATTATGCCTTGCACATCTCAGGCTTTCAATACAAATTATGAATTGAATTTAATAAGCAATCTTATTAAGTCTTAAATACTCCACAATTTAGAGATTTGTGGGTATAGACATTATTTTTTATGAATCTTTTACAAGTATTTTTCTAATAAAAATTTGCCTGTGATCCTTATCATTGCTAGAATTTGAAATGCATTTTGTTTGAGAAAAGGTAAGGTGGACTTAGGGATCTGTCTTTCCTTTTCCTCTCTTGTTCTATATAATTAAGTAGAGGGACAGTGTGGTTAGCTTGGGGGGCTAGGTCTTTTCTCTGTTGTGGGATACTTGATATCCTTTCACCAGTGACAATTAACTAGTGTAAGAATATAGATATTTTAAAAAAAGAATATAGATATTTCAACACTCTTCGTAAAAATACACATATACTGATACACACACATATATATTCTAGTGTTTATGTGTGAATTATACAATACACACATACACGTATCTACTTATCTATCTTCTGGTTCTTCATATTTGTCTACTTTTAAATATTGGAGTTCTATGGGCTTTAATCCCTGGCCAGTTTTATTCTTGTTTTCTCTGCTCAGAGTTCTTTACCATTACCTGCTATATATTGATGATCCTGATTTTCCATCTCCAGACTCATTTCTCTGAGGTGCAAGAAAAAAAAAAAAGAAAAGAAAAAAATCTGAAATATATTTAAATGCTCAAGTCTTATAATTTTACTTTTTAATAATCTTTAAAATCTTTTCCCCTTTCTTCATCTCCATTGACATCGCCTTAATTCATGCCTTTATCATTTTTTACCTGGAGTAGTATTATAGTTTCTCAATCTCTCTGCAGTCTCATCCATTTCCTTCTATACTCTACACCTTAAAAATATAAAATAAAAGGAAGAAAAAAACCCTCTGATAACTTCTCATTGCCTTTGGTATACACACTAACCTCCTTGCCGGAACAACTGAGTCCACCAGTGAGCTAGGAGCTGGGCCTGGAGCTGGGCAGGGAGTGTTTTGTCTTTTTTCCTGTATGATTCATTAACCCACAGGAAGCAGTTTCAACACTCTGCTTGGCTCATCTACACTTCCTCAGGACCTTGAAGGCTCTGTGCAAGTCCTATTTCGTCTTGAATGTTTTCTTCTGTCACTCATGCCACAAAATATCTCCACTGAAATTGTAGACATTTTGCCACCTTTCAGTGGCATTTTTCACATACTATTTCAATTTGTTGTTGTTGGTGGTATTAGTATTATTATTTACCAATCAGTGTATTTTCTTCCATTGTAACCTGTGTGTATTCACAAACTATGTTTTATTCCTTTTTCTGTATCACCTGTACCTGATTTCTTACCAGATACTAAAAAAGTAATGGATGCTTTTTGACAAAACTGAAGATTATAATAATGAAGGAGAAAGAGAAGAACACAGAAAAATTCAGAAATAGAAGACAGAGGAAGAGAGAAATGTGAGACAAAAAAATTAGCCAGAGGCAAAGTGGAAGGATAGAGGGAGTTAGACAAAGTCATCAAGATTAAATAAAATAATTTTGGATTTGGATCTTTATAGGTTTTACATTTTTTAAAATTTAATTTATTATTATTATTATTATTTTGCTATTTCCTTCTTTCATCTCCCCATTTTCCCTCTTATCTGGAAGGCCCTCCTAAATTCTTAAAAATCCATAGTTCAAGAATGTTATTCCGAAGTATTTCTTGGCCTATTCTTTGGACATTTTTGCAAATGTTATTTCATTTGGTGGGTTAGTTTTGTTCTTCAAATATAGGTGACTCTAGGAAGAAAAGTAAGGAATCAGACGGGGGAGGAGATACTCATCTAACATAGGGACAAAACACATGGAGTCAGGTCCAGTCCTTGAGAGCTCAGCCATGGACACCAGTAGTGTTGTGGGAGTGTTTCCAGGGCTCACTCTATGCATTGCATTCTGTGCACACAAAAAGTTTGTAGGGAGTCTGGGTATCATTTCTTACTAGAAACATGATAATGAATCTCAGTCTGAGTGGGTAAAAAGCAGAGATTTATAGTTAGGTTGATTAGTTTTGTTGGTGAAAGCACAGTGTTAAAACACACAAGGTTTTCTGTTCAGATCATGTATATGTAAGTTACCTTGGTACAGAGAAAGAAATTTGTCATCACCAAACGCCTGTGATCTTTTTCAGTCATCATATCAATTTATGGGAATATTTACACAGGAGAAAATTGGAATGGAAATTGAACTTAATCTCACTTTAAACTTAATTTCAGTCTAGTCTAAATAGCTGTGTCGGTACTAGATACCCAACTCCATACTATTTGCCTATCACTAAAGGATTAGTGCTATGACTTTTATATACATGAAGGTAATACTTTTAAGGGAATGATGAAGAAAAAAATGAAATATTGCAAGCTATTCATTTAGCCATATGATATGATATCTATTTCTACATAATACTGAAATATATAGACATACTTGGTGTACATGGCCATAACCAACATTTAGATGAGAAAATATCTAATCATTGCCTAAAATTTTTAATATACATTCATTTTTATATGTCAAGGTGCTACTTCAGTTTCAGTCTGTCAAGAGTCTCGGGAATGGATACTGTAAGCAGAGAATTGTGTGTTCAGGAATAATAACAAAAACAAAAAAAGATATAGAAACAAAACTTTGGCATAAATACACATTAAAGTCAATGTTAGTGAAATATATAAGCACCTTCCATGTGCATTCATATCATTAACTGACTGACCTCTGAAAAGATAATCGACAAGATTATCAATGCTTTTATTAGATTCTTTACTGAAGACCCACTAAAACAACTTTAACATCTTCCATGGTACTTAACTATATATACAGTGTTTAAAGATTAAACATTTATTTCCTACTAAAAATGAGCCACAAATACCTGAAATGAAAAAGTTATTTTACTAAAACTTCAATTTCTCCTATATATACTGCATGTGAGATAAAATTATAACTGCATGCAATGATATTCCAATGAAAATGATTGCCATTCATATATTTAAAAACTATTTCCAACCAAAATGTGAACATCTGCAGGAAAATCATCAGCCCTTCAGAAAGGTGATCTGCTAACATTGGAGCACAATTCAAGAGCTAAGGGCAACTCAGCATCACACTCATATCATATATATTAGAAAATGAACAGCTACTCTGGCAAACTTAACAAAAAGCATTGATATGCAAGAAGAAACTCTGCATTGTAAATATTAGTAATAATAAATTGTGCTCATAGTCATGAAAATAGATTAGAGAATCCTATATAAATAATAATGATGTTAAGAGATGATAGCAAATGGACGATATCATGGCAATAAAGTGTGGCCACCATATTTTAAATATCTCCACTTAAAGAAAAAGAAAACAGTAATTTGTTTACTGATAAAAGAAATACTAAGCATCACAGGAAATGAGTCAGCTGCCATACTGTGTTGGAGATGGCATTTGGATCAAGGTGCATTTTAAAAATCTAATTCTATGAATTGTATGATCTCTATTCAAATCATTTTCCATTTTTGATACACAGTGTCCCATCTGTAAGCATTGAAATTGAGAATATTTGTGAAAATGCTTTGAAAACTATGAGATACCCTGCAAAGTTATATATTGTATTTACATGATCCTATAAAATCATAGCACATAGCTCTTTATCATTGACACATGATTCCAAATCACATCTCTTCCTTTGAGAGACTCGTAGGAGATACAGTTTAAGGCTATGTGGTAAAGGAATAAACCTTAGAGATCTTTGAATTCTTTTAACTTTGCATCCCCTCTTTTAGGGATTTTTCAGGCTACTCTGGATTCTACCTCTTAAATAGTTTGTAAATCCAACTCTTTGCTACAGATTCTTATCATTTCTTATTGTAACAATAGCTGCAATCTTGCCTCCCTTTGTAAGTTTGCTTGTTTCTTTCTCTCTCTTTTTTTTTACATTTCAATATTACACAAAATGTAACTGATCTAATGTCATTATTTACTTCTGTCGAATTTTAAATTGGGCAGTATTAGACATTTTCAAATTTATATTGTGCTGATATATCTATCATTAACAACCATTTTGTGATTGAGAGCTCTTTCAGCAAGATCCATTTTGAGATTTTTAAGGGTTTTGATTATTTCTCAAGTAACCAGTGGAAACTTCAGAAATACTTACAAGACTGCTGTATAGTCTAGAATTGCATTTTAACTCTCATTCATTTGTGTGGCATTCTTCTTATTAGCTTATACACCTTATGCCAACTTCTTACTAATTGGAATAGCAAAAATTAGAGAGAAGAATCAAGATGATAAGTTTAATGTTTTCAATATACATCAGTGGGTGAGATCAAAATAAGGTGTCAAATCATCTTACTTTTGTCTCTGCATTTAGGAAAAATAAAGCTATTACCATGGTATACACAGCTTTAATTTAATCCTGCCAGATTTTTCTAGCTTTATCTGTAACTTTGTGACATGTACTCTACAGTTGACCCTTGAACAATGGAGATTAGGGAGGTTGATGCCCTACACAGCCAAAAGTCTATGCATAACCTTTGATTCCCTCATTTATTTATTTAACTACTAATAGTCTACTATTGACCATAAGACTTCCTAATAACATAAAAAGTTGATGAATGCATATTTTGTATGTCATATGTATTATATACTGTATTTTTATGATAAAGTAAACTTGAGAAAAGAAATATTAAGAAAATAATAAGAAAAAAACACCTATAGTACTATACTGTATTTTTTTAAATAATTGTTCAGAGGTTTTATTTTTTTTATTATTTTATGTTAATCACCATACATTACATTATTAATTTTTGATGTAGTGTTCCATTATTCATTGTTTGCATATAACACCCAGTGCTCCATTCAGTATGTGCCCTCTTTAATACCCATCACCAGGCTAACCCATCCCCTCACCCCCTCCCCTCTAGAACCCTCAGTTTGTATTTATCAGAAAAAGTCCATATCAGAAGTAGACCTGCACAGTTCAAACCAGTATTGTTCAAAGGTCAACTGTATACTCCTGTTGTAACTTGCATTTTCCTAAAGTATAATGTTTTCTTGTCTCCAAACTGTTGGCCAGGCTGTTTCTTCTTCCCTCCACATTTTTTTTTTTTTAAACTCGGCAAATTATAATTGCCCTTTAAACTTTAGTTCAAAGAAATTTACTGAACTAATGGGCAACTTCCTCTGGGCAACCCTCCTGCATGTCCCCTGCTCTTCCAGTCCTTTCACACCTGGGCAGGTGTTCGTCTGCTGTGATGATCCCATGAATAACCCTCTTGGAGATCTCTTTATTTGGCTGTCTCTCATTGTAGCTGGCGAGCTCGTGTAGATCATCATTGGGTCTCTGCGTATTTACCAGTGAGTGCCTGCAGGTCCTTGGAACTTGTTTGTTAAATGAATGGATAGTTGTCAGTATAATCTAACCCTGTATGTAGAAAAGTACTTAACAACTCATAAAAACAATTTTAAATCTGTCCTTTTGTTGTTGTTATTACAGTGAATTATTTATAGTAAAGTTTCTACATGATAGAAAGGTTCAAGAAATGGAAGAAAAAATTGCTTAAAATCCTTGATCACACTTTTTCTTTCCCTCTTGTCTTTTATCTCTGTTTTGATTACGTGCTATGTGTAAAATTGCACATCCCATTTTTTTCCTAAGTAAACCATGATTATTTTAGGCAACTTGAGAAACACAGAAATGAATAAATAGGAAAATAAAAATCTCGTGGATTCTCAAAACCCATCACTAAAAATTTTACCAGTCTAGCTAAATCTGTTTATTTATTCATTATTAATTCGTTTCACAAACAAATATTTTATGAGTGCTTTCCCTGTACCTTCAGCTGGGAATGCCATATTCTATGCCTAGCCCTGGAAGTCTATATTCTCATTGTGGCAATGGCTGCTTGGAGACAGGGTTTTAAATCTTCCAAATTCTCCATAAGCTTTCTCCTCAAAGTAAGAATATACCTTGCAACAGATGATTAATTGTGTTCTCAATCTTTTATAAACTATAGATTAAAAAATTATTATTTTAAAATCTGCATATAATACATTATTTAAGCAAAATCTCTGTTCTTGCCAGACAACATCTAGGCCCCTGTTTCAACTAGATTTCTTCTGTAGGCTTTCAGTTGTAGAAGTTCTGAAGGTGCCACTGAGTTGTGTAGGTTATTATTAGATATTTAATAAATAAAGTTGGTAGATGCAAAGAGGAACTAGCCAAAAGTCCCAATTCTTTTTGGTTTGTTTGTTTTGTGATTTAAGCTGAAAATAAAAGCTTTATTTGGAGAGGCATGTTAAAACATACACACATACACAGCATGCAAACACATCCTTAAATTTTTTGGTGATCTTTCATAGCAATTTTCTGAGGTCATCGGATAATAAGGGCTGATATTTCATCCTGGGTTGGTCTGATTCTCGGTCCATTCTTTTTCGACTGGATTACTCAGCTTTCTTAGTGGTTAGCCTAGTAACCAGGTAATTGAGGACATGACTACTTGATGGTAGACAAATCACACCAGGACTGAAGGGTGGTTGGTAGTGTCTCAGAGGTCATTTGTGTGAAACATACATTTCAGCCCCATGCAGCTTATTTAGCTACATAGGTGAAACATTGGGTGCCCAGCCACTTCCATATCTTTAGCAAGATCTAAGTCACCTAAGATTTTGTCTCTTATAAGAAAACAAAAGACATCTTTGATTAATTTGTATTTACTATGAATGTTGATGCTGAATTAATAATGCAGAAGTAATGTTGCCATCATCTTGAAATGGAGCGTAAGAAGGTACACCTCTGAGTCTGTCTGGAGGTGAGTGATATGACAGAAAGAATGGATTTTCCCCAACCTAATTTGTTTTTGATATTACATAAAATGAAAGCCATTGAATAATTTACCAAAATATCTAGATTGTTTTTTGTTGTTTTTGAAGTGTAAGGGAAGTAACTTGACCTTTGTTAAACACTTTGATCATGGAAAACACATGAGGTTCTCATCTTATTCCAGGAAGTGTAGACACCAGATAAGCTTTTTATAGTTATCCAAGAGGCATATTAAATGAATCTGGTAGAGCTATCTTATAGTTTTCTACTCCAGGGACAAGTTAGCTAAAACTCAAGGTAGTGGAAAGAATAAAAAATATGTTTATTGTTTGGTTACTGTGATAAATGTGGGCTGGTCAATCAAATAACTTAGGTCAAGTATTCTACTTTGAATTCTTAGACTCAGGTTTCCAAATCCCTTTTTTGGTTTCTAAACTAAGATTTTAACTTATGCCTAATAAGTCCTAAGTCTTTCTATTTTTTTAGTGACCATGTTTTTATTTTCTGAATTTACTGATGGAAGCTTTAGGTATGTTCAAGATACATAGTAGCTAAGAAAAAATAAATTAAGCAGAAGATATCAGTTCAGAGCATTGACTGTGAGAGGGAGTGATGATAATGTGGGAAGTAGATAAGCAAAAGAAAAGGGCCAGGGAGCTGATGAAAATAATTTAAAGAGATAATACTAGAAATATTGGATTCAAACAAGCTCTAACCTTTAATGTGCTTAAGAAATCAGTCTTTGAAATGTTGCCTGGATTCCATTTTGAGCTTTCCAATTAGAAACATTACCTTTTAGAGCCTCAGTTTCCTTATCTGTACAATGGGAATAATAGTGGTAGCTATTAAATGAGATAATTTATTCATTGAGTTAGCCATTTTTAAAATAGAACCCCTATTATGTGGTAGGAACTATTCTAAGTGCTGACACGGTGGTAAATAAAACAGAAAAGGTACCAACTTTCATGAAGCTTACATCTTAGTAAAAGAGATAACGAAACCAAATAAATAACTGAGAAAGTTTCAGATATTGATAAGGGCTGTGAAATAAAACAGTGTTTCATGATAGAGACAGACCAAATTGGGGAGTGACTGGCCCTTTCGACAGTGATCAAAGAAGGCCTCTTAGAAGTAGCATCATTAGGTTGCTAACATTGGCTGACAAGAGTGTAAAGATTTTTGTAAAGAAGAACTGGCAGGTGCAAAGGTTCTTCAAAAAAAGCAAAAACTTGGTGGGTTCAAAGCAAGGAAAGGAGGTCAGGTGCTTGCAGTATGGTGGGTAAAGGCTGAGTGGTTTGTGGTGAAGCTGGAGAGATACGTAGAAGGGTAAGGTCTTTGTTGGAAATGGGCCTTGTTGGAAATGGAAAGAATTTGGATTTTGGATTTTTGGATTTTTACCTTAAGTGTGAAGAGAAGAAGCTATTTGGAAGTCTTAAGCAGAGAATAAGCTGATCTTGTTTCCATTTTAAAGAGACTACTCTGGCTGCTGTGGGAATAGATTGAAAGTGAGTTAAAACCTGGAGACCAGTTAGGAGCCAGTTGGATTGGTGGAAGGGAGAAAGGGGGTGATATCCGGGCTAGGTGCTGGCAGTAGAGGTGGAAAGAAAGGTCAAATGTATATAGAATCAAGAGAAGTTGCTGTGTGAAAGAAAAATAGGAGATTATACAGAACGACTCATTTTTTCCTCATGAGCAGTTAAAATGAGAAACACCCCAGTCAGGGTAGGCAATCAAGGGTTCTGTTTGATCCATATTAATCTTTGAATTCTCATTAGACATCCAGCTAGAGATATCTAGAAATCAACTGGAGTTATAGTGTGGGGCTCATTAGGACTAGATTGGAGCCATACATTTGGAAGTCACTGTATATAGATGGAATTTAAAGCCAAGGGACTGAAGACCTTATTCTGAGCTCTGGGACACTTCATATTTGGAGGGGTTGAGAGGAGGGACTAGTAAAAGAAAAAGTGAGAAGGGGTAGCCAAAGTGGAAAAGGAAAAAAAATATTTTGCTTTGGATGTTGAGAAAAAGAGCTGATGATTTAAAGGACTTAGCACACTTGCTGGCATATAATGAGAATCCAGTGAATTTCACATAAAAGTCCAAATTCATGTCTCTTGAAAGGCTGATTGAACAGTGATTGTAAACGTACTTATTATTGTCAAATATCCCTATTTAACTTTAATACTGGCACAAAAGTAAGTATGAAAATAATTTGTAACAATATTCATAAGAATTAAATATATATGTATATGTGTGTATATATATATACATGTATAATATATATCTCCCTTGCTAGCTTAGCTATTAGAAAAAAGAAGAATATGACTTAAAATAATATTTTAATAAAATCTATGTAAAATATATTGAGAGACTAATGAATTAGTAATTTAATTGAAAATGTCTTGAAAAGTAATGTTATGTTGATTCCTTTGTGTGGTATATTTTGTTTTGATGCATATTGATAAAAATCTTTAAAAATACTATTTAAGCTAATACATGGACAGGTTAGGAGGTTTTCAGAACATTAATTGGTTACATAAAAGTCTTATTTCTAAATCAAATTTTAAATCTTTCATTTCTTTGAGGAATTTGAAAAATAATTGGTTATTACTTAGGCTTATATTAGGTAGGACCGAATAGCCTTGATAATTATACAGCTTACAAATAGAAATTTGTCCTTTTGGGAATATATATGTATTATACATACGTACATATATATGTAGTTAATAAGATAAATAGTGCTACCATGTGCCAGGCACTATTCTCAACACTTTATAAATGTGATCTCATTTAACTTAAGTATACATATAGAAATCATTATGGAGTCTAGCTTATACTTGTCTTTAAATTCAGTAAAGTTGTTAATTTATTTCCCTGTATTTTATCATAAAATTTACTGATTATCATATTCTGAAAGGGAATAGCTAAATTTAATTTTTCTTGTTTTAATTTTATTTTTTTATTATTATTATTATTTTTTAGATCTTTATTTATTTATTTGACAGAGAGAGAGATAGCGAGAGCAGGAACACAAGCAGGGGGAGTGGGAGAGGGAGAAGCAGGCTTCCTGCCGAGCCGGGAGCCCGATGTGGGACTCGATTCCAGGACCCTGGGATTATGACCTGAGCCGAAGGCAGACGCTTAACGACTGAGCCACCCAGGCGCCCTCTTGTTTTAATTTTAAATACTAAAATTGAGAAAGAAGGACAGAAGAAAGGGAAGTAATAATGAGCTCCTCCCATTTACCTGGTGCTAAGATGCTTCGCCTGCATTGTACTATTCAGCTTTATCTTTCTTTCTATATTTTGTTTCTAATTGTTCAGAGTATTAAATGTTCAAATAAACCTTGGTCACTAGTGTGAACAGAGGAAAACAGAATTATGATTAAACCAAAAGAATAAGCAATCTAAATACTATTGATATTTGTTGTTGTATTATGGTATTTTGCTCAAGTTGAAAACTGGGCACGTCAGATGTCTGGGTAGTTTACTATGATTTCAAAAATGAAATCATATTGAAAAGGCTCAGCACGGGAGAAAGTTGTGTAGCTTTCTCTTCCTGCCCTGCTTCATTTTCACAAGGATATAAAGCCATAGTTTAAGCACATCTGCTTCATAGCAGAGAGAGAGAGAGAGGAAGAGAAGGATTGAGGGCAGAGGGAGGGAATGAGAGAAAGTGAATCAGTTTATTGCAAACAATATTTTAGTGTGTGGAAAATAGATAATCATGCATGCAGGCACTATTATCAGTGAGTTCGAAAGCATAATTTATTGTAATGCAGAAAATCTAGCGGTATGTAAGTAGGGAAATAAAAAGCCTAAGTAAACCTACGTAATCCATTTTAAGATGTGTTAGCTCAATTATGCAAGAAAATGTCACTACTTCTCTGCCCCCTACTTTGAGGATAAAAGTTGGAATGAATGGAAATAACTTTCCATCTTAAAAAAAAGAGGAGTCAGTATCATTTCAATGTGCAGAGCTGTGATACCACATGGCAACTTTAAGAACAAATGGAACCCACAAGTCCATCTACATGTTCAAGAAAGAGAGGTTCTCACACAGAGGAAGATTAAAAATATTTTCAGGGTGATCTAAAGCAGAAAATCACCAAAGCCTTTGAAATCAAAGATTTTCCCTGTTCTAAGAATAGAAGGTGGTTTTATGTTGAGGGCAACTAGAAGGCATGATGGAAGAACTATAGAGAATGGCTGGTGGGAGATCAAAGGCAAGTAGAACCTCAAAATTCTGGAAGTGGAGCAAGTCAGATACAACATAAGGAGTACTTCAAAGACAAGGAAATAAGAATAATAAAAGTATCTTTAGTTGTCAAATGTAAAATGTGTGCCAGTTTTGTCACATTTTATTTTTAAAGAGCATTGTAAAACCAAAGACATTTTCTGTTAACATGAACCTAACTATGCATATTTTTCTCATCTATCTTAGTCAATTTTCCAAAAGAAAAAAAAATGCATTATGCTCAGAGTCCAAAATGTCTTTTTTTTTTTTTTTGGTTCTCCTCACTAGAATGCCTTCTCTTAAACTAAATTTTAATATTTACATTTCTAAGTATAGGGTGGCCAGAGAAAATGAACGAGATATCACTTCATAAAGTAGAATGAGATGAAATAATAAAGGAATTATTACATTCTCCAAGCATCTGCAAAACTATAAAGGAGTGCAGAAGTTCTGTTATTACTGTTATAATTAGCTTCTCTTTTGGTTTTTTCAATTTAAGAGTTGGAATCTTGACTTAAAAAATAAGAGTTTGCATATTAATCTATACATCCAAGTCCAGAAATAATGGAATGTTCAAACCACTGGCAATGTAGATTCTTATTTTGTATTTAAGCCATCCTACAAACATTTGTATTTGTTAAAGAGCTAAGAAGAAAGAATCAGTGCAACCTACAATGCCATGATTTTGTAGAATCTTTGCTCTGGCATATGTTTTGTCAATTTATGAAAGAAAATGCTTACCATGGACCTATTTTTTGCTAAAATGTGACCTTTATGACCTTTAGATTTTAAACAAACAATATGTACATATGGTGTTTCTGGAAAAAAAAATCATGTGCTTTTAATTTTAATTCATCCATTATTCTGTTCCTTATTTAATTTAGAATATATTTCTATAATTCCTTTAAAACCAAAATAAAGCATGATTCATTTAAAAATTTATTCTTGCTTTCCTTATCCATGATTTTTTTTCTGAATTAACACTTCTGAAGGATATCAGATACCGTAACTTGTCCTTCACTCTAGGCCTCCATTTTATGGGCTGAACATCTGGATTTGATGGCCAAGAAAACATTTCCTTCCGCTGACTTTTCTAATAATCTTTTCTAACAGATACACATCATAAAATTTTTGGAAACAAAATAAAAGATCAGAGGTGCCAGGATGGCTCACTTGTTTAAGCATCCGATTTTTGATCTTAGCTCAGGTCTTGATCCTAGGGTAGTGAGTTCAAGCCCTGCTTTGGGCAACACGTTGGGCATGGAGCCTACTTAAAAAAAAAAAATCAGAAATATTCACAAGTAAGAAATTTATAGTATCAATGAAATATTAAGTATTAGAAAGGTTTAGGAAGACTTAACAAAACAACATTAAAACTATTCAAAATAATTGCATAATTTTTCACGTAAGACTTATCTATATATTTACCAGTTGTACCAAAATGTACAACAACAGTTTACTCATTGTAGAGACTCACTCCAAATCATAGGTGTCCACTATGCATGTTTCTTTGTAAGACCACTTTAACTGTGTAGGGCAATTATTTCTGGTAAGATTTGTTAGGACAAATATGAAGTATTTCGTAGTGAAAAGGGTCACAGGTATATTTTCCTCCTTTGCACAGGGAAAAAATAGACTCCTGTTATCCTCAGTTTTAAATTAAAAGATTCTGTTGCTTCCCTCTCTTTCTCTCCTCCACCCACATTTTTCCCCAAGTGGGTCCAGATATCTGCCAATAGAAGATGAGAGCCTCCTATTGAGACAGTTTATGCACAGGTGCTACAAAGGGACATTGGGAATTTGTGTCTAGCAATTGATAGCTGATCAGAGAGCTGGTCTGATGAACTGAGCTACACACTGCAGGGTGACTTTGTCATACATTACTACAAATTCCCCAAGGAAGTTTACTGACTTGTGGTTTTAGGAGAAATACACGTCATGGAGACGGCTTGGCGGGGTGGATGCACAAGGAAAATTTGTTGCTACAAAGTGGGAGTTGAGAGCTCAAATAGGTTGGTTATGTTTCGCCAGATGGAGATAAAACTTGAGGCAGCCACATCCTGTGACTAGAAATTGTTAAAGTAGGCAGACTTCTATCCGGAAATAATAGTAAAGTGCACAAGACAAGGAGACTAAATTAGAGAGAGGAAATCAATTTTGTTTAAATTGGAAGATCTTTTTCTTGATTTTATAGAATATTTTAGCACCATGAGGGAATTAAGATCATGTTTCACTTATTATATATGTATGTATTCATATCTAAAATAAATATTGTGATTTGTCTTTTTTCCAGTAAAGCGAAGTTCAGACTGAGGTCCAAAATATTTGGTTACTGGAGCAGAGAAAATTAGCTGGGTCTTTTTACTAATTACAGTGTTGATAATTAATATTTCAGAAATGCAATTTTTCCCATTTTACTAGTTGATTAAAAAGTGAATGGAAAAAATCTTTTTCTGATACTGAATACTGTCACCAGATTACTGGTGCTTTAGATTTTTTTTCCATTAAATAAATTCAACTTTTGTAAACCTTACTATTGTTCTGTTTTTACTGATGCCAAACAGTGGAGATTTAATTTTTTCCCCAAGTTAAAATAAAGGATGTCATGAATAAACTACTTTTTCATTTTAAATAAAAATAGATTCATTATAGATATTCACCTAAAATCTCAAACATACCTGGATAAATTATAGTCAGTTTTGTGGATGAAAATCAATTGTCATTTAAAAAAATAAACAATATTTTCATTTTTATCTCTGTTGCTACTTCTGGGTTCTGACTGAGTCCGGAAGCAGAAGTTGCAAAACATTGTGAGAAAATTTTTGCTCTATCTTTTTTTTTTTTTCAATCTCCACCCAAATGGAAATACCAGAAGTCTGAGAGGAAAGTCCGTTTTTGCTAAATGCCCAATTCAGTTTTGCATCTCTATTGCTGTCTTCGGTTATCTCTTTACAGCTACCTTCTATCCATTCAGAAACATGCTGCTCATGTTTTAACATCCCTGTCCTCATCCTGAGAGAATTCTTTTGGGTTTCTTGTTGCCATTGGCTTCCTCTGTACCCCATGAAAATATGCATTGGTAACATCTTTTTCCATATTTATACAGAAATAGTCTAATTACGGTTACCCAATGAATGTGTTAAACTGAGCTGATCCACATAAACAGCTTTGTGGAATAGCACAGTTTTTTTGGTTTTGTTTTTTTTTCACTGTTCCAAGGAAGAGGTATAAAGTCATGTAGATTGCAGCCGTCCCATGTGCCCACAGGGGCATCTTTCTGATCCCTGTCTCATTGGAATGCCTTTTTTTACTCACTTTTTAGTTGTTCTGTACAATATTGTAAGCTCCACTGGGGGAGAAACTTTTCCCTAGTTCCTTCTGTATCTTCAGTGCCTGACATTGGAGAGTAGTTTTTAAACATATATGTACTGAATTAATAATGAAATGGATGAATGAATGAATGAATGAACCCCTATGACTCTTTGAGATAATTCGGTACTGTGGGAATATTTTAGACGGTTTTGTGTAGACAGACTGGTACTCATAACTGATATTCTGATAGAATAATGGCAAACTACTGAACTTGAGTATTATTTTATTATGTTACTTTCTTATATAAGGAAAGGATAAAATAAGGGAATATATGGATAATGGTATTCATGAAAGAAACACAATACATACATGCTTCACTTCCTTGAGACAGAATGACATGGAGAGCCTAGAATGTTCACCTTGATTTATCAATCTTTGGTATAAGACTTAATGGAATTGCTTTTCTGTTCTTCTTATGCTGCTTTTTGGAAAATTATGATAATTTGGGCCCCCAGTGAAGACTTTAGAGAGACTAGCACAGTTTTCTGGTTGCTTTTCATAATAATAAGAAAAGAACCCCAGTTCTCCCTTCCCTTTGGAGTAGAAGTCTTTAGAAGAAAAAGTATTTTTTACTCCAACCATTGGAGAATGTTAAGTTGAATACAGGATATGGTCCCACCTTACAGAAGGGTGTAGCAGATACCTACACTGGCAAGCAGCGTTCTGCCTTTGGAAAAAAATTTTTTTTCTTCCAGACAAGATGTTTCAAAATAGGGCGCCTGGGTGGCTCAGTTGGTTAAGCGACTGCCTTCGGCTCAGGTCATGATCCTGGAGTCCCAGGATCGAGTCCCGCATCGGGCTCCCTGCTCGGCAGGGAGTCTGCTTCCCCCTCTGACCCTCCCTTCTCTCATGTGCTCTCTCTCTCTCTCTCTCTGTCTCAAATAAATAAATAAAATCTAAAAAAAAAAAAAAGATGTTTCAAAATAAACATTTTTAAAAAGTCTTAACGATGAACTTAAAATCAAGGACCAAGTTATTTCAAGTAAAACAAACTCTTTTAGAGATGTGACATTATATTTCATTAAGGTTAGAAACTCAGAGGCTGATTAAGATGGACCAATGACACCTGGGCTTAAAGTAGTTTCCAAATAAGTCTTTAAGAAGGAGGTAGCAGCTTCTTCATATTTTGACTTCTGCTTGTCACCACCAGGCACATGCTATGTCATAGTAATCATTCACTTATTTTGTAGGAAAGACAGGCATCCTTCCTAAAATAGTCAACATATGTATCACTCGATGCTAGGGAATAGAATACAAAGCAGGTGTAAGACATGTGCCCCTCCCTATTCGGAACTTCTGGTGCAAGCCCCCCCCCCACACACACACACTGTGGAGGTGTTCCACTGTGGAGAAATGGAAAGAGACCCATGCTTCCTCCCAGGCCACTGTAGCGGGGGGACTATCTGAAGAAATGGACAATGTATGCTTGATGACCAAACCAATTTTGGCTTGAAGGATATTTTGCTTAATTTTTCTGTGGAACTAGTGCATTAGTTTCCAGTCAAATAAGAATATTTTGGCAATTTCTCCTTAAAATGAATATAATTATACAGAAAACCTTCCCCATAGACATATGACCATTTCTTTAAGAGAGGGTCTTAGACGTGGAATTACTGTGCCAAAGAACAGGAACATTTTAAGTCTCTTCATGCATATTAATAAGTGGCTCTTCAGAAAATTTTTCTTGCCTATGCTCTTCCTGGCAATGTCTGAGTTTCCTTTTGCACGTATTTGCTAGAGTTTAATTTCATCATTTTAAAACATGTGTTAATTTTATAAGTGCAACTGGTATTTCTGAAAATTTCTATCTTGCATTTAATTTGACTTCTATTTTTTTTTCATATACATATCATCATTTGCATCCCTTCTGTGAATTGCATTCACGTGGTTTGCACGCTTATCATTTGTGCAGCTGTGTTTAAATTTTTATCCCAAGTTATATGGAAGAGGAGAGGACTAGATGTATTTTGAGTTGATACAAATGTTAGAACCAGGACCATAAGTCGAGATTACTAGGTTGTCAACTGTGATATAGTCTAGATGAGGAACCATATGTGCTTCTGTCAATTTTCCTTTTTGAAAAACCCTTAACTATTAGTCTCTGGAATGTTTAGGGTGTACTTAGGAAGCCATGATGGAGACCAGTGTCCAGGAAGAGATCCCCTTATGAATTCTGGGTGACTCTGGCAGTAGCCCTTGAACCTCCTTATCTTCTTCAGAGAACCTACCAACAGCACAGCGATCCAAAGTACACCATATCTTGCACTGGGCTTCTTCACTTTTTGCTTCACCCCAAAACTTGATGCCTAACCACATGCCTATCTACCAACTTTCACAGCAGCCTTGTGAGAACAATATTCTCAGTAAGCTCCTTTCTCAATTCCTGTTGGAGCGGCATTGTACTATCTGAATGAAAGAAATCTTAGAGGCCACAAAGGTCAATGCATGCCATCCCTTTTACCACAAACCCTCACTGTTCGAATATAAATCCAAAAACTACTTTTTAAAATGAAAAGCCTAGTTTAATGGTGATAGCTCAAATTATTTGAAATTTGTGGTTTCTAGATCTCTTATGCTTTGGCTGAAACTGGTGGTTCTCAAACATTTTAATCTCAATATACTTTAAATGGCCTTAAAAAGAAAATAAACTCCATTCTTAAGCATAATTATAGACCCTATAGAATTTTTCTTGATTTGGGTTATATGTATATTTATCATAATGAATATTAAAACTGAAAATTTAAAAATACTTATTTACTATTAATTTAATAATAGTAAACTCAATACATGTTAATACAAATAGCAAATTTTTATAAAAGATAATGACATGTTACAAAACAAAGATTTAATAAGAATAGTGGCACTGTTATACATTTTTACAAATCTCATTAATGTCTGCCTTAGTAGAAGGATATCTGGATTCTCATATCTGCTTTTACATTCTGTTGCAATATTGTATGCCATGCAGTCTCTGAAAGCATCCATTTTCTACTAGTAAGGGAAAAAAGGTAACTAATATCTTAGTATAAAAATAATTTGACCTTGAAGTCACCTTGAAAGGTTTTTGGGGAACCCCTTGTGTCTCCGGAATACATTTGAGAACCAATGGCTTAAACCAACTGGATAAAACTATTTCCCTCACAGCTTCATAGAATAGGACTATACCTTCAGCCATATAATACTATTTTATTTATTTATTTATTTATTTTTTAAAAGATTTTATTTATTTATTTGAGAGAGAGGATGAGATAGAGAGCATGAGAGGGGGGAAGGTCAGAGAGAGAGGCAGACTCCCTGCTGAGCAGGGAGCCCGACGTGGGACTTGATCCCGGGACTCCAGGATCATGACCTGAGCCGAAGGCAGTCGCTTAACCAACTGAGCCACCCAGGCGCCCCATATAATACTATTTTAAATATTTCAAATGCTTTTCTTGTATTCTCACACACCTCTTCTCAGAAAAAGATATCCTATATTTTCATATAACTTTTCTACATTTGGCATGCTATATGGCATCCCTTCCCACCTCCTGCCCTCGGGTTAACCTCTTCTAAATACTCCTGGATTTCAACTCCTTTCTTTTTTTTTTTTTATTTATTTTTAAAGGATTTTATTTATTTATTTGAGAGAGAGAGAATGAGAGACAGAAAGCACGAGAGGGAAGAGGGTCAGAGGGAGAAGCAGACCCCCTGCTGAGCAGGGAGCCCGATGTGGGATTCGATCCCGGGACTCCAGGATCATGACCTGAGCCGAAGGCAGTCGCTTAACCAACTGAGCCACCCAGGCGCCCCATCAATTCCTTTCTTAATGTATGATATCCTAGACTGGACATAGCAATTCAGGGATCTGGGATTGACTCAACAAACATATACATTCCAAAAACTGGCTCTTGAGAAGCTACCGTGTCCATCTGGTTATCCAACTTTTTTATATTGTATTAAACACTAGCAATCTCAGAGTCAAACCTCACCAGGTTCAAGTAACGTGTTTCCTCCATACAGTATTTGTTATTTTTAATAACAATATCAATAAGAATAATCATTAAAATTACAAACAATAGTCAGTACTTGAAAAGTGCTAGATGCTGTGCTTAATGCATATATTCTTTCACTCACCTAAATCTTACAATAATCCTGTGTACATATATTTATTATCCCCCTTTTACAGATAAAGATTGGGAGGTACAGAGAAATTAGATAAATTGTTTAAGATTACATAGCTAATAGAAAACAGAGCCAGGATTTGATCCCAAACAACTCAATCCCAGAGTCATTTCGGGTAGGAATTTTCTGGGAGCTGTGTGTTTAGATGAACATATAAAAATATAAACATAAGCCTACATTAGTATAAACATAAATATCAATATTTATTTTAAAAGTTTATTTATCTATTATTTTAGAGAGTGAGAGAGTGCAAGCGGGGCAGAGGAGGAGGGAGAGGGGCAGAGGGAGAGGAACAAGCAGGCTCCCTGTTGAGCGAGGAGCCCTATGCCTGACTTCGGGGCTACCTCTCAGGACCCTGAGATCATGACCTGAACTGAAATGAAGAGTCCGCCACCTAACCGACTGAGTCAGTCAGGAGCCCCTTATTTTAAACTGGAATGTCATGTGCAGGAGTGGTTTATTTGGTAACAATGAGAGAAACAGAAGCAAATGGAGAGAGAGAGAGGAAAGAAAAAGGGAATTATGAAGAATGAAAAACCTAAAAAGCATCCTCTCCTTATTCTCGATACTCTTACCTTTTTTTCAGCTTTAAATCCACAGCGACTCTCCCCACACTGACCAGTTTCACTCTCGCCTTTGTGAGGACGACCTTACAGATAGTACAGATATTCTTAGCTATTTGACAGCTACGTTTGTGTTCTTTAAGCATATCTGTGTCTGTAAGTGTCTCGTCAAGATGTTTTCACAGGAATTATGAAAATTGTGGTTTCTCCTTTAACGTCGAGGACTTCGTTCTGGACTAACCATTCCCTTTGTGCAGTTGCCGTAACTATGCCCTGTGCTCACTGTGCAAATGTAGGAGAGAGGAGCTGAATTACCAAGGTCCCAGCCAGAGCACTAACCCCTTTGCCGTGGGAGAGATGGAGCATGTGTGTCTATCACTTCCCAGGTCTCCGCACTGAGGAAATGCACCAGACTCCCGAGTCTGTGATTACTCTTGTGTTGAATGAAGATATTTTCGCAACACAATGGCACTGCGGGCAGGACTGAATTTACGAGGGCTTCTTCTATGTAATTCTGAATTCCCTAGACCTGAGCCCTGCTGAGTACACCTGCTTCCCTCTCTACCTTGCTGCATTTCATTCTTTCCAGTCCATTAAGGGAGCCAACCCAAGCTGGGAGTGGTAACAATTTGAATAATAATGGTCCTTAACTTTTTATCTTTCCTTAAAAAAACAGAATTCTGAGAGCACTTTTAGCTATAAAGTTTTTCTATTTAATTAAATGAGCTTAAACTTCGTGTGAAGTGTAAAAAGGCACAAGTGGGTTTGTGGAAGTAGAAGGAAACAATCCTCAGTCTGAATGACTTGAGGGACTGGCGAGCTTCCGGAACCAGTCAAAGGAAACTTTGCTTCGAAGCTTACTTAGTCCAACAGATGATGCCCTCACCTGAGCACTGGGGACCTGTGGCCTCCTGCTGAATGCAGAGCTGAGTTGGTGGCCTTGATAAATCATATCAGTCCCAAGGTAGTTTTGTGGTTGGTTAAGACTCTGGACTTTGGGGCGCCTGGGTGGCTCAGACGGTTAAGCGTCTGCCTTCGGCTCAGGTCATGATCTCAGGGTCCTGGGATCGAGTCCTGCATCAGGCTCCCTGCTCCTTGGGAGCCTGCTTCTCCCTCTGCCTCTCTCTCTGTCTCTCTGTCTCTCATGAATGAATAAATAAAATCTTAAAAAAAAAAAAAGGACTCTGGACTTTATTTTTAAGTTTTTAAATTTTTAATTTTTTTTAAGATATTTTATTCTTTCATGAGAGACAGAAAGAGAGAGAGGCAGAGGAAGAAGCAGGATCTCCACAGAGCAGGGAGCCCGATGCGGGGCTCAGTCCCAGGACCCTGGGATCATGACCTGAGCCCAAGGCAGATGCTTAACTGACTGAGCCACCCAGGTGCCCCTATTTTTCATTTTTTATTTTTATTTTTTTAAGATGGTGGACTTTAAAATCTAGACTTCCTGGATTTAAAGTGTAGCTCTGCTACTCACCGTATTTCTTTGGGAAAGTTGCTTAGCCTCTATGCCTCATCAATAAATGGTGATAATTTGAGTATCTACCTCAGGGGTACTAAAGAATAAGTGATTAGCACATAGAAAGTATTAAATATATGTTAGTAATTATTATGATTGTTGCTATGCTATTTTTCTTTTTATTATTATTCCTTTTTGCATGACAGCATGTTACCTCTCTACCAACAGAATAGGAGAACACAAACAAAATAACTTTTCAAATTAATAATAGCAATAAACACTTTCAGGGCTTTGGAACTATGCCTTTCCCTCCCTTCACACACCTTAAGGTCATCTAAGGAATAGGATGTCAAATAGCAAGATGATACCAGGGGGAAGAGGAAGGAAATAGTATCATTTAAAGCAGTGTCTACTATCATTTTTATGTATCCAGATAGGCTTGTATGTTTTAAGAAAGTTATTCTGTGGATAGTTGAGATGAGAGTGTGGGTTTTCAGTTCTTTCTTTCAGATAGTGCCTGTGGCCTGAGAAATAAGGAAAAGACCATCTTCCCACATTTGAAAGGGAAATGTGTAACAATGGGAACATACTTGTTCAAAACAGCTGTTTGACATGAAGTCTGCCATAACTGTAAAGTATTTTGACAGCATAAAAAAATTATGTGGTTGGCAAGAAGATTTAAAGTTGCTATATCTGTAGAAAAACCAAGTCTCTACCTATATTTCTGAAAACAGGTTCCAGAGAACATGGTTTTTCTTTGTACCCTTATAACTACCTCATTGGGGCCCAATGTAGGAACTGTTTCCCTGTAGAAAGCAACTGGGTTTTTCCTTTGTCAATAATAATTTTTAATAGTCATGTTACCTGATGACAATATCAAATAGAATGGTAATACTTTTTGAAAATTTTGAAATTCCAACTGAGATATTTAGTGAGTGCTTTTTGAAAGTTCCGAAAATTCCAACTCTCATATGCCGTGAGCTGTTTTCCCTCTTTGTGTCAGGCATTTATGTCAGGCTTGTGTGTGCGAAGCTCTGGAACAGGCTGTTTGGAAAAGAACACAAAATCTCCTTTCTGAAGCTAACTTGACCCTGAGGGTTGCCAGATTGCAGGAGAAGGACTTACTCTCCCACTGGCCTGGCCCTCCTCCTCACGTTCCTTATAGCTCTAACACTGGATGCTTGAACAGCTCTTTCCTTTGGACCCTGTGATACTCACATATCAACTGTGCTTAATGATAAGAGACAGAAAAAATATGATCTTTATCCTCTCGAGGCTGATGTTCTGGGAGACCCATGGTGAAAAATTCAGGTCTCCCAATTTGGAGAGTTGAATGGGATCGGAGCCAGTACAAGGGGGACACTTTTGGAGTATTCCTGCAGCCTTTTAGAGCAGCCTAATAAATCATTTGAATATATTTCATAAAGGAATACATTCTATTATTTATTATCATTTTGATGGGCATGTTTTGACATCAGGACGGGCCAAAGTAGGCAAGTTAGTCATGAGTGCAGTGGGAGTCAGGTGGAGGCAAAGACAGTAAGCAATGCAAAGAGCCAAGCCCCCAGAGTACAGGCAGAGACATTCCTCAGTGGCCACCCCTCGTGACAGTGTGAGCCAGATTCCCATCTTGAGGGAACGAGGGCAACTATAATGACATTTTCATTCCTGTGTCTCCAAGCACTTATGTGTCTCCAAGTACAGAAAAACTCTGAACCTAGTTCATGTGTCCCCCTTCCTTGGCTCCTTATCATCTGATTGATAAACACAGGAGAAACATTCAAGTATGTTCCATACAGTGCATGGCAATAAGTACCATGGCACAGACTGAGAAGCATGTTTGGCAAAGTGCTGCAGTGTTGGCAAATAAAATCTGATTGGCACATTTAGGATAAAATGAGAATATGGAGACATATGAGTGAATCTCTTCCGTGTAAGAGCGAGTTTTACACATGCAGTAGTCTGTAACAGAGATGGTAGTGAATAGATTTTACCCAGCCTTAGTGAGACCAGACACAGAGGTTAACAGCATAATATATCCCATGAGTGAAGTGATCTTAACAAAGCACTATTTTCAAGGTAGACTATAAATACTTCTACCATGGATCTACTTTTTAAAATAGTAGATTCATTTTTATTTGTCTTTATAAGTTAAATACATTCTTTCTTGAAAACAGATGACTGCAAGAAACTTCAGCGATAATCCTATAGGTTACTGTATCAGTCAGCCTTGCATTCATTTAGCAAACAAAATAAAATGTAATTACTAGTGGTTTAAATAAAGAGGAGCTACACAACTAGAGATCTGGAGGAATGTCAGGGGACTGGCACAGAGGCATCAGGATGACTTAAGCAACCCTGCCTCTTTTCATGTTTCATTTCTCCATACTATTCTATAGGCTTTTGTCCTTGTGCTAGCCATCTACTGTCTCTTGATGGCTGCTGGGCATCCACACCTTTCATCCGCATTCCAGGCAGAAAGAAAGAGAAGGACAAAGTAGCAAGAGGTTTTTCCTAATGAGCTTCTGCCTTTTTATTCATGGATGAAAACCTTCCCCAAAGATTTTGTGTACTCTTATTGGCCAGAAATACATCATTTGGCCATCCTTTACTGTAAGGGGTGGGAAGGAAGCCCTGAGAAAGAAAATGTTAGCTTTCCAGACTCTGTTGTAGAGTTAGACAAAAAAGAATGGGGTTATGAATAGCTTTTGAGTACTTATCATTGTCTGTTATTTGCTGTAGCTGGTAGTCACTGCATGTATTTGAATCGATATTAGGCCATTTTATCAGACAAGCTTCCCAATGTACAAAGGTCAAAGAAAAATAGTAAGCTTGCCTCAGATGGGAACAATTCTATCTTATAATTAGTGACGATGTAAGGTCCCAGCTTCTTCAGCCAAATGAGTTTGGAAAGCCGAGATTTTGGCTTGCTTGCATTACCAATGGACAACAGAAAATGGGGCCATTTATCCATTCATTCAGTCATTGTAGCTGTGTTTTTGAATTCTTACTAACCGCAAAGCAGTGAGCTCAATTCTGGGAAGAGCACAGGGGAAAAAAAGTCACAGTGTCTGCCTTGAAAATATGTTTCTTCTATTTGTTGGATGAGACACATACACATGTATGCAAACCAGCAGTTCACAACATGCCATGGAAATATAGAAAAAAGATACAAATGAAGGCTGGAATGTTCAGAGAAATATTCAAGTAATTGATAGAATTTAAATCCTAAGATGTCACAGGCATTGTAGGCAATAAACAGCATGAGAAAATATGGTAATAAAAGCAAACCCTAGGGAGAATGAGCAAACTGGTACTATATTTGCTTGCAGAGTAAACAAAGAAATGTTAGAAAATTACTCAAGGATTTAGTCTGCAGCTAACCCTGGATGTGGAAGTCAGAATTAAAAGGTGCTCTCAAAACAGTGGAATATTAATTGTAACATGGTCAGCACGACCAGTAGACCCTGGACAAAGAGCAGAAATGTAGAGAGTCAGCATATGGCTCTGGGGGAAGAGCATTCCAGGTACACAAATCAAAGGTAAAAACACAATGTGATGAGTTTTATATAAACATATGCACAGAATGACACGGTAGCATAATACAGTATCATCTAACTGAGGGTTTTACTGACCATAGAGGAGTTAGCTAGATGAAGAAGACAGGGGAGGACATAACACACAGAAGAAATAAAAGTCGGGCGCCTGAGTGGCTCAGTCGGTTAAGCGACTGCCTTCGGCTCAGGTCATGATCCTGGAGTCCCGGGATCGAGTCCCACATCGGGCTCCCTGCTCAGCAGGGGGTCTGCTTCTCCCTCTGCCCTCTTCCCTCTCGTGCTCTCTGTCTCTCATTCTCTCTCTCTCAAATAAGTAAATAAAATCTTTAAAAAAAAAAAAAGAAAGAAAGAAAAGTCGTTAAGACATCTGAGGTTATGGACTTGCTTACAAACTGAGTGCTTTAATTTTGCTAAGCACCTCCCAGAAGGCTATTAAGAATGGGCAGTATTCAGAAAAAGGAAGTAAGGGGACCTAAGGACTTACAAAAGGGCCCTTGCTTTGAGCAACCAAATACCAAATGAGGATAATAATCCAAATAGCATGGTTTGGAGGAAAGACAAATGATCAAGGTTAAGGTCAGATGGATGAGATGCCATTAGGTAGATTCTGTAGCAGGAAAAGTGATTTTAAAAGGGAAGAGAGAACTATAGCAGCAACTAAAATGTACTTCAACAAAAATCAAAGACTTTTCCAGATTAGGTGGGAAGGGTACATGTTTAAGAGCAGAAGGAAAGGAGCAGAGAAAACTAAGACTCTATACGTTCTAGAGGAGGAGATAAACATGGAGTCACAGAGATGTCAGACACCACAGGGCACAAGTAAATGTTCTAGCCTTTCAGGACTGAGGAATCCATTTCTCCCAATGGAAGAATTGGAGCCCTATGGTGAACAGATATATATTGAAGGGAGATTAAGAGAATTTAACAAAAGCCTGCCATCCATACATATTGCAAGCAGGAACAAGACTACTGGAGGGCAATGGTACATTTAGCTAGAAGGTATTTTCATATGTTCATTGGGTGACAAGTGACATATAGACTGCAACATGTGGAATTGATATGTAGTCATTGTTAGTGACCTACAAAGAAACCCTTTTGTATGATTCAGCCTAATGGGAATAGTTTCAAAGGACTGACTTCTGTGCAAATGACATGGTTGAAATAGTACCCACAACTATCACATTGGGCAAAAATTACAAAGAAATAGCTAAGTGTTTGCATAGTGACCACAAAAAATGAACACACTTATTTTCAAAATTCAAATCGTGGTAGATTTTAGAGTGTGTTTGAAAATGACTAATTCGTAGTGTTGTTTCCTCTGGTGCCAAATTCCTATGCAAGGTTCATCTCTGACTGGTCATGCTCACATTGGTTGTCTGCCAGTTTTTCCGGTGCTCACACCCACCCACCTGCACCCAACATCCTCCTTTTATGCTTTCTGCCTTCCTTGCTTGTACCGTGTGGGCCTCCCTACTACCTAATCTGCTGTGTACTCATAAAACTAGAGTTTTTTAAAAACTCTGAGTATCTTCATTCTTCACCTTCATAAGTCTCTACTATTACCTCTAGCCAATTGTTAATGGATTGCTCTTTTTGCAGATGAAGACTATGTTTGCTTGTGGGGATGCGTGTGTTTATGGAGCAAATGATAGCACATTTGTTTTTGACCATAACTAGAAGCTATTATATGCTTAGAAAAAAAATAACTTCTTTGATTCTCTAAGAAAAAATTTGATGACTTAGAAACTCTACCTTATGGGCTTTATTTATGTAGGGGGTGGGAGATAATGGAGTTGTTGGATCAAGGTTTTTTCAAATCATCAAGTCTGAGACGTAAATTGGCTTACTTCTCTTGAAAGAAATTATATAATTAGATTTAAAAGTTAAATATTTTAAAAAATATTTTCCTTCATTTTTAAATCTTCACATTTTTAAAGTTTAAACTTTAACTGTTGCTAAACATCCCGCTGCTGGATCCTATAGAAACCAAGGATAAGGCGATTCCTTGACTTGCCCATTCTGTTAGAAGCAGAGCCAGTTTCTCATCCAGGACTCCTGCCCGTCACTCTAGAACCCCTTTCTCCCCCAAGCAAATGAAAAACCTATTTCTTGGACAGTGACATACAATTGGGGAAATTTAAAAAAAATCAAGTTGTATTTTAACTGAACTAATAACCTAATCTCGAGCTGAAAAGTCCAACGAATAACAAGTCATTTTTTCCAAACTATACCTTCTTCTCCACCTTTCTTCACATTCTTATCATCCTGAAAGTTACATCTGTAAAGAGAATAAATTTCAATCAGATATTTCTTTGGCCTCACTAAAAAGATCTTAGTAAAGCTATTTTTAGGATGTTAGGAGCATCTTAATTCAGAGCTGTAAGAGCAAATGCTATTTTTTCATGCTAAAGGAACTCAAGTATTATTATTAGCTTCTGCTTTGAATTTACTTTTATACTCATCTCAGGAGTTTTGACAGTGATATAGATATTTTATAAATTAGGTCACGAGTGAAATACACTCCTGGCATAGTTCAGCTAGGGTCCACATGACAGAATCAGCCTTAAATGCTAAATATGAATGTTTCTATTGTTGATTTTCTTTAGCATTTTAAAGGAAAGACACTGGAAGACAAAAATCTCCATGACAACATTTTTATAATAATTTATTATTCTCATCCGACCCTACCAGGTATAAAAATCCCTAAATATGAAACCTGATCAGTTTGGGGTTTAAAAATTGACAATAAAAAGAAACACTACTGAAGGAATACATAGAAAACAGGATGCAAGATAATTTTGGACATATTCAATACTTAAAATTAAAACAAAGACAAAAAAAAAAAAAACTTTAAAGAAATTCCCTAATGGATTTATTGTATACTAAAAACATTAGGGGATTTCCTTAAAGTTTTTTTTTAATCTGTTTTAATTTTACATTGCATTTGTTAAATCTAAAGCTTTATTTCCATAGGCTCCAAAACCATTTATAAATATAATCATCAAAACACAATTTTGAGAGAATGACAATGAGTACAATTAACAAATAAATAAGTACCTTATTTGTACTTTCACTCTAAGTGTCTATCTAATTACTCTTCTCTAGGTGTTTCTTCTCCTTCACAGACTCTTAATGTTTTTGGTTTTTTTTTTTTAGAGTAGGCTCCACGCCTAAGCACGGGGCTTGAATCATGGCCCTGAGATCCCATGCTCTACCAAATGAACCAGCCAGAATCCCCTCATTCGCAGACTACTTAAAGTTGTTTGTTTTTTTTCCCCCGCAGCCTCACAGTCTACACTCTCTCACTTTCCATTCACTTATCCGCCTACAGCTCTCTGGCTTTCTTTCCCAGCATGCCACTGAAACTACATGCATGCATTCACCGTCCCTGCCCCCAGATTCTAAAAAGTCAGATCCAGTGGACCAAACTTGAGCATTTACTTTACTTCACCTCTCAGACACATTGGACATTATTGACAATTTCCTTCTTTTTGAAACTCTTTCCTCTCCTGGTTTCCCCAAAACGTACCACCACCTTTTCTGGGTTTTCTTACTTATCTCAGGCCTCTGGCTCCTCTTCCTGGGATAGCTCCTTAAACGTTGGTGTTGGTAAATTTCTGGTTGATAACACTCACTCGCATTGCTTCATTTGTCTTCTTAATATTAAGTGGTGACTTCCACATCGACATCTCTAGCTTTGCCGTCTCTTCTGTACTAAAGGCTCATCTGTCCAACTGTGTGCTAGGCATCTTTAGCTGGTAGCCCATTGGCATCTCAAACACAACATTACCAAAACTGAACTCAGAATCTTCTTCCATTAACCTGCTTTGCTCTCATTTTCCCTATACCAGTGAATTCTGTACCTTGACCAGATCACTTTGCTTCCTAAAGTAGCCTCTGAGATTGTTATCCTCCATACCTCTGTGTTTTCTAGCTAATGGAAATGTCTTTTTTTAAAAAATAACTTTATTTTGTATTTATTTAATTATTTCACTCTTTATGACTTCCTATGTGACTTGAAGTTCAATTTGAGCTTGCTCTTTCCATGTGACCTAAACTTAGGTCTTGATTGGTCAACGTGAATCATGGTGACTACATTCTCTTTGACAGTGATGCAATTTAGAGCAGTAAAACACAAAGGGGGCTGGGGGAAATTGTCCTTAATCTTAAAAGGAAACAAAAGGAAGCCAAGGCCCCTTTCCTGTCTCTGGCTGTTATTTTATGAAAATAAAAGGTGTCATTTTGACACCTTCAGGGCAGTTAGGCCCATACCCTGTGAATGTCACAGAAAAAAACATGGAAGAAACCTGGACTCTGGTACCATTATTGAGCCACGAAATTAATCTTTTTTGGGGAAATAATAAACTCCTTAGTGTGTATTCTGTTTAAGGTGTCTTTTTTTTTTCTCTTAGTTGTGGCTGAAAGTATGTTAACAGCATCTTGAAAACATTTTACAGTCTTCTAACCCATATCCTCATCTTGCATGCCTAACTTCGACTCTGCAAACCAGGAGTGGGATTGCTCCCTGCTTAAAGCTCTGCAGTAACTCCTGTTGCCTGGGGATAATGTTCCAACTTCTTAGTATATAATAGGATGCCTTCATCAGCAGTATCGCGGTCCCTTCCAAAAACATTTCTAGCCCCTTTTGCCCCTTACATCTTGTTTTCTAGCCAAGAAGAACTTTCACTTTCTGAAATGTACTAGGTTCTCAGCTCTGGACCATACTGTTCTCCTCCTCTGAAGGACCATCTTCCCTTCCTGCCTAATTCCTTTTCAACTTAGACATTCCTTTTTTTCTTTTCAGGGAGTCTTCCACTGTCACCCCAAGGATGGATTAGGCGCTCTTTCTCTCTCTGCTTCCATAGCACGCTGTGCTTATCTCCACCAGAGCACTTGGCACATTGCAAATGTGGTTATAGCCAGGTGGTTGAAAGGATTGACTTTGAGCCTATCTCTGCCACTCACAAGCCAAATGAGCTTGGACAAGTTATTTGATGTGCCTTATAGGCTTTCCTCGTCTCTTAAATCAGGATGGTAATTATACGTACCTCATATGATTACAACGATTGAGGAAGCTTATAGATATGGTACATATTTACGGATATTATAGGTAACCTGGTATAGTATTTAATACACAGTAAGTGCCATGTACACAACAGTTGTCATTATGACTGCGCCTACATAACCCGCTGTTTCTATTAGGCTGTAAGGTGGCTGAGGTCAGATTGTGTGTCCATAGCACCAAACGTGGTGTCTTATACATAATAGGGATTTGAAAATATTGAGTGAATCAAGTGTTTCCTTTAAATAAATGGAAAGACCTTGCTTTTGATTGTTTCCATGACAGAGGCAAAACCCCCCTTCCATATCCTCAATTCATTATTCACAAAAATGAAAGAGTTCATTTTTATCACTCCTCCAGTAATATTAAGGAAAACCATCTTTTGGGAAAATAAAAAAAATATAATGAAAGACTACAGAATAATATACTCTCAGAGTGAAAAAAAAAAAATCCCCAGGAAGACAGTAGAATAAACCTTTTGATTTATAGTTTTGTTTTTTTTTTTAACTTGCTGGTACTTTTTAAAGAGCAAACTCAAATTTAAGAATTTTGAAGTCATGAGGGGCGCCTGGGTGGCTCAGTTGGTTAAGCGACTGCCTTCGGCTCAGGTCATGATCCTGGAGTCCCGGGATCGAGTCCCACGTGGGGCTCCCTGCTCAGCGGGGAGCCTGCTTCTCCCTCTGACCCTCCCCCCTCTCATGTGCTCTCTGTCTCTCATTCTCTCTGTCTCAGATAAATAAATAAAATCTTTAAAAAAAAATTAAAAAAAAAAAAGAATTTTGAAGTCATGAGATGTCCACAACAATATACTTCCCTCCAAACAGGGTCTTAATTCAATGATTTTTATGCTATGGGTAAAGCCTGTATTCATATGGGGGGCAAAAGCCCTAAAACCAAGCTTCTTTAATTGATCGGTAAGCTTCTGTGTAGTCATTTGGTATGCCACAAAGTAGCAATCAAAATTTTTTTTGAAAAAAACAATTGCATTTAAACACTTTCAACTTCATCTAGATTTATCTTCTTAAACCAAAAACCTTTCTTTCCCTGCAATTGTTATTCTTTCTGTGCAGTAGAAGTGACCCTGCCTCTTTGTCCAAATAACCATGTCCTTTTTGATGTGCACTGGAGAAACATCTCATGTTCATTGCCATTTCGGTTTTGGATAATGAAATACTATAGACATCCATAAAACGTTGTGAGTGAATTTTCAATAGAGACGTTTAAGAAGGAACTCAGAATTAAGGAATGGGGATTTTTTTTCCTTCTCTTATATTGAAGTGTAATTAACACACAGTGTTATATTGGTTTCAGGTTACAATATACCGATTCAACACTTCTATTCATCACTCAGTGCTCGCCACCATAGGGCTAGTCACCATAAGTCACCAAGCAACGTTACTGCAATATTATTGACTATATTTCCTCTGCTGTACTTTTTATCTCTGTGACTAATTTATTTTCTAACTGGAAGTTTGTACCTCTTAATGCCCTTTAGCCTTTTCACCCATTTCCCTACCCACCTGCCCCCGTAGGGATTTTATAAAACAGTTTCATGTATTAGCTAGGTGGTTAGGTAAGCTTTATTATATCTCTCAGTCGTAACATTTTAATTCCTTAAACGTGGCATGACATATGACATTGCCTTTTTAGGATTGTTACTTACAACATCTACATTATGACTGTATGATGACTGGGGCCATGACTGCAAACCTGTACCAGATGTGCAAGAAAGTGCCCGATGTCAAAAATATCTACTTTAAAAATGAAAGGAAAGTTGTTTCATCTTTCTCTGAACTGTAGAAACATTTTTTAAAAATAACCTTTAGGGATGCCTAGTGGCTCAGTCAGTTAAGGGTCTGCCTTGGGCTCAGGTCATGATCCCAGGGTCCTGGAATCAAGTCCCGCACTGGGCTCCCTGCTCAGCTTCTCCCTCTCCCTCTGCTGCTCCCCCTGCTTGTGCTCTCTCTCTCTCTCTGTGTCAAATAAATAAAATAAAATCTTAAAAAAAACTCTTTAAGAATAATTTCAGATTTACAGAAAAGTTGCACAGAAAGTTCCCATTTATTTTTTAAAAGATTTTATTTATTTGAGAGAGACAGAGTGAGTGAAAAAGAGAAAATGGGCAGGGGGAGGGGCAGAGGGAGAGGGGGAAGCAGATCCCCCATTGAGCAGGGAGCTCGATGTGGGGCTCGATCCTAGGACCCCAGGATCATGACCTAAGCTGAAGGCAGACGCTTAAATGACTGAGCCACCCAGGCACCCCTCCCATTTACTTTTTGCTTAGCTTCCTCTAATGTTAACATTTTACAAGACATCTGTCAAAACTAAGAAATAATCATTCAGATTTCACCACTTCCCCACAAATGTCACTTTTATGCTATTGTATCTAATCCAGAACATCACTTTGCATTTCTTCCTCCCATCTCTTTGGTCTCCTTGGAGCTGTGACAGTTTTACAGTCTTTCGTTGTTTTTCATGATCTTGAAACTTCTGAAGAGTTACCGGTTAGATATTTTGTAGAACATCCTTGAATTTGGGTTCATCTGATATACAAATTAAATCGTGATGCTGTTTCTTGAATATAGATGCTAATCATAAATAATTTTCAAGAAAAATTTTATTAAAACATTTTTTAGGACTGAGTACTTTACAATATTGTCACTAACAGTTTATCATTTGATTTTCACAATGACACTGAAGCTCAGAGATCTGTGACCCCTGACCCCTTGTCTTCCTTTTCAGCTCTGTCATTAGCATAGCTGTTTTTTCTCATCAACTTTCCATTCACTTCCCCTCTGTGAAAATCATGCAGTTTGAGCATACATCAGATTCCCTTCCACAAATATTAGTGAACTCAGATTTCCTTACAGAAACTTCCAATCGAAATTTGCTATAGATTTTCTGCAGCTGGTCATTTCCTACTTCAAATTTGCATCCCTGGTAATGAAAACAGCTGTCTATTACTTGGAATGCCTTCTATAGATCTGACATACTTTACATATCTCTAATCTTTACCACACCACTGCAAGATAGGTATTATCTACCCAGTTTTCAGATAAGAAGGCAAAGCTTACTCTGGGACTTTATTCCAGCAGTAGTAAGAGGCAGAGCTTTTACCAGATTACTTTGGACCAAGGGACCATGCACTCTGTTTATGTGGTCCTCTAGTCCATGGTAATTGTAACATACTGCTTAGTCTCTCCCAGGACATATATTAAAGAAATAGTAAGCTTGAAGAGGTACTGGGTTGAGACATAGCTGGGGAAACAATAAGGGAGGGAAATTATCAATACTAGTCAAAGAATGTGCAGAGAGGCATGATGCTACATGAAGGGAGGTTTATTTAAACATGTCAGTGTAATATTAGCACATAGTGAGGGCTCCATATTAACTACTGTCATTATTATTACAGCCACTATTTCAACTACCAGGGAGAAGCTCCAAGTGATTTTAAGTATTTTCTCATTTTCCTAATTCTGCCATTTTATATGCTCCATCTTAAAAGTATGGTTGCTCTGTGTTCTAAGATACTCAATGAGTCAACTGTTCTGATTTATTAAAAATGTGTCAGCATATTATTTAAGCATCATCCTTACCTTCTAAAAAATATCTACGTTTCTTTTTTATTCTCTTTCAATCACTGTATCGAGACCAATTAGCAGAAAATAGAGATTAAATACAGTTTTAAATAAATTTCTCTTAGACACATACAGCCAATACTAATTTTCTAATTACAAATATAGTAGGTTCGTTTTAACAATTTAAACACAGAAATATGTGAGTTAGATGGATAATAATTTTAATAGTTAATTGTGTTTAATAGTTAATGTTAATATAATGATGCGTGTGCTTCTAGACTTCCTTCTCATGCATGCATCAAAGTGTCTATTTTTAACTTACCAAAATATTTAATTATACTGTATATGGCAAAACTACTCTACTAGAATTCACACTCCACTTTCAGAGACTGATCATTGCCACCATTAGTTTGCATAACCTTTCAAAAGTTATTAACATCATAGAGCGTGCGAATTTCACCTATTTCTGATCTGAAGGCCTGATTTCAAGGGTTTCAAGTAAAGAAAGACTCTCACAAATTTTGCAGTCATCCTTGGAAAACTGAATATTTCTCATTTCTATTCATTTTATGAATATAATAATTGTATTTTTTTTAAGATTTTATTTATTTATTTATTTGAGAGAGAGAAAGAGAGAGAGAGGGCACTTGCATGCGAGAGTGCAGGCAGGAGGAGGAGCAGAGGAGGAGGAAGAAGGAGGGGAAAGAATCTCAAGCAGACTCTCCAATGAATGTGGAGCCCAACGCAGGGCTTGATCTCCTGACCCTGGGATCATGACGTAGGCCAAAACTAAGTCAGACGCTTAACTGACTGAACAACCCAGGCGTCCTCTAATTATACTTATTGACATGGAATTAATTTTTTTTGAGAAACAAACATCTAAATTTTAAAGAAAATGTAATTTTGTTGAAATAGGTGATAGACTATGAAAAAAGTATTTATTATTAAAAAATCCTAAAGTTTTCTCAATAAATGTTCCTCAAATTTACCTTTATTTCATTATCAATATTTAGCTTTTATTCTTCTAAAAAGTATATGCTCTTGATAATATCCCATTAAAAATAAGAACCTACTTAATTTTAGCCCCACCTTCCCCTTCATTAGGATCAAGTGGAATAGATTATCATAAAGAGACAAAATAATGCAAAAAAACCCAAAACTAAATCTATGAACTTTTTATAAGATTTCCCATAAGAATTATTTCAGTCTAAACTTCTTCTTTGTTTTATGACATGTACTGTGTCAAGAACCAGATTTCCCTTGTCATATATCAGGCATAAAAATATTTTTCTAGGGGCGCTTGGGTGGCTCAGTCGTTAAGCATCTGCCTTCAGCTCAGGTCATGATCCCAGGGTCCTGGGATCAAGCCCCACATTGGGCTCCCCGCTCCGCGGGAAGCCTTCTTCTCCCTCTCCCACTCCCCCTGCTTGTGTTCCCTCTCTCGCTGTCTCTCTCCATCAAATAAAATAAATAAAATATTAAAATTTTTTTTCTATCTCTGTGAATTAGGTATAAGTTATGAAAATATGCTAATGAATTGATAATTCAAAATTTGGGGTCCTTTTCTTTTGGGAGGTTTTATTACTATGAAAGGGAGGCAGGCATCTCTTTCCTTCATGTTTAGCTTCACCTGACCAGGGGCTACATTCCTGGAACTGAAATGAGTGGGGTAATTTTTATTTTAACTGCTGATTTCATTTAAAATGATAACTAGAGAATATTAGAAGCATTATTCTAGAACTGTGCCAATGACCAGCATACTATTCCTGCCTCAAAATCAAAGACTATTCTTCAAATTGAGGCTGTGGGTGCTATATAAGATTTAAAACTTCACCTGAAGGATAAAAATAAATAAAAGAAATGGTTGAAATGAGAAATAGACCAGTCATGGGTCATTTTATTCAGGCCATTGCATGTCCACAGAGATCTCCAAATGTGGCTGAATGCCTTGTAATTGTTGTGGTTGCTTTTAAATAACTTAATTCAGTCAAACCAGACAGGGTACTGATGTGCTGTATGAAGCCCAGGTTAACACTGGACACTGTGAGGACTCAAGCCTAAAGGCATAACATAAGCCCAAGGTGTTCTTTTGACTTTTGGGAGTGTTTCAGCCAATCAAGAAGGAGGAAAAGTAAACTAAATATGAAGCTGAAAGGGGGCCACATCCATTTCCATACAGCTGTGAAAAAGAGAGGTCAAACTTAAGAAACAGATGCTAGATCTCTATTAGTCAGTGAAAGTGTTCTGAGGTAGTTTTGGGGATGGTTGCCAGAAAGCTGGCCCTCGAGACTGCAAGGCACGAGCACTGTTTGAGCACCTTTGTGAGGGGAACCCTGGATTCAGAACCTGTGGGATGCAGCCATTTCCATTACTTGCATGAAGATAGAATCAAAGATAATAAGTCATTGGAAAATCACATGTTTTTGAGGGTTGGGATCTTTACTGTGACTCATAAGACTTGTTTGATAAAATTTCTTCGAAGCCCTCCAAAGGATGAGGGAAAGTGCAAAAGAAATATGATAAAATACAGCATCGGATGTGATAATCACATTCAAGCTAAGGGACATACTAAATACTATAATCTGATAATGTAACTCTCTTTTATTCCTCGCTGAGCAAAAATTGCAAAATCATGGAAAAATTATGCCAAATCTAGAATTCGAGACAATAGCCACATAGAGATTCTTGCCCAACTCATAATTAAAAAGAAAATGAGATTTTCTGTGCCAGTTATACAAATAGATGGCTCATCCCTGATAGGTTCTTCAAATAGCTTTAACTATTACTGGATTTCTGAATCTTATTTGAAAATTATCCACTGATGGACAACAAGTGGAAAGGGCAGAGAGATGGACATGTACTAACTGCAATGAACATTTAACACCACCTGTATGCCTGCTATCCATTTTGTAAAGCCCTCTGCAAATATTACTCCATCTAGTCCTCATATCGACCTATATATCGACTAGGTATGATGAGCCTATCTCTACATACAAGGAGAATGAAGCTCACAAGCATTGTTTAATCCACGCAAGGCAGTAATTGGCTGGGCTAGGATTCAAACCCAAGTCAGTTTGAGTACAATGCAAAGCCAAGCTCTTTCTGGGTACAGTTTTGCATTTTGTTCTTCCTTGCATGACATAAATATAGATACATATGAAAATTTGAGAACATATGAAAATGTCAAGAGGAAATGCAATACCATCTTATGAAAGGAGAAATTACACATCATACAATGAGTTTCAAAATTATATTGCTCAAAGTTTTGTGACTTTGTTTTGGACCATAGGCCCAAACAATATTAAGATTAAAACCAAGAATATTTATTAGGATATAAGGGATGCCGATTTCACCAGTGCCCTTAAGAAACACAAATAGAGTTAATAAGTCAAATGCCTAATGGTGGTAATCATGATGATGAGTAACAATGATTAGGACCTGTTATTGAGTTCCAAGTGAAGAGGCGCTCAGTGCTTACTTACTTACTAGATACTTCATATTGTCTGTCTTATTTAATAGTCATAACAACCTTATGAGTAGATATTATAGATTAACTGATGAGGAACAGATGCTCAAAGACAGTATGTCATTTTTCCCAAGGCCACATAGCTAGAGAGTTGCAACAGAGAGATCCAAACTCTTGTGTGCTGTTTCCAAAGTCTATGATCTTAACTGGAACACTTCATGTAAAAAGATAGCTAATCGCATAAGTCAATGTATGATATGCATCCCTATGATTAGTACACATGATTATTGCTCTAAACATTAGGAGAAGTCGGTGGCCTGAAGAGACCAGGAAAATTGTCATGAAGTTGGAATTTGAACCACAACCTGAAAATGGCTATGATTAAGGGTCATTAAAAGAAGGCAAGATATTCCAGGCTAGGGTCATGTTAAACTGAAAGGGAGAGAGAAGACATGTGCTGAAACCTTGTTGGGTTATAAGAAATTGCCTTTGAACTGAATTTGAAATGAAAAAAGTGATTTTATTTAAGCATATTGATAACGCCATTGGAAAGGCAGGTTGGAGATGGAGTGTGATAGTAATTCCATGATAGTAGTAAAGATTTTGGAATTTCCTGCTAAAATATTTTAACAGGAAACATAGCAGTACATTTAAAAAGCAGACTAATGTGGCAATCTGTATCATGCATGGGGAAGGGAGGGAGGAAGTCGCAGTTTAGAAACAGTCTAAAGGTCAGTGAAATAGGGGCACCTGGCTGGCTCAGTCAGCGAAGCATGCAACTTTTGATCTCTGGTGATGAGTTCGAGCCCCACATTGGGCATAGAGCTCACTAAAAAAAAAAAAAAAAGTCACTGAAATAGAACATGACCAATACTTGGACTAGGGTAAAAGCAGTGGAAAGGGAAAGGAAGCGCAGACCCTGGGTGTTAGATATTCAAGGATTAGGTACTGAAGTTCAAAAGAATGCTATGAAATGAATGCTCTGGATCCTCTCCTTCCACACATGGCACTATGTGGTTAGTAGAAAATGCAGGAGCTTTGGCATCTTGTGGACCTGGGATTGAGCTTTTCCATTGTTACTTACTCTCTTTTGGAATAATTTATTGAAACTGCCAATGTCTTCATTTCCTCATTTGTAAAACAAGAGTAATAGTACTTAACTTGTAAAGATATTAGAAGAATAGGAAGTATTCAAAAATTGTTTCTTTTTTACTCAAGATAGAGGACAAATTATCCGACATCAAAGGGGCATGAAAAACTGATCCAATATAAATTTTTCCAAAGAAGCTAAATAAAAAATTGTCTCATGACCTTTTCCAGGATATATGATTAATGGATGTTAATACATTATTTAAATATTTTCTCTGTCATGAAACAATTGTTTTTAGTCAAAATATGAGACAATTGGTAGAATTACTCAGCTTGGAAAATTGTTACCAGCCAGGGCTGAAACATGCCAGGTACCGTGGCAAGGCAGCAAATGCTCCGATACATTTCTGTGTTTTCTGACATTACCTTTCCTGAGACTTCAAGTGTGATATCAAGGAAGTCACTCAACTCATTTACATTTGCCTGCAAAGAGTGTGACACAGAATGTCCTAGTGGTAGAACAATGCTTGTATGTGATGATGAAGGATTCTGCACTCATAGGAAATATCCTTGCCTTGTCTCTGGTCATTTCATCATCTTGAAGTAAAAGGAACATGAAATCTATTTACAAATAAGCACGTTTGTGTTTTTTGTTTGTTTGTTTGTCATCTATTTTCTTCAAGTTTCCTTATGTGACTAATTAATCAAATTTAATTGGTGCCAAAGAGATGGTGACTTTTTATGTTATGAAAGATAAGATTGGATCTAACTTTTTTCTCATTAAAATATCATTTGCCAAATGTTTTCGAAACGAAGTGCTTTCTCAGTGAAACAAATCACCACCATAATAATCAACCTTATCTTTGAAATACCTTTTCAGGCAAACAAAAACAAATCAACCTGCAATTCAGTTTTCTTTCTTCTTTTTCTTTCTTTCTTTCTTTCTTTCTTTCTTTCTTTCTTTCTTTCTTTCTTTCTTTCTTCCTTCCTTCCTTTCCTTTCCTTCTTCCTTTCTTCTTTCTTTTTCTTTCTTTCTTTCTTTCTTTCTTTCTTTCTTTCTTTCTTTCTTTCTTTCTTTTTCTTCTTCTTTCTTTCTTCTTTCTTTCCTGCTTATTGTCTTTCTGCCTTTCTTTTTGTCTTTCTGTCTTTTACATTTTTCTTTTCTTTTTCTTTTTTTTTTGTAGCAGTTAAATGTATATCAGACAGCTTCAACATACTGCAGAAGTTGTGGTTTAGTCCTGAGATAGAGCTGATTATGTCGGTGCTATGGCAACCTGTTTCACCATTTGGACTGCTTGTATGCTTAACCACAGGAGCTGCACCTCTTCCTTTTCTATAAAGACTTAGAATCAGAAAAACAGAAGTACACCGAAGAGAAGAAACCACAAGAGCAGTAAAGACACTGCTGTTAGCTTTTAGCTGTGCAAACAGCACACTTGTGAGAACAACATATTGAAAACCTTTTCTATTTGAAAGTGTAGCTTTTCCCGTTAAGTCTGGGATTCCTTTAATGATTCTGAAAGTAAATCAAAGGTTTCTGTTCAGAGTTTTCATTAAGGGGAAATGAGAAGTTAGTGGTGCATTTATCACCCTTTGCTTTTATTACCCTTCCCTTCAGGAGAGAAGGCTTTTGTGCAGCTTCCGCAGACGTGTGATTCGGTTTGTGAGATAAGAGCCGAGTTTGGTAGGCAGACTCCCTTAAACCTAGCATTTATTTTCTGTTTCTTTCTTATTATCTTGCATTTAGTTCACCAAAAAAAAAAAAAAATGATTCTCATTTAAAGTTCGGTCCTTGTTCTTTTAAAAAGTTTGTGGGTGATGCTATAAGTCATTGACTCCAGAACTAGAGTAAATGCACCGCACTCCCCACTCCTCGCTGGCTTCCTGCCCCACACAGTGCCTCACCTACCCATTCACTCCTGCACTTCTTCTACAAGATATAGGTTCTTTCTTTTTTTAAACAGCATTTTTTAAAGATTTATTTATTTATTTGAGATAGAGAGAGAGAGTGCAGGGGGAGGGGCAGAGGGAGACAGGGAGAGAGACTCCCAAGCAGATTCCAGGCATGCAGGGGTGGATCCCCACACATGCAGGCTGGATCCCACCACCCTGAGATCATGACCTGAGCCAAAACTAAGAGTCGGAGGCTTAACCAACTATGCCACCCAGGCACCCCTACAAGGTATAGATTTCATCAGCACAAGCTTTTTGTGTTATTTTGTTTTGTTTTAAAGCACAGACATAGTAAGAGTAAACCATTTCAAGCATGTTTTATTTTTCCTTCCTTGAGGATTTGGGTAAAAATACTGAAGGGTAAGTCCTTACCTTGGTTTTACTTTGTCACAGCCTGTTCACACCCTCCCCCCACTTTTTTTTTCCTAAAGAAATGCTTTTTCTTACTCTTTTATAGTCATAATTCAACAATTTGCACTTCTTAAAAATAAATTTTAATGTGTGATTTAACTCCAAATCCCATTTTAATGGTTCATCCATGATGTTTTACTCATGCCTGGGTCTCTGCTAGGTCTTTCACACAACTACTGGATTTAGCATACACAGTTTTCCCTTAGAGCAGAGTATAGTTGAATAAGCACAAAGCTTTTAGTGTCAAACAGATGAGCATTTAAAATCAAACTCTTTAGCCTTGCATAAATTTATTTTTTGAGGCTTCATCTGTAAAAAGAAGATAATGCTGTCTACATCGTAAGGTTTCTGTAAAGATTACATGAAGTAATATATAAAACTATTTAGCATAGTGCCATCTACATAGTAGCTGATTATTAAACGGTAACTATTATGAATGCTACTAAGGACACTAACAAAACAATTTCACCACTTGTACAAACAGTCTTTCATGATTCTTTGTATTTCTTTGACTATAATTTTATTCTATCCTAGAAAAAGCCAACCACTACAAAAACATACACTTACTAAGGGATTAGTATAATTAGGAAGTTCTTGCTATCTGAGATATATTTTATAAATTAAGTATTTATCCCTGGATTTAGATAAATAAAAACAGATGTTTTCCTAAGAAACAAAAAGACATTTAACTTGAGAATACAGGCATCCTTCATTTTATTGCACTTTGGCTCACTGTGCTTCTCGGACACTGAGTTTTTTTTTTTTACAAATGAGAGGTTTGTGACAATCTTGCTTCCAGCAAGTCTATCAGCATCATTTTTCTAATAGCATTTGCTCAATTCGTGTCTCTGTGTCACACTTTGGTAATTTTTGCAACATTTCAAACTTTTTCATTATTATTATATTTGTTATGGTGATCTGTGATCAGTGCCTATGATTTGCTGAACACCTGATAGTGATTAGAATTTTTTAGGAATAAACGTATTTTTAAAATAAAGTATGTACTTTTTTTAGCCATTTGATATTGTACACTTAATAAACTACAGTATAGTATAAACATAACATAAGCACTGGGAAACCAAAAAATTCGTTTGGCTCTCTTATTGTGCTATTTGCTTTATTGTGGTGGTCTGGAGCTGAACCTGCAATATCTCTGAGGTATGCTCTGTAAATCTATTATGGGAAATGTTTTTAGAGTACAGTTGACCCTTGAATGACGGGGGGATGAAGGGTGCCAACTGCCCTGCACAGTTGAAAATCCAAGTATAACTTTTGGCTCTCCCAAAACTTTTGGCCTACTGTTGATTGGAAGACTTACTGGTAACAAAAACAGTCTATTAGCACATATTTTATATCTTTATATGTATTACATAGTGTATTATTACAATAAAGTCAGCTAGAGAAAAGAAAATGCTGTTAAGAAAATTGCAAAGAAAATACATTCACAGTACTGTACTATAAAAAATCTGCCTGTAAGTGACCCGGGCAGTTCACACCTGTGTTTTTCAAGGGTTAACTGTACATGCATAAGAGAAGTATCTTTACCAATCATTCTTAATCCTTGTTCCTCCCCCATAATCACCATTAGAGCTTTAAGAAATTACTAGTGCACAAATCACACCTCAAATCTACTGAATCAGAATCTAGAGAGGTGGAGCCCAGAATTTTGAATCTGATTTAATCTGAAATTTTAATCTGGTGCAAATACAAATCCTAATTTTGTATTTATCGGGATTATAATATTGTTTATTCATTCTCTTTCTCTTTTTATATATGTAAAGTTATATGTAACTAATACAAACCAGAATCATAAACTGTGTTCCACTGAGGTTCCACAGTACTCTTATTTCATGACAGTGTCCATACTATGTCCATGGAAAAAAATGGGTTGGTGGCAAATACTTCTGGGTCAAACAAAGCCACATAAATTTCTCTTTGACTTTGATACGTTAACATGTTATAAATGTCTTTGAGGGACATGTAGCATGAAATACTTCTGAAAAAACTTGACTGCAGGACTTTTTAAGACTTGTGAATCTAAATCAAAGACCTCAGGCTGACCATCATTACACAGGAAGAGATCATCTAGTTTTTTTTTTCTTTCCCCATGACTTAGAGATAAATATTTTAGGATAAAAATTCAGGAAAAGTAACCAATCTTTTATAGATGGTCATCTTGCATTTATTAATTTTTTTGTTATGATTTGTTTCATCAACATGGCTGAAATTGATAATATGATGTTTTAAGCCAAATATGAAAGACATATAAATACATGTCTGGTTTTAGAGATGAGTGTGTTTGCATACTCATATGTACTCACAATCGAACAATAGCTGTGATCTTTCACATAAAAATTCTTTAGAAGACAGCTAGATATGATTGCTATATTTAACAATAATGAATTCTTTTATTTTATTCTACCCCAGGCCTTATGCTTTTGCCCTCTTTACCCTCAACTCAATTTTACATACTGATAACTTTATTTGTATTTTTATTCAAGTGTGTGTGTGTGTGTGTATATGTGTGTAGTTTGAAAGTTTGAATAGTACTATTAGGTTTATAGTAAATAAGATCAGTCCTTTGTCCCCTCCTGCTTCCCATCTTCAATTCCTGCTTTCCAGAAGCAAACATAAACACTTTGAGATATTTTGGCATTTTAAATGGTGCTTTCTATTGAACTGCTGTTTCTTTTTTTCTTTTTTCCTTTTTCAAATATTTTATCAAGTATCTATTGGCTTCCTTTCTTAATATTGAAATGTTGCTTTTTTGCTCTTTGTTCGTGGATGCCATGTTGTCTCATTTCTGAGAATATGAATTACAGTTGGTTTCAGGGTTTCTTCCGCTCCTTGCATTGTCTCTATTTCTCCCAAATCTCTCTTCTGTTTAATCTTGGTCTATGTCTTTCTTTTTAGAGGCTTTGATCTAGTGTTTCTTGAATGTCCATTTGTACTTAAAGTATGTTGAAATTCTGTGGTAATTGGTGGAGCTTGGAAATCGTGGTTCTTACTAAATTGCTTGAAATCGGAAAGGCATTGAAGATCACCCAGTTTTAGTTTCCTTATCTATCAAATGAACTACATGTCAATAGACATTAACATCCTATGTTTCCATATGACTAGAAATCTCTGAAATTATTTTCTGGTGGTTATCAGTAGCTGTTTTATTCATGAGATTCCAGGCATAATAACAACACAACCAATGTTTTAACATAAAGTCTGAGTAAAGAAGGGGAAAATTATGATGAGACAGACACTCCATCAAATCTAACACTTCCTAGAGATGTGGCTGTGAGCAGTTTACTAAACTCCGAGTCTCAGTTTCATTCCCTATAAAATAGGAAAAATACTTGGCTTGCTTGAATGACTAAATGCAAAAACATGCAAAGCTGTTAGCATAATGTCTGATACATAATAACATTTCAATAAACTGCTGCTGTCATTATTATATTTACTGATAAGTTAATGAAGGAAAGACTATTTCCTATGTTTCCCTGAAATCCAGATAAAACCTTGTTTGTCCCTTGCACAGAGCGCTTACCCCATAGATACTTAATAATTTGATGGGATTTGTGGGATTTGCTGTCTGTGGACCACATACCAGGTTTACAGAGTAAGTAAAAGTAGAATCCTTTTATTTTTATTTATGTTCTTTATTATTATCATGCCTTACTAAACAAGGAAGACCATGCATAGAGCTGATCCTTATTTTTTTTTTTTTGTCTTGATGTGCTTATTTCACTTTTGTAAGGCCTTTATATTTATAGAGGTCAGATATGCATTCTCAGCCTTCAAAACATGCCACCGTTCATTTTAGGGCAGATGCTGAGAATAAGTATGTATTTCATCTATTTTGTTTCACCCTTCTGTCCTTGTACTTTTCTTAGATTTGCCAAACTAGACATGTTTAAATCCCTTTGGAAATGACATTCCATTTCTTTTTGGGGGTGGGGGGTGGGGGTAGGGGTGATGGTGAGAACGGTGGTATTTAAAGCCCAAGTACGTCTTTTGAAATGTCATTTTCACTCAACTGATTCCCAGTTTTTACTGAAATTTCTTGGGGGTGTGACTTCAAGGTAACTTTGATTTGTGATCACTTAAACATTTTGAGTCCTAAAGGAAACATATTGGGAAAGGTAAATTCAGTAACAATGCATCTGTTAGAATAACATAGCTTTGAAGATCAAGTGCTCTGTTATCTACATTTTCATCTGTTTAATGTACTTAGTCAATTCTCCTGGTGATTCACAAAAGGATTATAATGGAAAATAGCACTTGCCCTATGATTTACAGATTTTTGGAGCTATGGTGCCACCTACTGGAATATTTCTAAATATTCCCTTGTCTAAATAATGAAAATAGACACTTACCTTTTAAAAAAAATGTAGAAAATGTTGCCCCAGAAGAATGAAGTCAAAAGATAACATATAGAAATACTAAGTATCTTACTATGTTCTATTTTATTACATTTGTTTCCTGAGCTTATAGAATTTAAGAACTCTCATGCAGTTCTTACTTTTAGAAGTACTGATGCCTTCTTTTTATAGTCACACATATATACATTCCCCCTCTTAATCCCCACTACTATTTCACATATTTTTCTTTACCTGTTTTTTCCACACCCTCCCAGTGCTGTTCATATAGAATGTTTACACATATGGTAATGCTATTTATATTAATACAATCTCCTAATATTAAATAGGTATTTATTATACACTAGTCATTAAGTACTTTCTGCAGATATTTGCTTTTTCCAAGTCTATTTGACTCCACTAACAGTATATGATTGCTTTTAAGTCTACATGAACTAGGGCATAAGGAGTACAGCGCTGTCTACCCATGCCAAACAGCTGAGACAACCATACCAGTTCTCTCGCTTTGCACTGGCCAAGCAGATCACTCTATCACCATATACTGAAGAAGAGTGAGTAGGTCATGAAACAATTAAATATTCCATGCAACCAGTCTGATCAGGTCTTCTTGTTTAACGATGAGGCTTCAGCACAGTTGTTTCTTCCGATGATTTCGGTAACATTCCGAATACTGTCTGCATATGTAAAATATAATCGACTATTGAAGTCATTGCTCATATAATTTAGGAAGAATTACAAAATGTGATGGCAGATATTGACAAAGTACTGCAGACATTTGGTACTACTGTCTCCTCTAAATATTTAAGTAACTTCATCTATCTACCTTATATGATATGTAGAAACAGTCTCCGTGGAAGTATTTGTTGCTGGACTGCTTATATTTATGTAAGTCATTAGAGTGGTTTTTGAGGGGATATGTTCTTTAGATATTAGATTTTTAACTAGGCTATTTCATGTAGGTTGTCTTTATATGTGTTCCTCCTTTGAGATTTGTAGTTAAGTTTTTTGATATTTTAAAAATAATTGAAAAACTTTTTAATTTATGTAATCTAGTAGATATGGTTTATGGAAATTAATGTCATTCAAGTTGCATTGCTATAGTTCCTGAATATTTTCTTAAGGACTTTAACTTAAGTTTGGAAGTGGTTTCTATTTATGGAATTTTATTTTAGTGTGTTTCTGTAAGATTTACTGAGTGCATAAGTAATTTTCATGTGATTTATCATGTTGACTGAAAGTGTTACAGAGACTGAAAATCTGTTTATAGGGATTTTGTGACTATGAGAATAAGTAAGTTTAGTCTTATATTGAGTCTAAACTGTGATGCTGAAGACTTGGAATTTTCTTTCAAAGATAAAACACTGTGTGTGTGTGTATGTGTGTGTGTGTAATACTCTATAAAGAAAGTGAAATAAAATATAAAATAAGCTACGGTGTTTCAAAATAGCCTAAAAATCACTCAACAGAGGAATTTAGAATCAGATTCTGAGATAAAAGGGTATAAAGGAAAACACGTATTCAATTTGAGAAGCCTTTATGGGAAGTAAGCATGAACACAGAGGAAAGGAAAATGTGATCCATCTTTAGATATTATATTGTTTGCCATGGATGCTAAATTTTGTTGCATTGAAGATTAAAGGATTTGGGGAAATGTTGAATGGACCCATGATTAGACCAGAAATACATAGATGAAGATATACATTTGGAGAGAAGCCATTTTTCTGTTTCCAAGCTACGGAAGCCTATTCACAGATAAACACTAGGTCTGTGAGTTACGATACTTTTGTTTGATGTCTCTGTAGTTTGGTTGACTTTCCTGTCAAAATAATATTCTGTAGTAAATTAAATTGACACACCTCTGATTTTTCTCTAGTATTACCTATACCATACATAGAGCATTTATCCAGCAAACTATAATTTAACCTAAATGTCTATATTTAGGGTCAAGTTTGTTTTAGCAAGTGTAGCACTATTAGTCATTTATTTTGTAGTCCAAGCCTGATTAAGATGCGTTTTTATTTAGCTTATGAGCTTTTAACAAATACCCATCTCTATATAACTTAAAACATTGGCTAAAAGAATTTCCATGCTGAGAGGTCAGGTGGAGAGGAAAGGCGGTAAGGATAGATTAATGAGGAAAGCAGGAGACCTGGGGGTTGACAGCATGATCTGCAGAGTCAGACAGGCTCAGGTTCAAGCCTGGGCTGGCATATACTAGCCTTGTGAACTTAGCCAAGACACTTGACTTCTCTCAGCTTCTTAGGGTGTTGTGATCCTTAAGGAAGAAAATACAAGCAACATGCTTACTATAGTGCCTAGCATGCCCTGAACACTCAATACGTATTAGCAATGAATAATAATAAAATATCACTTCTGAATTATCCTTTTAAAAAGATACACCTGTAGAAATTGTCTTCTCCGTTTTGGTAATTTTCCTGCTCTCCTTTTCAAAACTTGGATTAAAATACTATACATCACATATTTCCTTTAAGAAGATTCATTGCTTTTTTATTTTTTAAAGATTTTATTTGTTTATTTATTTATTTAGAGCGTGAGTGGGAGGAGGGGCAGAGAGAGAGGGAGAGAGAGAATCCCAAACAGACTCCACACTGAGTGTGGAGCCCGACACAGGGCTCAGTCCCAGGACCCTGAGATCATGAACTGAGCCGAGATCATGAACTGAGCCGAAATCAAAAGTCAGACACTTAACCGACGGAGCCAGCCAGGTGCCTCTAAAAACAAATTCCTTGCATTTGAAGCAGTTAGAATTAAATGAATATCCTTGGGGTATTTAACATGTATGTGGCCTGATGAATAGTCTACTGTTTAGAAATATTTCTAGCGGGCGCCTGGGTGGCTCAGTTGGTTAAGCGACTGCCTTCAGCTCAGGTCATGATCCCAGGGTCCTGGGATCGAGTCCCACATCAGGCTCCCAGCTCAGCGGGGAGCCTGCTTCTCCCTCTGACCCTCTCCCCTCTCATGCTGTTTCTCTCCTGCTCACTCTCTAATAAATAAATAAATAAATAATCTTTAAAAAAAAAAGAAATATTTCTAGCATATTTACTCTAGTATTCATAGTTCTTATGTTAAAGCAAAAGCTTCCTTATTATCCCAACATTCCTTTTTTCATTTCCATAATAAATATGTGACAAATTGTAAATCCTTCTTACAACATGCTCTATGTCATTTGTGCTGCATGTTTTGGTGGCAACAAACTAATAAACTACAACAATCGAGCATAGTGGTGCGTGGAGTTAGTGGATGCAGTACAGACAACATTAAGATTCCTCTTTTCTCTGTCATCAAATCTACTATTTGATTTCTCTTCTACGTGTATTGATTCAATGGCGTCCATCACTCTCAGGAAAAAGTTCAATCTCTTTATCATAGCCTAGAAGGCTTGTTCCTGGCTCTTCTCCAAAGGTGTTGTCATCAGATCTCTTTGATTTCTCCCTTGCATTTACTCATGCTCAAAACCATTCAACAATTACTTATCGACCACTTATGATATGCAAGGCTCTTAGCTACATATCCACGGCTGCTTTTCTTCCTCCTCGTCTTGTTGTGTGATTCTTGCTGATCTCCAATGGAAGGAATTTTAACTATAATCAGGTTCACCTATGACCTAAATATCTTTCCAGACTCTTGGAAATTTCTATTGATATGGATATAGATATCTCACAGATGGTAATTTTTCCCAGAGCAAAGGACCATGCCTTTTATATGTTCAAACCTAACACCTAATATCATGCCAGCAAAACAACAAATACTTTTTTGATTTAAATGAATCAAATTAACTTGTTCGAAGTTCCAAGGAATTACGTGTTTATATTGAGAAGGGGCATATCAAAATAGTTTTAGATATTTAAAAACTTATGTACTTCTTAGATAAAGAGAAGAGATGTATCATATGAAACATGTTTATACACTCTAACTCAAATATTTTGAATCTGGCACTATGTTAAATGATCTACATTTATCATGAGGATTATTTTTTCTTTCACTTAAAACACAAGAGCTGTTAGTCACTCCTATAGTAATAATTTTTAATTTTTCTTATTACTTCTTTTGCAAATCAACACAATTCTAAGAACTTAATTTAGAAGGAAGTAAAAACAAATGAGGAGAGAAAACTACTAACAGGAAAAAAAATAAAATAAAAAATAAAAATATTATTTTATATGAGCTAGAAAAATAAAAGCTGACTAAACAAGAGGAGGGACAAAAATCCAAATCATGTAAATTAAAAACAATACTTAAGTTTGAATGATGAAGAAAAAGTAGAGAACTATAATGAGAAAGTAAGAAAATATTTGACACAATATACATTTTAATAATATATATTTTAATAATTACACATTTACATATGATATACATAATACATAACATATATATATAGGATCTATACATATATAAAATATATAATACACAAATACTTTTTTATCAATGTCATTGAAGAATACTGGGTCATACCCATCTGATGGCACTTCTGAGGGAAAGAAATTTTTTCAGATTGGAAAATAAAATCTCAAGGCAGGAAGGTGTCTTAAATACTAGCCAATCTGTTCTTCTATCTGATGCTTGATTCCTTTTCACATCAGTTGACTATCATTTGGGAAAGAACTTTATGATCTTTTTAATAGTCATTTACAAAGAGGGGGAATGAAAACATGTCTCACTTCGCTGCAGACTGAATCCAGTTCCCATCACGGCAATAAAACTGACCTTTCCAACATTCCCACGAGCCCTCGTTCATAAATCCAATTGATCCATGTTAGCTCTCATTTTATTTGATTTCATTAATTTCCTTCTTTTATTTTTAAGATTTTATTTATTTATTTGCAAGAGAGAGCATGAGCAGGGGGGAAGGGTAGAGGCAGAGCGAGAAGCAGACTCCCTGTTGAGCAGAGAGCCCGATGCAGGACTTGATCCCAGGACTCTGGGATCATGACCTGAGCCAAAGGCAGACCCTTAACCGACTGAGCCACCCAGGCGCCCCTCATTAATTTCCTTCTTGAAACACCCTCTACTCATAACCCTTGTTGACTTCAATTGCCCTTTTACATAGAAAATTAGGTCACCTTTGCTGGCCCTCTCCTTTAATATTTATTCAACTTCAGAATTCTATCCTGGATGCTCCTCTTTTTTTTATACCTGGGGAATCTCCTTCACCTTCGTAGTTACAATATTCATCTATATGCTGATCCATAGCCTTAGCCCAGATGTATATCTTGAGCTACCAACCTCCACCTCCAAATATTACCAAGTATTTTTACATAGAAGTCTCAAGCATATCAAATTTTCCTGTCTCTTTGGCTTTTCTTTCTTCTTTAGCTTAGTGAAAACTTCCACAATCTACCTAACTGCAATTGCCTAGTATGTTAAACTATCAATCTGAATGTTTTCCTTTTTACTCATTCTCTGCCTTTCTTTACTTGCAAAGATTTACAAAGTCTTGATGACTATTTTCAAAGTGTTTCACGGATTTTTTTCATGTCTTTTTTTTTTTTTTTGGTACCATTTTCCTCATGTAGATCATCATCTTTCTCATATGCTTTTTTTTTAGTCTCTGATGTTTCTTTCCCAGCTTTGCCTTCTGATAATCTATTTTCCATTTTACAACAAGGTCAATACAAAATTAAATGCTTCTCCATTAGACCTCCCCTTAAACACCTTCCTCTGATGACTGTTTAAAGCCTGTAAGACAAATCCCAGCTTATTCCTCTAGCACTAAGCTAACTGTCCATAATCCTTTAGGTCACAGCTTAAATGTATCCAGGAAACCCTCTCTATCGCATCCTCCCCCAGCTGGCCACCAACCCCAGAAAGCTAAATTAGGTGATCTCCCTATATGATTCTATAGCACATTCTGTCTCATTTGTCATCACACCATATGATTTTTTTTCTTCCTTTTTTTCTGTATCTCACACTGAACCCAGCTCATTGGGGGCAGGAAATTTCTATATCTTGGTTATATTATATCCCTAGAATGTGGCATGATGTCTAGCACATAATAGGCACTCAATAAATAATCATTATCTAAATAAATGAATGCATTTGGGGGAAAATTTCCAAGGTATTTTGCAAGCTTAAAATTAATTCTAATAGCTCTCCTTTATTGCATTATTTTTCTTATTTTACCTGAGAATTCAAAAACTAATAGCATAATTTTGACACATTTGGGCTTTGTAAACATGACATTAAGAGAAGGAATGTAGTTTCAGTGGGGAAAAAGGTACTGAAAATTGCCACCTTGTGAATGTTAACTAACATAGAGATGACTTTATATATAACTTATATTTAGATAAGTATGTATGAAATTTGAAATTTTCTAAGAGATGTTTTTTTTTTCCTTTTTTCAGGAGAATCCCCTTCCACTCTTGGTAAGAATTAATATTTGCATTTTACTTATTTTTTGTTGTTGTTGCAAAGTTTATGTATTTAATGTTGATAGAATTTTCTATTATTATCTAGTAAAATCATTTTATAAGGACAAATGTTATAATTATGAATGGTTCTTGATGTTTTCTTGTTCTTAATATTCCTGCTTATAAGATATAAAGTTTTATAACTACTTGAATGTATTTGTATATGTATTATTGTGTATAAATTACAGCTTTTCTTAAACTTGATAATAAGTTGCATGGCAGGGCTCCAATCTCTTTTTAAATTTTAACATTACAAACAATTCAAGTTAGATCACAAAATTTTATGGCTCAAAAATTGGTTAAGGAATTATCTGAGAAATTAGAATTCTAAACATATTATATATATGTTATACATATATGGATATATATAAAAAAGAAAAACTTTGAGATTAGTAAGATATTTTATAATAATCATTTCCAAATTCTATTGTCACAATTAAATTAATAGTCTTAATGAGTATTCTAATCCTGAGATAAATTAAATTTAAACAATGAAAATGTTAAAAATAAGTTCATACATACTACATACAAAATAAGAGAGAAAATAAGTTATATCACTCAAATGTTACTGCTATTTAAAATGTATTACTGATTTCTTGATTCATCATATGGTTGACAGTATGCATTAAAAGAGTAAGTAAAGCCACTAAGATAATTCTGATTTAATAACTATAATGCACAGTTCTAGTTAGGTTCATTCAAAATATTCTGAGAATTGGGTAATTAAAGGAATTATTTTTTTTAATTAAGTGAAAATTCATTTCAAACTATGGAAACAAAGAACTAAGTGGAAACTAACAAAATGTTCCTGAATCTGCATAAGAAATATACTCTCTTATTTTTTAAAAGATGTAGTATTAGGATTTTATCATTGTCTAGTATGGCAGAGAATTTTTATAGATACATGGAAGTCATTAAGGCATAGTAGATGTGATTGGTTTATGCCAGCTACTCTCATGCATGTTAGCATTTCCGCCTTTTACAAATGATTAAGTTCATTTCAATCATATAAATTGGTTATTGTTGCAGGAGGGGAGTGGGAATGGGGTAGAATGGGGAGTGAATGTTTAAAATGATAGATGACTCATCATTTTATTGAGAGAGTTTCCACTGTCTCTGCACTGACTGTTATAACAAGCCTCCAAATGATGACATGAGGTAAGTCAAAATAGTGACCCCAAATGCAAATGCGAATGTCCTCTTGCAAATATTGCCAACAAGAAGACAATCAATGGAAACAAGTAGCATCTCCAAAGTGAAGATGAAGGACAATGTAGAATTGGCCATTGGAGTGTGTTTTCTAATCCTGAATTAAATTCTTACTCATTGAATTAGGGAATGTGCCCTGAGCTTAAGACATGTGCAAGAATATTAAGGCTTCTAGGTAGGAGGATAGTTTTTTGAACACCCTTTTTTGCATAGACCTTGGAGTGAATTTGCTTGAGGAGATATAATCTTTATGAATGCTACTCTTCAACAAAGCACAGCACTATTATGCGAGGTATTTGGAATGATATTCCCTTTACTGTCTTTGTAATTCAAATGTAAAAGAAAAGAGGGAATGGGTGATAAAGGGAAAATGTCGCCACATTTCTCTCAAAGCAGAACGGATCATTGGAATCCTGCCGAAACCAAAGACAGTTGAACCTAAAAACAACAAATGAGTAATTGTTCAAGTCTATAGTGATGAAAGTGCACCGAATTTTAACTCCTCCTTCTCTCCCTTCCCTGTTCTCTCTCCTTCTCTTTCCTCCTGCTGTCTTTTCCTCTTCCCCCACTCCCTTCCTTTTATTCAACAAAGAGCAGGTGAGAGAATAAATCGAGTTAAACTTATGATTTTACACTGAACCCAGGAAGGAGCTACTTGCCTATTACTTAGCTAGATATGTTGGCTTGTATTATGGGTGAAAGTTTGTTAGTAAATATGTTGATTTGTGAGTTATTAGGTTATATTATAAAATTCTAGAGTTTGAAAATTTTCCTTGGGAAACAACGACTGTAACAACTGTACTATCACTTTAGATTTCTGAACCACAGCAGAGTTCCACATTATTTTATGTGCATGGCCTCGGGGAAGTTCAATAGGGTTTAGATGGTTTTTATCTGTATTTAGTAAACATTGATTTCACTTTGCCTTTGACATTAAATGAATGAAGTAAGGACTTCTGTGTGTCCTTTCTACTTCTATTTTCTTAATTCCCTATTCAGTAATCTTTTAATTTCGGTTCTTAATTCTTACCACTTCTACTCTTTTCCAGTTTCTCCCCTTCTTCCTCTTCCCATATTCATGCCATTTTCTCTTACCCACTCTTGTTGAACTGAATGGTTAAAATACTTGCGTGATATAATTCAATTTTTTGTTAATTATTGAAAAACATAAATTTGGCTATTCATGGAAGTGAATACATGTTAAACATAGATGATTTAGAAAAAAAGCCACATCACTATAACCTCATATCCAGAAATCACAATGTATTTTTTTTTTAAAACAATTTTTGGTGTATTCTCCACAACTGCCTACCCGCTCCCCCTCCCCCGCCAATTCTTTAATAAAGAAATACACATTCTGAGTAAGAGAACACCAAAAATTTAAAGGCCTTTAATACGTGGTGCTAATGTGCCCTGCAGGAAGCTTTCACCAATCGAATACTCCAATCAGCTGCTCTGGTACCTATTTCAACACTGCCTTGCCATATTGTTTTTTCTTCTGAGGTGAATTGGAACTATAGAAAGTGTTGTTTCAGTATCTCAAATTGTACTTCTTTTTTTTTTTTTAAAGATTTATTTATTTATTTGAGAGCGAGAATGAGAGAGAGAGAGAGAGTACATGAGAGGGGGGAGGGTTAGAGGGAGAAGCAGGCTCCTCGCCGAGCAGGGAGCCCGGTGCGGGACTCGATCCAGGGACTCCAGGATCACGACCTGAGCCGAAGGCAGTCGCTCAACCAACTGAGCCACCCAGGCGCCCCAAATTGTACTTCTTATATTAGCAAAAAGTTCAAAACATTTTTGTAGACTTGGGCCATTTGTGTATCTGTTTGAGACTTTTGTTTCCCTTTTACCCAATCTTTGCTTTGTTTGACTTTGATTTATTGAAAAATGATCACTTTGTACCTAGAACTTTATCTTTCATCTTTTTTCTCCTGGAACACTAGTCCTCCTAATAATCTCTTTTGGAGTTTATCTTTCTCTATTCCTCATTGGTAAGTCCTTTACATTTTTTTTTTACAATTTCTGTTAATCAATTTTCTTTATACATGTGCTCTATCCTTCTTTTCTTTTCTTTTCTTTTTTAAATTTAAATTCAATTATCCAACATATAGTACATCATTAGTTTTTGATAGTGTCCAATGATTCATTAGTTGCATATAATACCCAGTGCTCATCACATCACATGCCCTCCTTAGTGCCTATCACCCAGTTACCCCATCCCCCCACCCACCTCCCTTTGCGCAACCCTCAGTTTGTTTCCCAGAGTCCTTCTGAACCCAATTGCTTTGGACAGTTGAGAATCCAGCAATCGAAAGGGAAGAGGGCAGGGAATAGTTGCTTTTGGTTTCATTTCCCCATTTGTATCTTTAGCCTCTGTTCTGTAGCTTGTTTTATATCTAAGTCTACATATCTATACCTCTATATGCATTTATATTTATATATATGTGTGTATATATGTATATGTATTTACTAATATATACACACACTGTGTACACATACATATATATACATACACATATCATGTCTATGTTGTGCATGTATGCGTGTATATATACGTATATCTATATATTTATATACATGCCATAATGGACTGGGGAGTTAGTAAACGCAGATGAGTATATGTTGCAGGATATGATTCACGTATTTATTTTGTTTTTCTTCTTCCATCTCCCATGAATACAATAGGACTGAACTCAACAGAAAAGCCCAGTGCTCTGACTCCAGGCGACCCCTTACCTGCCCGCACCACTGCATTCTCACTCCCAAGCATCTCTGAAAGAGAAAATAACTCCTCAGAGACCACACCTCCTCTTAATCCAGACAGTACTTCAACTGAAAGATCCCGGAGCCCTTTGGATAATACTAATACTCTTAATGTGACAGGTTGGCACAGAGATGTTAAATGAGTTTAGGAGAACTTGCCTTTCTTTTTGAATTCTAAAATTATCAAAACAGTTTTTCTTTAAATTATGTGTGCAATTTCTATGTATGTGATTTTATTCAGGCGTGTTAAGTGTAGGACATCTAGGTGTCCATGAAATATTGACTGACCAAAGTAATGAATGCTCGCTGTTAAGGAGACGATGGAGAGGGATGGGTGGGGGAAGCCCCCCACAAGTAATGTTGTGGGGAAGGAGGATTCTCCCTGGCTGTAATTTCAAAGCAGAGTCTTTCTTTGTTCAACTCCAGATTCTCAATATCAGAAAATTACTGGAGATATACAATTTATTTTTTAAAAACTACACCGAGGATTAATAATCCCACTTTGCTATTTGGATTTCCTTCAGGGGCATTTGCATTATTTAAAAAATTTAATCAAGGTTGTGGGTCCTAATGGTGGAATTTAAGGTAACGTGGCCACGTTCATACCAAAATATGAGTGATGTGGTAAGCATTTTTGCCAGGGAATACCACTGAGGCTCTTCAGAATCCCAATAAATCTGTGATTTGCTCGTTCCCTATTTATTGTTAGGTCTGCCAGTGTATTTGGTACATAAATCAACCCTCATGAAGGTTGTTCATACATTTTCTGAAATAATGTGCTATATTGCCATTTTCTGAGGCAAACAGGTTTGTAGACATACTCTGATTAGAGACTAAGCTATTTGCTTAACAGGACCATTAATCCTAGTTTGGAAAACAAGTATGTATAACACTACCTAAAAATTTGGGGAGGAATACATTATAATGCTTTGAATACCATACTGATGAAGTTTATTGGCTTTAATAAGCAGTTAAATAAATGATAAATGCCTCCTTATGCTGATTACGGGACTGTACATTCAATCTTTCCTCCATTTTTTCCCGCTACACTAGCAGAGTAGTGGCTAGGACCTATCTAAACATTGTAAGCATTTGAATTCATTGCCCAAAATTTTAACAAAAGGAATGTGAGGATGAGGGTGTTGATGGCTAGGTAAGAACATTTCAGGCTAAACTTTTTTACTGACTGAGTAAATGTCACACAGAGCTTTCCATTTCAAAGGTTCCACATTTCACTTCTTGTACACAAATACACGCATACAAAATTCCATAAGAAGCAAAATGTGAGAAGAAATATTTAAAATGGAATAGATTGGGAATAAGGGTGAATAATATTAAAATACTAACTTCCTCTAGCACAATAATACTGATGGTAAAATTAGCTTGGAAAGTTTCTTACACTTTCAAATAAAAGAATACATTTTCCCCCTTAGAAAATAATCTTGCTATCAGGTGATATTTCAATTATCTACTGGGATAAAATCTATATGTGTTATTTAATTTTTGTTTGTAATTGATTTATATTGTGGAATACAATAAAATTTTCAGGTTTGCTAATATATGTAGGGAAAAAATCCCTTAATCCATTTTTCTAACACTGTAACATTTTCAAACATTTTCAAAATTGTTCAAAAATCATGAAACTTAATTATGTAATATTATTTTTAAAAAAATATTTTATGCATGTTGCAAAACATCAATATAGTATATACAAAGTATATACTTAGACTAATATATACTAAAATTTATGTATTATATATATATATATAAAAGTATTTACACACATACACAATGGAAATACTATTTCTGATTTTTAAAGATACTGTTTTATCCGTGATACACACTCCAGACTCTAGACATGGGATTCTGTCAGAGAATGTGTGTACGTGTGTGTGCAACTGTTTCCCTGCATCTTTTCTAGTACTAGATATTAAACTTTTAAAACTCTGCCAATACGATAGTTAAAGTATTTCATTTGTACATCGAAAAAAAATTTCATAGTGATGAGCATTTTTGCATATACTTTTTGGCCATTGTATATATTAGATGTCGTTACATGTCTTGTCCATTTTTCTTTTTTTTATGATTTGCCTATTGTATATTGAGGGATTCTTTATTGATTCTGCCTACAAAGAAATATCCCAACTTTCAGTTTGTAAAGTTGAAGGAGACTTCACAAAGCTCATAGTGACTTGGAGGCAAAAAAAAAAAAAGACCGCCTGGAAACCTGAGTCATCTGTGACTTCATGGCCCAGAGGGAGCCTCTGGGCATCCGAAAATGAAGAACACAGGTGCCCACCTCCCTGCCAGGTGAATTTGCATAGAGGCAGACACACATTTTAATAGACTGAGTCATTTCACGGTTCGGTAAACAAATATACTTATAACCTCTTAGTATTTGTATTTTTCATCTACGGTGGGGAAGCACTGAAATGATTTCACTTTCTTACCTTAGGTGTTACACAGCCGCCTCTCCACCCCACGCACGCAGACTCGCAGGCGCCCTCTGCCGGATCTGACCCGCAGACACCCAGCACCGCTGCTACCCTTCCCCCACGCACCCCTGCTCCGGGCGGGAATGACACAGCAGGTTTGCGGGGCTGTTAGACTTGTGCAAATACGAAGAGAGCATGACAACTGCCTGTGTTTAAGAGTAGTGTGAGGGAATCTAACCACTTGTTAAACATGTAGCACTTGCTAGTTGGTGAATTTGGAATTTCATACTTTCATAGTTATCCTTCGTTTATGAGGCCACATAACTAAGGTCCTTGTGATAGAGATGAAATAATAAGGAATGAGACTTACAAGAATAAAGGAAAGACCTGTTCCAGAGGAAACAGTTATTTAGGGCACTCTATATGTTTTTTTATATTTGGGGCAAGTATCATTGCAGAGTGAGAACTTTTTGCTGGTAATAAAGAATAATATGTATGAATTGTTGCTTAAAGATCCCCGACCAATACACAGAATCATGAAGAGTGGATGACTTCCATCATCAATGAAGGGCACCAAGAAATTGTAATCACAATTTAATTGTTTTTTAAAAGAATGGAAAAAAAAGAAATAGATACTTCATATTCCCCATTCAAACATTAAGATTCTTTTGGCTTAGCATCTCTGTACATAAAAGCAATGCAAAATATCCCCTCCATTGTCTTTCCAAAATCAGCGTCTAAGTCACTTCATGGTGCCCCTCCTTTTTTATCCTGAAAAACAAAATCCACATGAACACATATAAAAATGTAGTGGCCTGAGTGTCTGAAGGTTAAAGATGGCAATGGGGGGGCCTACAGAGCTGGTACTAAAGAGGCCTTGCTTTAAGTACGAATCAAACATGGAAGTCAACCCTATCAAATAGGGGCACAAAAATCATTCCAGGCAATGTACAAGCTTGAAACAACTGGAAAAAGAGTTGCCCTTGCCTCCCTGCCTCGTTCCACCCACCCTAGCTGCCAGGAGAACCGCAGTAAAAAGATTTGGAGCTTTTAGCAAATGCACAGATCCAGAAGTCGTGGATGAGAAGGAGCTGTAAAAGACCTAAAGGGGACTGACCTGCAGGGGCTGATAGACGCACAAACCACCCTATTTGCCCTCATGAAGAAATCCTTCCTCTCCAAGTGGCTAATTCCACTAATGAATTAGGATTAATTAACTTAAGTAAAATTGTAAGAGCCACTCCTAAACCGGCACTGTGATTACCTACACAAGGGAGTCATAGTTTTCATATGAAGGAGGAAGGGAGGGGACTTGGGGAAGGAGTATGGGGGCCTCAGAAGAGCAGAAGGACAAGGGACTCCGGGGGGTGGGGCGGTGAAGAGACCAAGCTCGTGAAAGAGAAGTAGGGAAGAATATGGAAGGAGACAAAAGACAAACCCATTGATTTTTAAAACGTGGCAGAGGAACAGTTCTGTGTCTAAATTTTTTATTTATATATTTATTTATTTATTTATTATTATTTTTTAAGATTTTATTTATTTATTTGACAGACAGAGACACAGCAAGAGAGGGAACACAAACAGGGGGAGTGAGAGAGGGGGAAGCAGGCTTCCCGCCTAGCAGGGAGCCCGATGTGGGGCTTAGTCCCAGGACCCTGGGACCACGACCTGAGCTGAAGCAGATGCTCAACGACTGAGCCACCCAGGGGTCCCTAAATTTTTTTTTTAAAGAAAAAAAAAAACACCTTCCTGCTCTTCTCCTTGTTCTGTTGGAGCCCTTCTATGGGGATCCAGAACTGAAGAACTGATGTTTATATCATTCATTCTGCTCTATGGGTTAGTGAAATGGGAGGATGGGTAGTGGATTATGTAGACCTAGCTGAGAACCCAAACTCAAATTTTTGGAAGATGCTTTTTCAATTCTAACGGATGTGGATGTGAAGTTATGGACTGTTCTGGGTTTGTAACTGGAGGATGCCTGCATGATGGCCTTGAAACCATTTTCAGAATGTGCATGCATGTTTTACTCTGCTCAAATACTGAGAATCTTACTGCAAATGCACAGCTAATCTCCCATCATTGAACTGAGGACCCCAGGGATCATGACAGGGAAATAACCAAACAAGCTTAAATAGAGCCTCGTTAGTATTTCTTTTTGCTTTTGCCATGACAACTACTAGAGTGCTAGTCATGTAATAGGCACCCAATGCATACATATTGATTGCTTGTGCTGTAATTCTGGGTGTGATGTCTGCAGGAAGATGTCACATGCATGAGGTGCTTTGAAGCTTGAGAGTGAAAGGTCCTAACCAAATACATTGTGCCGTTTCTTCAGCAACGATGCCTGATTCTGTACCAATTGACTTAGATGTGCTTTTTCCTGGCAAGGGCAGTCTACACGTGGAAGTCGAATTGTAACCTTCAGCTGGAAAGGAAGCGCCCTGAGCTCAGCAACTGCACAGGCAGAAGCCCATTCAGCTTTGATTTAAGAACAGTAGACCTAAGCACCTGCACCCAGAAATCTGCACCCCCCCAGAGAGGTGCACCCCATGCGAGGCTTTCAGCACATGGCAGGTCTGGCTTCCTCTTCTGCCAACCTTAACACAGCCTTTTACACCCAGAGCTCCACTCCCATCTCTGTGGTGTCAGCATTGGCAAGCCAGCCCCCCACTCTCTCGCCATGGTGCATTCTCACTAGCACCCAAGGCATGCCTCGGCCGGGGAGTTTGGCTTCCCTGAGTTGTGCAAGCTGGCTCCTCAAGTCCCAAAGACTTTTAAATTTGTGCTCCGAAGACAGAACTGCATAGGTTTTGAGTTGCCTGATGTCAAACTTACCTCTTCCACAAAGCTTGCTGTTTTTCATTCAGTTTTGCAGAACACATAGAGCAAAGTGCCTGATTGTTGCTTGGCCTTAGCTTCAATAATCTGTTTATGTTGACTGTCTGGCCGTTGCCCTTGGGTGGCAGAAATGGACAACAGTGATGATGGCCTTTCTGATTGCAGGCTTCCCAGGAGAACGGATTACACCCAGCATCTTCCGTGTAGACACAGCTTTCACACCAGTAGCCACCCTCAGCCCTGCACACAGCAGCTCTGCTGCCTTACCTTCACGCATCTCCAGCACCACCCATGATAACGCCTCAGGTTTGACCATGATGCTCTAGGTGTCTTAGGTGATGGATAATGAGATGGAAACTTGAAACTTTAATGCAGCTCTTTTACTTCATACCAAATATTATTTGCAGGTTTCCTGTTTTACAAAGTTTCATATCTTGATACTAAATTAGACAAAATAAACTTGCCGGTAAGCTTTTTCTTCTGGGCATACTTTATTTTGTTATTCATAGTATGAATGTTGATGGCAAAGAAGAAAGATAATAGACTTTAGTGTCATATAGCTGGATCAAATCCAGCCTCCTTAACTTTCTGGCTGACTTTAGCACAAGCCACTAATAATTTGTGTGTGTCAGTTTTCCCTTCTGTAAAACTGGATAATATTCATTTTATAGGATTGATGTGAGAACTGAGTATGTAAAAAAGGCTGGTAGGCAGTGAATATTAAAAAAGAGTAAGTGGTATCCTTATTAGTAATTAAAATAATGAAGTTGTAATTGAAGGAGAAAAGAGTAGTTTGACCATCAGGTAAGAATTACACCAAGGAATGAATAGTTTCTCTCAACTTATTTAATGTCATGCTCTAATTATTTGAACTATTGCTTATCTTCAAGGGCCATTGGTAGATAAAGCTTTGATTCACTTTTTTATTTTGAAAATGAGCAAGTGTTAATTCCAATGAGATCTCCTGTAGTAAAGATTTGGTTGGGAAAATATCTTTGCTGAAGAGTTTTTCCTTTGCCCTTTATTATGACAAACTCACTAACTTTTATTCTCTGTTCATTTCCTTGCAGGTGTGACTCTTACGTCCACTTCACCTGCAGCGAGCATTATCCATAAAACTGCTCCCACAACAATAGGTGACAATCTTACCTTCAGCCATGCAGTCATACCATGTACCTGGGATGTGCTCATAGAAGAGTCTCCCATTTGCTCTACACAGGGCTCCTTTTTTTGAGAAGTTCTATTGAGTATTCTAATCATGGGGGCTGTGGAATAGCAGTTAGTCTTAAAACCCTTATTTTAGCAAGGCAACAACTGGTGAGATCAGAGCATAATGTTACTGTCATAACCTATCATGTCATTATAGCACCCCTCTGCTCTCCTAACTTTGTACCTTATGCAAATGCATAGAAAAATAATCAAATATACTAGGACTTCTTTCTGTAAGAGTGGGTTTAGGTATTAATATGAAAAGGAACTAGTCTATCAATGGGATTCTCCATTCCAAGTGGTGAATAGCCGAGGATTGACTGTAGAGCCCCAGTCATGCAACATGGAGCATGGAAGCAAAAGCAAGGGGCCTCTAGGGAATGAACAGAGCAATTGGCAGTGAGTCGGCCATGGCAGAGCCTGCAAGCCCACTCTTCTTTCCCCAATTCTTCCAACTCAAAGACGAGATTAGTAGAGACCTCTTCGCTTTCACAAAGCACATTTCCATTCATTCTTCAGTAATGCTTCACACAAGATATGTTTCAAATCATTGAAAGAGCCATTAATTACTCTGGATCCAGTATATGTGCAAAGAACTTAACAAAAATTAAACTAGGGAATAAGCAGCTTTTGCCTGTTTTCTGATGTTTTTAAACAAAGGTGTAAACTGAACTCTCTCGAGGTGATAATTATATAATCTATTTTGAGATTAATCAAGGGGATGAAGATCTTTTAAATGTTTTTGGCTGTGTGTAGAGTTAGCCATGTCACCACACCATAATCAGATGGGTGCTCAAAAATGCCAATATTATTATTATCACAATCATGTTTTTTGGGTAAATTCATGAAAATGTTTTATAGAACTAGCTCATTAGTTTATAACATTTGAAGTTTTGAGATTAAAACATTGTACTAGGCACTGTGAACCCTGCATTGTCTGTTAAACCTAACTCATAGACTTTACAATTTATGAAGTTGAAACATTGTAAAACCACCCTTTCACAAAATGACTATAGCAGAGATATTGTAAATGAAATTTTAATAATTTGCATTCTCTTTTTTTTTCTATTATAGTTCCTACTACACCTAAGCAATCATGTGGTAAGTTTGTTTATCTAGAGGAAGCATATATCACTTTAGAATATTGCTTGAATTATTTCCTTCTTCGTTCTAAGCTTCAAGACCCACTAGCAAGCTATACTCACTGGCTCTCATTTCCCAGTAATCATTAGTTCCAAATCTTAAGAGCCAGTGTCCTTCAGGAGCAAGAAGATTGATGTCATATTCAGACCTAGTTTTGAGCATCAGGATTAATAATTACTAGCTAAACAACTTTGGTGAAGCCACTTAACTTCCGTTTGGGTGTGCGTGAAATGGAAGATAACAAGTTTGCTTTGGGGTTGCAGGGGGTGAGGATTCAGTGTAATGATACATGTGAAATGTGGAGAATACCTTCAAGGCTTGTGAAGAAAAAGAATCTGTTTTTGTCTCTGCCTCTCTGTCTTTCTGTTTTGTCAGGGTTTTGGTTCAAAGCAGGTGCTTGAGAGCAGTTTGTGCAACCCTTTCCCATTTTCCTACTCTCTTCTCAGTGAAGGTCTTTCGTGATGGGGGCTTCACCCTCCATATTGTTTGTGAATCTCATCGCTGAAGTCTCTGCCTTCGGTAGCTCCCCATACATTTAATGTAAAGATCAGCCTTCATATGTTTGCTTAATTAATATGGTATTTTATGATCATATTTCTCCTATATTATTGCCTCCTTACACTCTTCACTTAACTAATATGAAATTACTTACAGTTTTCTAAACCCATAGTGGTTACATAATGTCTCTGTGTTCTCTCCTGCTCTTCTTCCTCTACGCTTAGAATTCCACTCCGCCTTCATCCAGCGCACCCCCTCCCACCATCTCTTTTCCTATGTCCTACTCATATTTTAAAACACAAACTGAGTCACCCACCTCCTCTGGAGAGCCTCTCCTATCCCTGCAATCTGAATAGATTTCTCCCCACCCTACTCCCATATTATTTTGTGCATAATCTTGTTTTAGGTGTTTGCATGTCTTCTGCAACTCATGTCTATGTTTATCTCCATGTTAGGACTCTACATTTCTAAGAGCTGATCATTTGTATTCCTAGGGCTTGGGACAATGTCTTAAAGATAATAAGGGCTTAATAATGTTCATTGGATTAAAAATGAGTGAATAAATTAGCATTTGTGGAAAACATATTTTTACCAGTCAACGGAATTTGTTTAAATAAAGGAGAGAATGTGAGATGTCACTAAGGAGAGGTCCTTAGGAGGGTTTATTATTGATAATTTTACCTAGGTAAAGGAGTAATGAGGCCTGTGGTCCCTGAATTAATGTTCCACATATTTGGAGAAACAGGTAATCAAGAACTGCATTTTAGAAAGAAAGGGAAATGATAAAGCAAGGAGAAGAAATTTGTCAGATGCTTCATTCATTTGTGCATCAATTCAACAAGTAATATTCAAACAAACGAGCCCCTACTAATGACAGGTTTTACGCAAAAACTTGGATTTATGTTGATGCTCAAAGTAAACTGGACTTTGCTGTCATAGAATGAATATACAGTTCAGTCAGGAAGACAGACATTAATCTGTCAATTACCCAAGTATAAACTTAAAAGCCGAGGTCCTTGATAGGCAGGGATATAAAGGGAATTTTGAAAAATAATTATGGACACACCTGATGTGTTTCCTCTCTTTTTCATGTTTCTGGGGATACTTTGTTAGATATTTGATATTTTTGAAAATCTATAATAAGGTGCTTGCATTTGATGTAGGTTTATTTGTTCTGAAAATTTTTTTAAAAGATAATCCTCATTTTTATTTTCTTTCAGATGAGAAGTATGCACATATCTCTGTGAAATATCATTATGATAATGAAACTAAGTCATTTAAGGCAAAACTAAATGTTAGTGATAAAGTGAATTGTGGAAATGCCACATGTGTAGAGAATGAGATCCAGACCCTACCAGAATGTGCAAATATTAATGTTACTATAAGTCATAATTCATGTCATACTCCAAATAAAATTTTAAACTTGGAAGTACCACCAGGTAAATATAAATTGGTTTCTATTTGTATATTTACAAAAAAGTACAATTCTATGTGTCTTGCATGCTAGGGGTTGCAGGAATCTGTCAGGTGAGTGAGCAGGGATGAAGGAAAGGAAGTTGGCAGGACGCAAGTGGGTGAACTTTCTGCTCTCCTACCCCAGTGAGTTTAGGAACTCTTATAAGCCGTCTTAATTCTTTTTCCCTCCCTACACTCCTTCTACACAGTGTATCGCGTAGATTAAGTATTATTTATCCCTCTGTGGATAAGCGATTATCCACAAGCTTTCTCCCCCCCCCCCATTTAATTCAAGTCATTAAATACATATGTGCACATATTTATCCTTCTAAATAGAGTTGTGTCTGGAGTATATTGGGGGAAAACACAAAGTAAAGGATTTGATGGTTGTGGAAAGAACAAAAATACTTGCACATAAAAAAAGAAATTATGATCATTTTAAGGTGATCAAGCCGGTTTTGCCAGCTCAGCTCCTGCTGGGAAGAAGGGACCAGGGTATCAAGCCCACTCCACTAAAGCATATCTTTACAAAATACATTTTGGAAAAGGGATTCAGGAACTGTAAATGTTTTGACTATCTCACATCACATAATAATTCAAGAACATTGATTTGTTAACATTTCAATAGGTTAAAGTTTGCTTTCATATCTTGGTTATTGTAAATAATGCTGCTTTAAACATAGGGGTGCATGTAACCTTTTGAATTAATGTTCTTGTATTCTTTGGGTGAATATCTAGCAGTGAGATTGCTGGATAGTTCTATTTTTAACTTTTTGAGGAACTGCCATACTGTTTTCCACAGTGGCTGCCCCAGTTTGTATCCCCACCAACAGTGCACAAGGGGACCTTTTTCTCCACATCCTCACCAACACCTGTTGTTTCTTGTGTTGTTGATTTTAGCCATTCTGACAGGTGTGATGTGATAGCTCATGTAGTTTTGAATCACATTTCCCTGATGGTCAGTGATGATGAGCATCTTTTCATGTGTCTATTGGCCATCTGCATGTCTTCTTTGGAGAAATGTCTGTTTATGCCTTCTGCCTGACTATTTGTTTTTTGGGTGTTGATTTGTGTAAGTTCTTTATATATTTTGGATATGAACCCTTTATTGGATTTGTCATTTGCAACAACATGGATGTAGCTAGAGAATATAATGCTAAATGAAATAGTTAGAGAAAGACAAATACTATATGACTTCACTCATATATGGAATTTAAGAAACAAAACAAACAAAGGGAAAAAATAAGAGAGAGAGAGACAGAAAGCAAGAAACAGGCTTTTTTTTTTTTAAAGATTTTATTTATTTGACACAGAGAGATACAGCAAGAGAGGGAACACAAGCAGGGGGAGTGGGAGAGTGAGAAGCAGGCTTCCCGCTGAGCAGGAATAAGGGCTCCATCCCAAGACCCTGGGATCATGACCTAAGTTGAAGGCAGACGCTTAACAACTGAGCCACGCAGGTGCCCCAAGAAACAGACTCTTAACTATAGAGAACAAACTGATGGTGACCAGAGGGGAAGGGGATTAAAAAGGTGATGCGGATTAAGGAGTGCACTTGTTATTGTAGGGAATTGTTGCATTGCTAAATAAAATAAAATAAAAACTTAAAAATACATAGGTTAAAGATTGATTTTTTTGAAAAATTATTGAAATAAATTATCAATTAGGAACAGAAAATGACGATGTAAAAAACATTCTCCAAGACAGAACCCCCTATACTCTGTGTAATAATCATTTAATAAAAAAATCAAGAGTAAATAAAAAAATTGAAGATATAAGAAAAAGAATGAAGTGAGTGTGTTAAAATGTGCAAAAAATGCAATTTCACCTAGACATTTGCTTGGGTCCCATTTTTTAAAGGTAAGATAAATTCTAAATAAAATGCTGCCAAAATGTGTGATGTTAAAAAGAATAAGCTAAATAATTGAGACATGCAAAACCCTGAATTATTAGACTTTGCCAAAAGCACTCTAAATGCTTGCCAAAGACTATATCATGAATATAATTTCAGTCACTTTAATTGAGCATATGGCACACATTATGAAACATTAATCATCTATTTCTATATCTTCTTTTTGACAGGTCCTGAAGGTTTTGATTTGAAAGATTGTACAAAGGTTGAAAAAGCAAATACTTCTATTTGTTTAAAAGTAGAAAAAAATGAAACATTTACTTGTGATAATAATAAAATTAGTTACACATTTCAATGTGGTAAGAATATAGCTTTGATTAGAGTATTTTTATGGTAGAAAGTTGTTCTAGATGTATCTAATCCTTCCTTCCTTCCTTTCTTCCCTCCCTTCTACCCCCTCCCTTCTTTATTTTTTTCCTTCTTTCTCCCCCTTTCCTCTCCCTACCACTGTCTCCCTCCCCCTCCCCTTCCCCACTTTTGGTCCATGGTATATTTGGAGTCAAAACATTGTATTCTTTATACCACTCAAATTCACAAAATAGACAAATACTTTCCTTAAAAAATAATCTTTGAAATAGTAACAGTCAATTAATTTACAAGAATTTTCTTGGCAATTGTTATACACAAGATATTGTTGAAGGGATTATCACAGAAGGATGTTATAAAAAAATTATGATACACATACTGTTAGAATAAAAGCAAACATAAGATCATATTACTCAAGAGTTTATGTGGTCAGCCCTCCATCAACAAAATTCATAGACAACCTCAAGAACACTTACATGAAAGACAAGTGGGAAAAGCACAGTAAGTGCCTCTAGGAATATGAATTTGGGTTCATATGGGGGGCAATAACTGAGATACCGGTTCTTTTTAATAATTAATGACTTAATGAATTTTTATTTCTTTTTATTTGAATTTATTAAGGTGGAAGCTCCTTCTTTGGTATAAAGCCATCTGCTAAGCCATATTTGGCAAAACAGAGACAGACAGACAGACACACACACACACACAAAGGGATGTAGTGCGACATGGTTGTAATCATCATGTTATAAAGAAGATTCATGGCTGTGATATAAATAGTATGAGGAAAGCAAGAACAAACTGATGATGAACTGATGGTAAAACAATGATGTATCTAAAATATTTGTTAGGCAAAAGCTAACTCAGTTTCAATCTCAGTTTCTGAACAGAGAACTCCTTCCATCAGTTATATTAGAGACACTCTCAAATTCAGTTGGACTTTTTAATATTTTCTTTAAAATGGAGTATGGCAAAACCGTGCATTATGATAGTAGTTTTTTTGTAGTATCATTTACTTATTATTTACTATTTGTAAAAGTTTTCAATTCTGATAGATATTAAATTATTATAGATAGGAAATCTAAAGAGAAAATTAAATGTGATATATTGTATTCATATACTGATATATGTTACTTATGTCTTTCAGGTATTTATACTGAAGTTAGTAAGACAGAAGTTAACTTTGAACACTTGTCACCTAACCAAAGTTATTCCTGTAGTTTACAAGCATCCTATGGTGGCCATATGTTTTTGCACATAAATAAAACTGTTCAAACAGATCTTGGAAGTGAGTATATTACTTATATGTGTATGTAAAATTTCTTCTTATGTTCTTACAATTCTTTGAGAATCACAGAAAATGATGCTGTAGATTTGGAGCAAGGGTTTCAGAAATTAGATATGTATCAGTTTGTAAAGTAGAATTTCAAAATGAATGACAGAAGATCCAAACCTTTGTCAAGTTTTTTGTGTGTTTGTTTTGTTTTTATTTGTTTTTTTTCCAACTGCAAATTGTAGGCCCTTGTGAGCTTATGGTGGAAACAAAACCAAGATAGATGATCCGGTTTGTTCACACATTTCCCATTTTCTCCTGAGCACCATTCCCTTCTTGGTGGGCTTCTGCACCCACTGCCCCTCTATCAAACTCTGCCTTTGACAGAAGTGAGCACAAGGCTATTAAAACACAGCGGCAAATCTAAATATTGGTGGCAAGATAATAGTTAGCATGACTAAAATGCCAGCAATATAAATAATAACAAGACTATAATAGCTAAGAACAGTTGGAAAATACCATTCTGGAAAATAATAGCATTTGGGAGCTGGAGGGGAGAAGGAAGGGAACAGTGCTAGAATTCCACTCTTATTCGATGGAAGTATGGAGATTCCAATGAAATGTAGAATCTGCTAGGAAAAATATATGTTGATTATGTGTATGACAATTTATGAGTACCCACCGAAGAAAGACAGAGAGAGGAGCAAAAGGTAGTGGAGAAAAGGAGGAAGAGGAAGCAGAGGGAGAGGAAAGAGGAGGAAGAAGAGGAGGAGGAAAAGAGAGAGAGAGATTGAGAGAGAGAGAGAATGAGAGAGGGAGAGAGAAGGAGGAGGTGGAGGAGGAGGAAGTGGCAGGGAGGGAAAGAGAAAGGGAGAGAAGAAATACTAGTAGAAAGCAATAGGTGAGATAGCAGAAATATGCCACACAATGTATCAAAAGTCGTCATAAATACAAATGGCCTCAGTTTACCTTTTGAAACACAGATACTCAGATTTGAGTAAAGACATATTGTGGAGGAATTTCATAGTCTGAAGGAAGACCAAGTGATATTTTAGGAGAAATTTTATCATTTTGCTGTATGCTGACAATCAACGGAGAGTGCTTGTAAGAACCAAAACAATAAATGCAAAAATGATAGAAGGGAGAAGAACATCACTAAGTTTAGAGTACCAAGTTATTGAAAGAAGGAAGAAAATTATACTAAGAATTTATTCACAAACTTAAAGGCTTGTTTTTTTAAAAAGAATAATAAAATAGATCTATAGCAAAAACTGAAACCCCCATTGATTTAAAAAATTCTTAAAGTAGACATTTAACAAATTATAAAACAACTTTGCATCCAATATGAAAAGTTAGATAAGATGAATAATTTTATAGAACTTATGAATTATGAAAATTTACCTGGGAGGCGTTAGAAAATTGGAATTAAATTTATAGTCCAATGTCTCTCTACTCATTTCACACTCACCGTCTGCTTCCCTCACCTGTTCTTAAGAAAATGTGAAGAAATATTTGCCACAGGTTCAAAGAATGGATAGTTTCTATCTTATCCAAACTACTCAACAGGATAGAAGACATGGAAATCTATCAACTCATTTTGGTTATTCTTAGGGATTAGGATAGGCTTAGGGTTAATGTTCAGTGGATTTGCACCTTGAGTAAAACTGAGGCAACTATAGGTCAATCTCTCCTGTGAACACAGATACTAAATAGTAAATTAAGTGTTAGCAAAGTGGATCCTTCAGTGTATTAAAAATATATAATCAGCAAAAAAGATATACAAATGACAAATAAGAATATGAAAAGATGCTCTACTTCCTATGCCATCAGGGAAATTCAAACAAAAACAAGAATGAGATACACTACATGTCTATTAGAATGTCCAGAATCTGAAACACTCACAACATCAAATATTTGCAACATGTGGAACAATGTTGCAATCCAAAACAAAATCATTCATTGCTGGTAAGAATGCGAAGTGGTACAGCCACTCTGGAAGACATTTTGGTGGTTTCTGCTAAACGAAACATACTATTTCCATACAATCCACACTCCTTGGTATTTACTCAAAGGAGCTGAAAAGTTATGTCCACACAAAAACCTACCCAGAGATGTTTATAGCAGCTTTATTCATAATTGCCAAAACTCGGAGGCAACCAAGATGTCCTTTGGTAGGTGAATGGGTAAATTATAGTAGAACCAGACAATGGAATATTATTCATCACTAAAGAGAAATGAGTTGTCAAGCCACGGGAAGACATGAAAGAACTTTAAATGCATATTACTAAGTGAAAGAAGCCAATCTGGAAAGACTACATATTGTATGGTTCCAACTACATGATATTCTGAAAAAAGCAAAACTATGGAAGCAGTAAAAAGATCAGAGGCTGCATGATACCATACTCTGCATGATACCGTAATCATGGGTACATGTCATATGACACATTTGCTCAAACCTACAGAATATATGACATCAAGAATGAGCCCTAATATGAACTTTGGGTTTGGAGATTGTGATGTGTCAGTTGTTAATTCACCAACTTTGTGATTCACCCATTTAAAGTATATAATTCAGTGTTTTACAAATATATTAAGACTATATTAAGAGTTGTGCAATCACCACCAGAATCAACTTTAGAACTTTAGAACATTTTCATCACACCAAAAAGAAACCCCGTATCTGTTAGCATTCGGTCCCCATTTCCCTCCTACTTTCCACACCTAGACAACTACCACTCTACTTTCTGCTCCAGTGGATTTGCCTATTCCGGATATTTCATATAAATGGAATCGTATAATATGTTGTCTTTTGTGACTGGTTTCTTTCACCTAGCATAATGTTTTCAGGGTGCTTCCATGTTGTAAAATGTATCAATACTTCAATTCTTTTATTGCCTGATAATATTCCATTGTATGGATATGCCTTATTTTGTTTGTTCATCCATCAGTTGATTAGGTTGTCTCTATTTTTTGGTTATTATGAATAATGCTGCTATGAACATTCATTTACAAGTTTTGTATAGACCTATGTTTCATTACTCTTGTGTTCACGCCTAGGATTGGATTTGGGGATCATATGATAACCTTATGTTCTGAATTTTGAAGAACTGCCAATCTGTTTTCCAAAGTGGTTGCATCACTTTACATTCCCATGAACAGTGCGTGAGGGTTCTAATTTATCCACATCTTCACCAACACTCATTATTGTCTCTCTTTTTTATTATAGTCATCCCAGTGGATATAAAGTGGTATCTCATTGTGATTTGGATTAATGACTAATGATTTTGAGCATGGCTTCAGGTGTTTATTGGCCATTTGTATATCTTTTATCTATTCAAATCCTTCGCTAATTTTAAAAAATCTTTTTTATTAAGTTATAAGAGTTCTTTATATGTTCTAGACACAAGTCCCTTGTCAGACATATGCTTTGCAAATATCTTTTTCCATTCTGTGGGTTGTCATTTTACTTTGTTGATAACTTTTGAAACTTATAAGATTTTAATTTTGATGAAGCCCAACTTATCAACTTTACCCTTTTGCTTATGGTTTGGTGTCACCTTTAAAACTCATTGCCAAATCCAAAGTCATGCAGATTTATTCCTATGTTTTCTTCTAATAGTTTTATAGTTTTATCTCCTAAATGTAACACTATTAATCCATTTTGAGTTAATATTTGTATATGATGTGAGGTAAGAGTTCAGTTTCATGCTTTTGATATGGCTGTCCACTTGTCCTAGGACCATCTGCTGAAAAGATTATCTTTTCTGCATTGAATATCCTTGCCACCCTTGTCAAAAGTTAACCGTAATGATGGGCTTATTTCTGGACTCTAAGCTTTATTCCATTGATCTACATGTCTATTCTTATGCTAGTATTACTCTTGCTTTATATAAGTTTTGAAATCAGAAATTGTGACCTTCAACTTTGTTCTTCAAAATTGTTTTGGTTATTCAAGCTTCCATGAAATTACACGTGAAGTTTAGGATCAACTTGTCAATTTCTATAAATAAGCCAGTCAGAATTCTAATAGGGGTTGCATTGAGCCTGTATAAGTCAATTTAGGGAGTAATGCCATCTCAAAAATGTTAGTCTTCCAGTCCATGAATGTGCCGTGTCTTCCAATTAATTTGTCTTCTTTAATGTATTAAAAAATTTTTTTGTAGTTTCCAGTACATAAGTTTTGCACTTCTTTTTTTTAAATTTATTTCTAGTTTTATATTTATTCTTGCTTATATGGTAATATTTTCTTAATTTAATTTTCAGATTGTTTATTGCTAGTATATAGACATACTATTTATTATCTGTGTTGATCTTGCAGTCCGCCACATTACTGAACTTGTTTATTAAGGATAATATCACAGAACTTTTGAAAGACCATACTAAAATGATTCTAAATGTTATATGGAAGGGTTAGCTAAGGATTAAGGGAACTGCCCCAATATGACTCCTGATTACTCTCCAAAACAAAATCACAAGAAGAAAAATAAAACTACATTAAAATTATGTCCCCAGCACACCTAAAAAAATGTAATATTTTTTGAATATTAAGTACTAAAATTATTGCAATCTTTATAAGAATGTAACAAAATAGAAATCCTAGGAAATTTTTTATAAATAAAAAATATACTTTATTTATAAAAAATATGGGAAAGGGTAGTTTTTTTCAACAAATGATCCAGGTATCCCTATAGAAGAAAAAATGAACATCAGTCTTTACCTCTCAACAAACACAAAAATTAACTCAAAGTGGATTGCAGACCTAAACACTAAAGTTAAAACTATAAAATGTCTAGACAAAGACATTAGAAAAAAAACAACCTTTGCTACTTTGGCGCAGGCAATGATTTCTTAGGACATAAAAAGGAAGAATCATAAAGAAAAATTTTATAAATTAAACTTTATGAAAATTGAATGTTCTGCTCTTCAAATAAAGCCATTAAGGAAATAAAAAGCAATCAATCCATACATTATAGGAAAATATCCACAATTAATTTTCAACAAAAGAAGTTTCTCCAGAATATATAGGGAACTCTTCCAAATACAAAATAAGACACCGACTGACCAAATTAAAAATACTCAAACATTTTGAACATATGCTTCACAAAAGAAGATATGCAAATGGCCAATAAGCATGTGTAAAGATGCTCAATATCATTAGTCATCTGGGGAATGCAAATTAAAACAACTATGAGAGGATGATGACATTACACACCCACTAAAATGGCTAACGTTAAAAAGACTGACAATACTACTGGTGGAGAATGTAAGGTAATAACTTAAAAATTTTACTCCAGGTTATTTGCCAAAGAGAAAAAACATGTCACACAAAGACTTCTACACAAAGATTCATAGCAGATTGACTTATAGCAGCCAAGAGTCTGGAAACAACCCTAATGTCCCAACAACAGTTGAATGGATAGATAAAATGTGGTATATCCTTACAATGGAATACTGGTTTCTTGGAATACTACTCATGAAACAAAAGAACCGACTGCTGACACATGCAACAACATGAATGAACCTCTAGAACATTATACTGAGCGCCATATGCTAGACATAAAACAAGTACTTAGTATTTGATTTTATCTATGTGAGATGGGTGAATAAATGAATTCAACCTATAGTAAAAGAAAGCAGTGCAGAGGCTGTTTGGGATTGGGCAACGGAGCTGAGTTGACTGGGATGTGGCACAGAAGAACTTTGAGGGGATGATAGAGATAGTCTAGGTCTTGACTGTGGTGGTGGTTATGTAGATGCATGTGTTTGTCCAAAGTCATACACTTTACCTCAAATTAGTGTGTCTTAATGTAAATTATACCTGATAAATTTGATCTAGGCATTTATTACATTCTTCATCTCAAGTTATGATGACTAGTTACTGGAAGCTTCCAAATAATGACAGTTAAGTTTACCAGTACTACCAATGACAGATTTTCAGCACAGTGAAAGCTAGAAATCCCAGGATAGCTGAACAATAATATATATGAGAGGAAGAGGGTATTCTCAGAGGTCTTCAGGTCAGCTGACTCTTTCAGGTCCACGGTGCCACGTTAGAGTGACATTTCCTCTGTTAAGTGATCTCTAAAAAAAATTCATAGTTAAAATATGGTTATTGATAATCATAATTGTAATAGGAAGAATGTTTTTATTCCCTTTCTTGTTTCTCATATTTTATATTCTTATTCTTTTCACAGGTCCAGGCTTACCTCAGAATTTTACGTGCCTTAATAAAAGTGCAACTGACATAGTGCTCACTTGGAAACCCCCTCAAGATTTTTTTCATAATTATAATCTTTGCTATAAGGAAGATGAAGGTAATTTGTATAAGATTTAATTCCATATCAGGAAAGATAAATCCCAGGAGTGGAAAGCACTGGAAATGTGGATTGAGCTAGTGAGCCACAGAGCCACAGAGTGACTGTGATGGGCAACCTATATGCCTTGATTTTAGAACAGCTTCTACTCCCTGTGGGCTCTCCAGCCTCTGACGTGACTAAAAACTAGAACATCCCCAATATACTGTACTCTTTTGGCTACTGTGTTGTTCATGTTTTTAGCATGAGCTACTTAGAGAAACTGCAGTATTTTATATTAACTTAAGGATACCAAGTGACAAGAAATTCCCCCAATTATGTGGAAGAGATGTTTATGTTTTGTTGCAACCGAAGTACTGTTTTTTTGAGAGACAGAGAGAAAAAGAGAGAGAGAGAGCAGGGGGGAGGGGCAAAGGGAGAGGGAGAATCTTTTTTTTTTTTTCAAAGATTTTATTTATTTATTTGAGACAGAGAGAATGAGAGACAGAGAGCATGAGAGGGAGGAGGGTCAGAGGGAGAAGCAGACTCCCTGCCGAGCAGGGAGCCCGATGCGGGACTCGATCCCAGGACTCCAGGATCATGACCTGAGCCGAAGGCAGTCGCTTAACCAACTGAGCCACCCAGGCACCCAGGAGAGGGAGAATCTTAAGCAGACTCCACGCTCAATGAGGAACCCGACGCTGGGCTCAATCTCAGGACCCTGAGACCCAGGTGCCCCCTAGTACTATTTTCAAAAGTTACTGAAACCAGTGGGCACCCTTCAAGACCACAATGATGTTGCTGGAAATTTTGTGTATTACCTTTTTTTTTTTTTCCAAGAAGAAAGCTATTTTTTTTTTTCCTTCCAGCACAAAATTCTTTGGGGATCAACACGTTTATACTATTTGCCATAGTGTTCAAGTAGATACTTTAGAGTAGTCTGGGAAGTTGTTAATGGATTTTCTGAGGTATTTTTTTTTTTAAACAAAGGAGTGACAAGTGAGGAAACCAATGTCTTTCTAACCCTTTCCAGTCAACATGCATGACTTGAAAGTTAGGTATGTCTCTGTTGCTCTAAGAAAAGACAAATTTCAAGCACTATGTCAAATAAGTCCTTAGCATGTTCCATACAGTTCGTACTTCTGCTGTCAGAGTCCCGAGAAAAAGTGTTCAAACACGTGGAGGAGGCAGAGATATTCACATAAAGTATTTTGGCATTTCAACCAAATCTTGAAAACCTTTGCAATCGGAAATGAACATTCTGAACCACCTTTCTAAGCACTGAAAACTTTAATCCCCAAACAGCAGTATCTTTTGAACGAGGATTCTTCAAAATTAAATTAATAATTTGACTTTTGTCAAATTAGCTAAGATAAAAGCTTTACAGAACTACATAAATCAATCATTTCGAAACAGAATGGTCGTCAGGTTACATATGCAAACATACAAAATTAGGTCACTGATGGAAGCCAGAGTGACCCTGAGAATAGCATCTTGATGCTTCGATTTTAACTGATATTGTTCTAGCAGTCAGATCCCATATAAGGAGTGAGCAGAAGCCGTGAATGAGGGGTGGGGGAGAGTTATGCTCCTCTCTTGAGCTCACACCTTTCCTGCCCTCAAAGAGAATTCTCACTAGGAGTAGAACTAAGCTGGCAGGTATAAATCAATTAACTCTAGCTTTGGGGATTTCTGAGAAAATAGACATTTAATCAGGTTAGAAGAGACACTTTATCTTACTTATTATTTAGCATTCCACTATAATCTCGATATTATGGATAAGTAACTGAGACAAGAAATTAGCATGTTAGATCTTTTCTTATACTGTTTCTGCAAGTCCATAGGCACATCAAGCTGGACCAGAGAAGTGAAGTATCCAAAATCAAAAACAACTTGGCCCCACTTCAAACCCTTGTCCCTTCTTCCATACCAGACAGTATGCACAGTGGTGAAAGCAAGAGCATAGACTCTGGAACCTCAATGCCTGGGTCCCATCCTGGCTCTGTTCCTCCTTTCTTGTGAGATCATGGACTGATTGCTTAATGTTTCTATGGTTCAGTCTTCTCACCTATAAAATTGGATGAAACTAAGAGAGCCAACCTATAGGGTTGTGGTGATGGCTAATTAATTCATGTACACCATGTAAAATTGTGCTTGGCACATAGAATAATCTATTCATTATTTTTATTACTATTATCACTGTAACTGCTACCCAGCATCATGCTGCCAACTTTAATCTTCCTTTAATTACATCTTGATTGTCCTTTAATACGTCTTGATTGATGTCACTTGGCTACTCAAACATGGTGACTCGTGAATTTTCAATTTAACAAATGCTAACTCTTCTGCTTGAATGTCAAAACATATTTAAACAAGGTCCTACCTCCCATATGCTTCCGTGGCCAGAATCTGCTGTCCTAGTCAGGCTTGTCCCTACATTCAGAATGCTCCTTCTCTCATTTGTAATGCTTTCGTTTAATCCCTTACACTGACTTGGTCACACTCCTCTGTCCATGAAGCTTGGGTTTTTCGGCCAGTGTGCAGTTTTCCCTCACTGTGGCAACCCTCGTGAATTACTTAGTGCTTAAATTAAGATGGCAGAGTGGATGCAGTTATTAGTCATCAAACAGATTCTGTGCCTAAAATCCGTAACAGTAGCTAATACCAATGTTCAAAATTTAAAGGTTACATATTAGTAAAAGGCTCACTAAAAAATACTCTTTCTAAAACAATACAACTCAAGACTTTCATAAGATTCACTGTGGGCTCTGTTTTCTCAGAAAGGAAAAAGACCACCTTCACAAATGTACTTGAACTTGTTAAATATTTTATGTTTCAAATCAATTATATGAAATTATATTTTTGAATATTTGAGTTTATTTATAATAAATGAATTTGTTCAATACATTTGCTGATAACTGTATATACAGTACTTCTGAGCACCAAGGATGTATGTATTTCTCAATCTCTCAGTTTGGAGTTGGCTCGAAATGATTTAATGTAAAGACCAAATTAAATATGTGGCAATCCTGACTTTTAATGACTTTATAGGTTATTCACCCCAAAACATAACATGCTGTGATCTGCGTAAAGAGAGCACTCAACATAAACTGCGAAATTTGACATCTTATACCAAATACCATGTATCATTAAATGCCTACACCAATGGAAAAGAGCAACGTGCTGGAAATCCTGTGACATGTCGTTTTCAAACAAAAACAAAAGGTTAGTTATAAGCTTTGCTGCTTCTTTCTGTGAAAGGCAAGGAGCGATGTATGAACTTTGCTATCTATCTTTGTGCTTCATTTGGGAAACACATTGACGTGGCACATTTGTTAACATCCAGGGTTTATAGTGATTTAAAACACAGTAATTTAAAAACGTTATCCTGGGTTCTCTGTATACTACATATATTATCATAGAATTGTAAGAATGAAGCAGAAGGCATATTAACTGGTACAGTTTTTAAGGTTTCAGGCAATTTAGGTACCTAATCAACTTAGATAGAAATACATTATCTATTGTTTTCTTTATTATCTAGAAATATTAACTGTAACCAGACAGCTAATAATGTCTCACTTTGAAAGCAAAGCGTTCACTTGCTAACCTCAGCTTACCTGACAAAACATCCTATAAAACATAACATTTTATTGGCATTTTCTTCTCTTTGTTACACTGAACTACCTACTATTTTATTTTATGGCATATTTTCCATTTGAGGTTTCCTTTCAAAGCCATTTGCCTCTTGCCACCTGTATGATGTCTCCATAGTTTCCAAGATCTAAAGTTAGATCTGTCTCTGAGGTGAGTGTTAACTCCATTAAGTCAGGAAGGAAGAAATTGCCCCTGTGTAAGGCAGTATCCGCAGCCCCAGAAACCCTAACTGGCACCAGGCTCATGAAGAAAAATTGTCTCATTCAGGGCTGGATGCAGAATGCTCTTAGTGAAATTTAAGGTCATTTAGGTTCTGGTTTTAAAAGTCCAGGTCCTTGAACTTTATGGTTTTGTTATTTTTCTAAATTTCTGTGAAGTCACGGAAAACAAAGATAATTTAATCCTGCTCCTGAAGAATGCAGCCAGGTAGGTGGTTACTATGATGATGGAAGCATCTCAAGAACAGAGAAGCTGGGGGCATCTGGCTGGCTCAGTCGGTACCGTGTACAACTCTTGATTTGGGGATTGTTTGAGCCCCATGTTGAGTGTACAGATTACTTAAAAATAAAATCTAAAAAAAAAATGGAGGTCCTGGACTGTATATAGGCCTTCAGGGTCCCTATATCATCCTCTTTTTTCTCCCTGCCCCTTTCTTCCCCTCCCCTTCACCTCCCTCTCTTTCCTTCTATTCTCTAATTCTATATACTCCCCTTAGGGGATGGCATAAACTCTCATGACTTCAAGTACAACATATAAGCTAATATTCATTGAATGACTAGGTGGTTTATTTTTAGATGTTTTGTTACAGCGTTTTGATGGATGTACTATTATAATCTCCTCATCTATAACTCCCAAATTAACACTTAAAATAATTTATATTGTACACATGTATTGCCAAGTGATTTAAATATGCATTTACAAAGTGATTAAAGTAACAAATCTTTCTTCATTTTGATAGCTCCAAGTGAAGTCAGGAGCTTACATGCTTCACTGAAGTCAGATAATAGTATACTTGTGGTTTGTAAGTGTCCTATGAACTCTAATGGCCCCAAGAATGGCTCCTACCATCTGGAAGTCAAAACTGGAGGTAGTCTCGTTCAAACGCATAAAAAAAAAACTTGTGACTTCTCTCTAGACAATCTTCAATATTTAACAAAATATGAATTTGAGGTAAGATTATAATTTCTATAATCACTATAGGACTGATATGCATTATAATGATTGTTACATCATACTTAAATCATACTAAGACCAGTGTTCATGTGTGCTTGAGAAACTGTGTCTAATGAAATCACATTTAAAGTCTTAAATGTTTGACTCCAAACTTTGCATCCCTAGTTCTAAAAACAGTGGTTTCAAGCAAATACTTTGTTGGAATATTTTTTACCTTCAATATGATTTATTTATAGTAGAATTATTGCTTCTGTGTCAAAAAGCACAACATTTTATGTAGTCGATTATTACTTTGTCAAATTTTTTAATTTACCTTGACTTTTTATCTTTATTAACATGACTTTCTTAGTTACAAAATATTTTTACAGGTACACTGAGGTTAGAAAATAGTAGAAATAAATATTAGGAAATACCAGTGAACACGGAGAATTAAAAAACTCATCTGTAAACTTACTGTGTACTGATCATATTTTGTGAATGTACTTCTAAAATGAAAAGACTGTCTTTGTCCTGGTCATAGGGAAAAACCTCAGTTCAGTCTTCTCTTGTGTGTTCTTCTCTGTGAATCTCCTGTGCTCTTCACATGCAACACCACATTTCTGGTCCCCAGATCTGTGGAGGTTTTTCCCCACATCAAGCGAGTCTTCGTGGCCCCGGTTGGGTGTCCTACAATTTAAGTCAAATCTGACACTATCTACCTCGAGACAGTGGCAGATTCCACTGGTTATGGGCTTAGTCTCACAAGACTCCTCCCACCCCACTTCAGATGCCAATTGCAAGTAGTTGGTCCCTAGGTTATCCTCAACTTCTGTTCAATTTGGCTACAAATCAGGCTCTCCTCAGGTATGATTGTTTGTGTGGCTCACAGAACTCAGGGAAATACTTATTCACGTTTATCAGTTTATTAAAAGAAGTGATAAAGGATACAGATGAGCAGTCAGATGAGGAGATAATAGGGTGATGTCTGAGAAGGCCCCAAGTACAGCAGCTTCTGTCCCCATGAAGTTGGGGTGCATCACCCTCCTGATGTGGATGTGTTCAGCAACCTGATAGCTCCCCAAACCTTGTTCTTCGGAGATTTTAAGGAGGCTTCATCATGTAGATGTGATCAATCATTAATTTCATTTTCAGCCCTTCTACCTTCTTAAGAGAATGGGAGGCAAGACTGAAAATTCCAAGCTTCTACTCATGGCTTTATCTTTCCAATGACTGACCCTTATGCAGGAACCATCCAGGAGCCCACCCAGTCATCTCGTTAGAATGAAAGACACTCCTATCACCAGGGAAATTATAAGGGTTTCAGGAGTTCTGTGCCAGGAACCAAGGGCAAAGACCTATATATATTTTCCATTACCTCACAACTTCCATAACATGTAATGCATATATATATATATTCAGCATATATGTTATCAACATTTTGAACAGTTTTTCATATATCACTATATCATGGACATTTTCCATGTTAAATATTCTGCTACTATGCAATTTTTAATGGTTGCATAAGATTCTATCATATGGCTTTATCACATTCTATTAACTGTGCTTGTTTTCATCTCTGTTATAAACAACAATCAATAAACACACTTACAGGTAAATAGCAAAATCTTTGAATGTGTCTCCAATCATTTCTGTTTAAGTAAATTCCTGGAAATAAATGTATTGGGTCAAAAGGAATTTACATGTATTTTAAGAATTATTATATATATAAACATTTAAGTGGTAAAGGATATGAAGCCAGTTGTCAACATTATATTGAACAGTCAACTATTGACTGTTTAAATCTCCGTCAAATCAGAAATAAAACTGATAAATTTGGCTGAATAAAAAATAAAAGGAAAAATTGTGTATCACTTAAAGTGTTATAAATAAAAATAAAAAGTAAACTGCAAACTAGAAATAAAATTTGCAACTCATATGACAAAGAGTTTAATATCACTAATATCCAAAACCTTCCCCAAATAAAACTGGGCAAAGGAGGTAAAAAGTATGTTACCACAAGAGCAATAACAGCAACAATGAAAACTATATTTATCTTCAACAGTAAATAAAGAAACCCCATTAAAACAAAAAGAGATGTCAATACCATATTTCACCTACTAAACATCAAAGAAAAAGAAGGGCATGCCCAGTATTGTGAGACTTAAGAGCAGTCACTTCATACACTGTTATGGGAAGGGTAATTTGGTAACTTAGAGAAAAAAAAATTATCACAAAAATTCTTAAAATGTTTATTAGTATACGATTATTTAGTTATCCATTCTTTTCCCCACCCTCCAAAAGATTGTCTCTTGTTTTCTTCATTGCATGTACCATCATAATTCATTTTCATGTTTTTTTCTGTTTCCACTACAGCATTTTATGTCATCACGAGGGACCAATCATTTTAGCTTTAGTCATCATTGTAATCTCTGGTTAATAGATTAATAAAGTTGTTTTTATCATTGTTAATTTATTACTTTTCTTTTTTGTAGATTTATTTTTATGTTCTGGTAATTTGGGATTGAAAGTGCTTTTTGTCCATTTCTTTCTTTTTTTATTATCTAAAAACAAAACAAAACAAAACAAAAGAATTAAAGCTATGGACTGTCCTTTGGTAAAATTTTGACTGCATCCCATGTCTGTGTTATTTATTACTAATTTTTGAATGACTGACATAAAATTTAATGAGTGGATTTTTAGAGTAGAATGTTCTTATTGATAATTTCCAAAGAATTTATAATTGCAATTGGGAAGAGTTTTTAATTTATCTGTTTTTAAAGAGAGTGTTTTTACATTTCTGGTGCTTGGATTTTTATTGTTATTAATTATTAGCTTTTAAAAGAAGAATGAAGGGGGGGAAATCGGAGGGGGAAATGAACCACGAGAGACTATGGACTCTGAGAAACAAACTGAGGGTTCTAGAGGGGAGGGGGTTGGGAGGATGGGTTAGCCCTGTGATGGGTATTAAAGAGGGCACGTTCTGCATGAAGCACTGGGTGTTATACGCAAACAATGAATCATGGAACACTGCATCAAAAACTAATGATGTAATGTGTGGTGATTAACATAACATAATAATTAAAAAAAGAAGAAAAACATAAAAAAAAGAATATTCATTTATAAAGTTTAAATTTTACCCCACCACTAAAAAAAAAAAAAAAAGATAATTAGTTTTTACAATTCCTACTTTTGGGAATTTATAAAGTATTTTTTATAGCTCAATGTATAATGAATGTTTATAAATATTCTGTGAGTACTATATTTGCTAAATTTTACCGAAGGATAAAAACTTAGATATATATTTTCTAAATTTGCCATGTTTATCTTTTAATAATACTATTCAGATTTATTTTTCCTTAAATTTGTTTTTTGCCAAAGCTTCTTATTGCTTTCTTGCTCCTTTCAGCTTCCCTTGTATCACTAAATTGTGTTGGTTTTATTTGTATTCAATATTATGAGACACAGGTAGTTATACCAGTTAGGTCAACACTGTAGATTATACCCTGCATCTGTACCCTGGGGGTATCAATCTTTATCATTTTAACCCTTGTGAACTAAGTATGTTTATACTTTATAAATATAAGTATTGTGATTTTTATATTACTTCTATTTATTTTTATAAATTATATGTGCATTTTATTTATAACTCTTATAAACAGTATATGATAAAGTTTCCCTTTTAAATAAAATGTAAAGATATTAGATAGGGAATTTTAACTTTAAGATTTGAATATTTTGATGTATTGGGTGTTATTCCTTCAGTTTCACTTATTCTTGCTAATTATAACCATTATTATTATTATTATTATAGCAAATAGGCTGAGATTTCTCTTTTTCAATGTTAAATATTTTCTTTAAAAAATATTTGATAACAAAATATTGACCTAACCTTGGCTTCAGTCTTTAAAGTTAACCTGTATATTTTAAATTAAAATAAACAGCATTTTATGAGAAGTAATGTGTGTGTTACATTATGATAAACAAATTTACATTAGAAAACTATTTTCCCTTTTACTACTGAAATTCAGGTCTACTATAACAATGGGGACTTTAATGGAACTGCACAAAGTGTTTCTCAATCAACATCTTGTAAGTCATTACAGAGCTACTTATTATATTTTATATCAAAATATATATTAACACTTACAAAGCTTTATTTTCATTTATACTTCTATTTAATTTTTAAATGTTCATATATTTTCCATAAACATAATATTTTAAGTTGCCCTTAAAAACATGTATAGGTAAATAAAATACAATATTTTATTTTATTTTTAATTTTTTATTTGAGTATAGTTGACACACAATGTTACATTAGTTTCAGGTGTAGAACACAGTGATTTAACAACTCTATACTTTATGCTATGTTCACTGCAAGTGTAGCTCCCATCTGTCTTCATGCAACACTATCACAATATCATGGACTATATTCCTTATGCTGTGCCTTTTATTCCAGTGATTTATTCATTTCATTACTGAAAGCTTGTGCCTCCCACTCCCCTTTACCCATTTTCTCATCCTCTCACCCCTCTTCCCATAGACAACCATCAGTTTGTTCCCTGTAAAATACAGTATTTTAAACTCAATTAGGAGGTTCAATTATTAAAGGATTGTTGATTTCATAAAATAATTCATAAGAGGATTTATTTGTAGAGACTTAAATTATGATTAGGTTTATGACACTTTTCATGTTTGTTTACAAAACATGTTTGTTTTATGTACTGTTTTAGAGATTGTTACTTATTCTATCTTATTCTGTCAATCCATGGTACGCTTGGTAGAAGCAAGCATTAGATACAGATCTGTCCTGATTTATCTAACTAAAGCGAAGATAATGCTTAATGACGATATGGCTATTTAATTTTTTATCATTAATATTTTACATATTTTAATCAAAATAAAGTTGCAGAGAGAAAAAAATCACTTAAATTTAATGTCATCATAATAATGAAAATAACCAGGTACCTGTCAGCACACCCCACTCTCTGTCCTGCTCCCTGAGACGACCACTTTGCACCATTTCTATTTTCGGCTCTCCTTATAGTTCCCTCCATATATGTCAAGAATATTAGCTTCTACTCTTTCTAGAGTTATTAACCTTGCCCATTGATCTGATCCTATGGAGGAAGAAGACTTAGTTCATTGTTTTAAGTTTCTCTGCTTGTTGGCTTGTAAATTAAATTAAATTATTTAAATCTCTATGTGTTGTGTTATCAACCGTAGGTGGTTTCTGATGCTATCATTGCAGTGTCTCAGTCTTACTCTCTTCCTCACATATGCATCTGCACAAGGACTAATGCCTTATTTTCCGAAGTTTTTCAAAAGAGAAAGATATAAAACTCATGTTCCAAGCTGCTTTCCTAAGGCCCATGTAAAGTTTTAGTTCTTTCTGCTCAGAGGTTTAAGCTAAAAGCTCCCAGTATGAAATGCCCACCAAATTCAGCCAGATCGCTTTGATTTTATTTCCATATAAGTACTTTTCTTTTATAATTCTTTACAATAAAAACAGCTTCATTGAATTATTTTTTTTCCCGAGCATGCAGATAGCTTATAGCTGCAGCACCTACTCTTGGGGGTCATAGACGCAACTGGACATTTCACACTCACAAATTAAGAGGCCAGACGTGAGACCGCTTCACTCAGAGAGACACAGAACGGGAAACACAGGGCGCCAGCGAGGGAGGCTGGCAGTGTGCATGGCGGTCGGAGAACCATTCTGTGACCCTCCCAGAGGGTTATTATTATTTTCTACCTTTATTTAAATAAAATTTTACTTTCTTATTTACTTTGATAACAGCTATTTTTTACTTATTTTTTAAAAAATTTGTCCAAGTTTTTATTTAAATTTGAGTTAGTTTAACATAGAGCATAGTACTGGTTTCAGGAGTAGAATTTACTAATTCATCACTTACATATAACATCCAGTGTTCATCACAAGTGCCCTCCTTAATGCCCATCGCCCATTAAGCCCATCCCACCACTCACCTCCCCTCTAGCACCCCTCAGTTTGTTCTCTATAGTTAAGAGTCTCTTATGGTTTGCCTCTCTCTCTCTGTTTTTACCTTATTTTTCCATCCCTTCCCCTATGTTCATCTGTTTTGTTTCTTAAATTCCACATATGAGTGAAATCATATGGTATTTGTCTTCCTCTGACTGACTTATTTCACTAAGCACTCTAGCTCCATCCACATCATTGTAAATTGCAAGATTTCATTCTTTTTGATGGCTGAGTAATGTTCCATTGCATATATATATATACACACCACATCTTCTTTATCCATTCATCAGTTGATGACACATGGACTCTTTCCATAGTTAGGTATTGTTGATAATGCTGCTATAAACATTAGGGTGTATGCACCCCTTCAAATCTGTATTTTTGTATCTTTTGGGTAAATACCTGTAGTGCAATTGCTGGGTGGTAGGGTAGTTCTAGTCTTAGGTTTTTGAAGAACCTCCATATTGTTTTCCAGAGTGGCTCCACCAGTTTGCATTCCCACCAACAGAGTATGAGGGTTCCTCTTTCTCCTCATCCTCACCAATATCTATTGTTTCCTGTGTTGTTAATATTACAGTTATTCTGACAGGTGTGAGGTGTTATCTCATCATGGTTTTGACTTGCATTTCCATGATGATGAATAATGTTGAGCATCTTTTCATGTGTCTGTTAGCCATCTGGATGCCTTCTTTGGAAAAATGTCTATTTATGTCTTCTGCCCATTTCTTCACTGGATTCTTTTTGGGGGGGGGTGTTGAGTTTGAGAAGTTCTTTATAGATTTTGGATACTAACCCTCTATCAGATATGTCATTTGCAAATATCTTCTCCCATTCCATAGGCTGCCTTTTATTTTTGTTAATTGCTTCCTTTGCTGTGTAGAAACTTTTCATCTTGATGAAGTCCCAATAATTCATTTTGCTTTTGTTTCTAGTAAGAAGTGTCTAGTAAGAAGTTGTGTCTAGTAAGTGTGTGTGTCTAGTAAGAAGTTGCTATGGCTGAGGTCAAAGAGGTTACTGCCTGTGTTTTCCTCTAGCATTCTCTTTTCTCTGCCTTTTCTCTTGGGAAGGGCATGATTTCATGTTAAACTTTGGTGAAAATTTACATCAGGATAAGTAATCTTAATGGTAGAATGAAACAATTTTTGTCCCTTGGTTAATTGATTTTATACCTTAGTGAGTAGGTGGGAAATTTTATCTGTGTAGGACAGAAGTCTTTCTGATCCCTTTAGGAGGCTATCTGCTTCTGCAAAAGTTAAACTATATGAGTTTTTCTCTGAGATTTGTAATAACTAGATTACCCTTCTCTTATCCCTTCAAAATGGAATGACTGAAAGAAAGAGAATTAAGCCTAAATGATAGTGTTGCATAAAGGAACAGTATTTTGTGGAAGAAAAGAGAGTTTCTCTTCTATATTCTAATTGTTCCCTTAAAATATTAGGTGTTTTTATTTGTTTTGAATAATATAGGCAAAATACACAAAATCAAGAATTTATTGTATTTGGTCTCATTCTAAAAGTTTTATTTTTTTGAAAGTCTTAAAAGAAATGAACACATGAAAATGAAAGTACTTTAAAGGTGATATTAAAAACCCAGCAAAATATTTGACATAATAAGATTTATTCATGTGTTATTTTTCATTTCTAGATAATTCTAGAGCATTGATTATATTTCTGGTATTTCTGATCATTGTGACATTCTTATGCCTGCTCTATGTTCTCTATAAAATCTATGACCTGCGCAACAAGAGGTCCAGGTAAGAGTTGATTTCAAAATGAAAAATAATAGTAATAATGATGAAAGCATCCATCTATGGTGCAAGTTTAGAACCAGTTAAGTAAAGAATGAGAAGTAGCAAGAAGTCCAGTTCATCAGTGACTTTTTGTTTTTTTGTTTTTTAAGATTTTATTTATTCATTTGAGAGAGAATGAGATAGAGAGAGAGAGCACATGAGAGGGGGGAGGGTCAGAGGGAGAAGCAGACTCCCTGCCGAGCAGGGAGCCCGATGAGGGACTCAATCCTGGGACTCCAGGATCATGACCTGAGCCGAAGGCAAGTCGCTTAACCAACTGAGCCACCCAGGCACCCTCTTTTTGTTTTGTTTTTTGTTTTTTTGTTCATCAGTGACTTTTGATCAAAAACTTAGTGTGGTCTTCTTGGTTTATAGTAAATACAAATATTTTCTACATTTACTAATAATGTTATGGATTTTTAAAAATAATAGTCAATGAAAAGAATAGATATTTATTCTTTTAGTACAAAGTAGGTCCGAGGGATCTAGAAATGATAAAGGCAAAAAGAAAAGAGAACTATCTAAGGAATTGTATATATTCCCTTGGCCAGGAACAACTACATTTTATGAAAAACAAGAATTTTAAAATAAAAAATTTAGTCTTAACTGAGTTTAGAAGACAACTCCTGGTTGGTTTCTTCCTCCCTTACTTTTTCTTTATTCCTCTCTCTCTCCTCCATCTCCTCTCCTTCATTCTTTCCTCCCTCCCCTGCCATACTCCCTTCCTCTTCCCTCTTCTCTCTTCTTCCTCTCCTTTCCTCTCTATTCTCCCTGCTCCCACTCCCTCCTTCCTTCAATACATTCAGTAAATATAAATTGAATCCCAACTTTACTCTGTGTTTCTTAAAAAATAATAAAAAAAAACAACCTTACATTTTTTATTTTCACAGCAATATGGAAGAAGAGGTTATACTTGTTGAAAGGGGTAAGTATACATATTTTTTACTGGTGAATATCCCCTTCACATTTGAATCCATTCATTTTAAATAAGAATTCAACATTTTTAAAAAATATAATCTGGACTTCCTCTGTTGATACAATGATGAAACTTAAGTTCATTCTCTCTCTCTCTCTCTCTATATATATATATATTAGAGAGTATAATATATAATATATATATAATATATATCTCTATAATATATATATATTAGATCAGTAAGTACTATGAATTTTCTATGCCAAATATTGTGCCAACAATGAAAATATGGCAGTGACCAAGTAACAGACTCTGCTCTTAAAGGTTTTAAAATTTAATAGAGGATGACAAAAATATCAACAAATATGACAGCAATTTGGTAAATGCCATAGTGATGGAATGTGTATGGTTCTATGGAAAGATAGAAGACTATGAGTGGGAAAGGCAGGCATCTGGGTCTTCTAAGATTGGGGAAGACATTAGATCAACAAATGAGGGAGTGGTGGATGGATGAACAGATGGAAAGTCTCATAGAGGAGGAGGTAGTAAGTGTGCTCAAGTCTCTGCAAGGGTGGGATGTGGCTTTTCCACTAAAGGCTCATTTATGGGCACAACACAAAATTGCAATTTGACTTAGGAGAGAAAAAGGAATTCCATTTTTTCTCTTCTTTTTCAACTTTTACATTATTTCTTTAAATTTTTAAATGTGATTTTTGATCCAGTAAGAAGGGATGGAGATAAAGATTGAAACTATGTTTACAGTAAAGAAAATGATTTGTTTTCTCATATTCAAGACAGCAAAAATTTAAGAACTCCTCTGTCTTATTTTAATTTGTCTCCAAAGGGTTTCCCTCTGTAAGAGCAGGTACCAGATCAGTAGGCAAAAGCATTAGGGTTGGTTCTTTAGAGTTCCTCAACTTTATTTCCCATTGCAAAATCTATCACTACTTGATATTGTATTGTATATTTTATTTGTTTGTTAACTCCCCTCCCCTAACTAGAATGTAAGATAGGGATATGAAGATAGGGAGATTTTTCTTTCTCATTTCACTGCTCTATCCCCAGTACCTATCTGAGTATATGGAATTCAAAACATGTCAATAAATACATGCATGAATGAGGTAAAATGTTCTGAAAATTTAGACTGAGGGAAGAATGAAGAGCACAAGAATAACAAGGTCCTGAGCAGAGAAGAGGAATCAATTTCAAGGTGTCAAGGCAGACTAGGAAGTGTCAAAGAAGACTTTTATCTCAAAGTTGATACTAATTGTCCATTCGCATGCATTAGAACTTACCCAGACTCCATAAAACCTCAAAGGTGGCCCTACGTTCAGAATGAATGAATATCAGAGATTCCCAACAACCCAAAGAAGCAACTGCACATGGCTAATTTGATAAGAGTATTTGGATAGAAAATTTCCACAGACAATAAGAAAAATGTGCAACCCTAATAGACATCTTTTTTCTTCACCTGATAGAGAACATTAACGTGAATAGAAGAAAATTATTTTTTATATGTATGACAGTTCACATTCTCTTATTCTTCTGAAACTGTTATTTTTTAGGAGCCATATACAACTGTAGCTCTTTATGGTTAATATGTATTTTTACTCCTTACTAAGTTATTAAAAAAGCATAGCATATAATGTGTTTCCTACCCTGGAAGCATAACAGATAAGCACAACTTGTTCATAGCTTAGTGTAAAGGGAATATCGAATGAAGCTGAGTCCTGAGTATCAGGGTATTAATCATATTCTCTTATTTGTAAGTTTACAAAATTTCATAATAACTTAAAAAAGGAAAAAGGAAAATATAATAGCTATAATATAGACACATAAGTACAGTAATTTTTATATTACATTAAGTATTTAAACTTTAGATTTAGGCAATGGAACACTAATAATAGTGTTATAATTTTTTAACAAGTAGAGTTACATGCTCACATTTGTATTTCAGAAGACTAATTTTGGGGCAGTTTAAAATAAATCAGCATGAGGAAAAACTAAGACAAGGAGAGGAGTTCGGAGGATGTAGTTACATGGATGAGGAGGACTGCCTGCCCCTGACTACTGGCAGAAGGGATTGAAAGCACCCAGTGACCTACTTGGACTTGGATATGGGGAGGGAAATCTTGGATCACGTGGAAGTTTCAGTCTTAAATTAGTTTGTGAATGGTGATCCTGTTTACTGAGATTTGAAATACTAGAGTCAAGGAAACATAATTTTTACTTTTAACGTTTTGACTTTGAGGTACATGTGGGATAACTGTATGGAAAATCTGGGAGACAGTCTGAAAGGTTAATATAAAGCCCAGAAGAAGGCTGGAGCACAACATTTAGAAGTCATGGCTTTATAAGTGAATCTTTGTAGGTGAGTGAGATTTTCCAGGTAGAATATGTGTGAGGAGGAAGGAAGCGAAGTGTTAATCTAAGCTACAAATTTAATGAAATTTGTGTGAACACTTGAAAGATAGACATAACCCTGGTCATGAATCCTTAATATGTTTAAAGATGATGAAAAACAACTGATGAGTGTGGAGCCAATCCATGCAGATATTTTATTGGAAACTTACAAGAGGAAGATTGCTGATGAAGGAAGACTTTTTCTGGCTGAATTTCAGGTGTGTGCTCCTCTTGATATATGATGAGAAATTTACTCAGTTATCAAGATCATTCCATTTTAAATGTATTATTTAACTATTTGCCTTTGTAGTTTGTCCCACTTAATATTGCAACATAGTTAAAGCAGACATTATTAACCTATTTATAGAACAGAAGAGAGACTTATAGTTATGGAACTAGTAAATATTTCAAAATAATTCTTCATTGTATCATTATCAGTTATGAAGTTGTGTCACAAAACATATTTGGCCAGTTTTGTACTTGTAGTCTAGGTAAATATCCAAGTATGTATTTTTAAATGAATTTTAAAGTGGTGATCAATTCTGAACTTGCTCTCACTCATGGGTTTTATTTTCAAAGTAGCCCATCATTCATTTTTTAGGTGTTTTTTGCATAATTTCTAATAATGTTAATTTCAATTACCAGAAACAGCTTGCTTATCAGCATAAAGGAAATATGTTATAGGATGTCTCTTCTGCTCAAAATGATAAGTGGCAAGGGGAAAACTATTTTTCTTGAATCCGCTATGACCCAAAGGATCTTCATGTCTTTCAGAGCATTCCACGGGTGTTCAGCAAGTTTTCTATCAAGGATGCTCGAAAACCCTTTAACCAGAACAAAAACCGTTATGTTGACATCCTTCCTTGTAAGTACTCATTGAGAATTGGATCTCTATATATTTAGGCTACTTGATTATTCATTATTTCACTTATGTATATTTCTTTTCTTCGAACAGATGATTATAACCGTGTTGAACTCTCTGATATAAATGGAGATGCAGGGTCAAATTATATAAATGCCAGCTATATTGATGTGAGTAAAAATGCATAACTGCCAGATTATTTTCTATCTTTGTTGTTTTGTCATTGATCATTTTCATTTTTTTTTTGTATCTATGCACTCCATTCAGTCCTTCTTTGTCATGGCAAAATTTTAGAAATATTATTAGAATAAAAAAGAAGAAGATAGTAGGAAGGGAAAAATGAAGGGGGGAAATTGGAGGGGGAAGCGAACCATGAGAGGCTATGGACTCTGAGAAACAAACTGAGGGTTTTAGAGGGGAGGGGGGTGGGGAGACGGGTTAGCCCGGTGATGGGTATTAAAGAGGGCACGTATTGCATGGAGCACTGGGTGTTATAGGCAAACAATGAATCATGGAACACTACATCAAAAACTAATGATGTAATGTATGGTTACTAACATAACATAATAAAATTAATTAAAAAAAAGAAATAGTTTGAAGTAAACCCCTAAGGTCACTGAGATAAACAAAAAAATCATTAATATCTGCAAGAAATATTATTTGTTATTGGTACTAGGTATTTTATAGAATTTTTCTCTACCAAAAAATGATACTAATAATTAAAATACTCTGGTGCCTACCATGTGCTGGATATTAGACAAAATGATCTATGTATGTATTTCTCTTAAGAGCCCCACGTTTTCCCTGGCCATGCTCACTGTAGAGGTGAGAGGTGAGGACTGGGAGGCTCTGGTGAATTAGTTATCCTTGCCCTTGTTCAATTAGTAAAATGTTGAGCTGGGATTCAAACCCATGTTTGCCTGACTCCAAACTGTTGTGCTCCAGTTATATAACATTGCATTTCAGCAGAGATGTTCTTCATTGACCCAGATCATTTGTTCATTATATTTACCCAAAATGGAATGCTGCATATGGTTAATGTATCCAAAATATTTTAAAATGTTATTTATTATATAATTGTTAAATAAATAAAGCACCGCACAATTTAAAAAAAAAGTTAAGTGGTATAACTTATTTTTATACCACTTTTATTAAGTGGTATAAAAATAGAGAGGGACTGAAAAAAATCTTCCTTCCACCAATCCACCATTTGCCCCATTTCCCATTTACCAGAAGAAGTAACCTCTATATTGTTTCTTATTGATCCAGCCAGTTTCTTTATAAACAAGAATATGCCAACATTCTTTATCCTCTTCTTTACCTAAAAATTTTAACATGATATTCACATTTTTCTGTGCCATGCTTTATACACATATGTGATATATATATTAATATATATGTAATATATATGTATTTATATATATATTATATATATATGTAAAATATCACTACAAGAGCAAGGATTAGCAAAATTTTTTCTGTAAGGGACTTGACAACAAATATTTTGCGTTTTCCAGGACATAGCACTTCTGTCACACCTACTTAGCTCTGAAGTTTAGTTGCCACACTTCCAGAGACAATACGCAATGTGAATGTGTTCCAATTTTTTTTTTTTTACAAAATCAGACAAGGTTGTAGCTTGCTGAGCCTGGATGTAGAGCATTTCTACATCTTTTTTTATATCTTCTGAGTCATTCATGTTGTAGCTGAATTGTGATTTAGTTAATCGGTTCCTATATTAATAGACATTAAATGTGTTTTCTAATCTTCTGCTTTTACAAACAATGGTTCAATGAATAATCTTGACTCATTATTTTACACTGGGTTTTAGTATATCTAGGATAAATTCCTAAAAGAAGAGTTTCTAGGTCAAAGAGAATATGCATTTGCAATTTTAAAAGACATTTCCAAATGGTCCTCCACTAGAGTTGTACCAATTTACATTCCACCAGCAATGTATGAAGAAGGCTTATTTCCACAGACTGCCAAAAGAGTAACCAACAAAAATTGTCTTGAAAGTCAAATGGTTGACAAAGTGTATATCATACTACTGTCTATGCTGGTTTATAGGGTAATTCACAAACTTTTCTTAGAGAAAAAAATTGAAATTGAGGTTTGTTTCAATCTACATGAATATATAAACTTTCAGTGAAGTAGGCAAAATGGTCAAATCATATTTATTTATTTATTTATTCACATGATGTATTAGTTTCCTAGGACTGACAAAACAAAGCACCAAAAAACTGGGTGGCCTAGAACAACATAAATTTATTCTCTCAAAATTCTGGAGACAGGAGTTTGAAATCAAGCTGTCAACAGAGCCAAGCTCTCTCTGTAGGGTCTGAGGGAAACCCTCCCTTGCCTCTTCTAGCTTCTGGTGGCTCCTGGCAATACTTGGCCTTCATTGGCTTTCAGCTGTATCACCCTAATCTGACCTTCTTTCCTGTGTGATTCTACATCACTATGTCCCCCTTCTCTCATAAAGACACCAGTCGTTAGAATGAGGGCCTGTCCTCAGTCCGTAGAGCCCCATCTTCCACAAAGATTCTATATGCAAATCAAATCACATTCTGACATTCTGACTGGATATGAGTTTTTGAGGAATGTTATTCAATCCTATACACATGGATTATGTAAAATTATAGCAGAATTTAAAAATATTTTTTACTTGGATCGTTTATGAAACATGCGTCTTCACCATTTTTTGCAAGTAGAAGCAGAGCTGGGATTTATCCTCTCAAGCATTCTGTCCCTAGGGATGACACTCTAACCAGTGCAAATGTCTCGCCTCCCATCCACTTTGTTTGATACATGACACTTTTTGTATCCTTGCTTACTGTTGTCTCTGCAAGTTCTATCCCAAGCAACAGATATCTCTTCCATTGACATGTGTTCATGATATTCACAATTCAATTTCTTACTTTATTCCTTTTTAATATGATCATCAAAAGGCTTGTTTATAATGACAAGCAACACTTACAAATGTGAGGTCATGGTCTAAAGATAATTACAAGTATGTGTCATAATTTTAACCTCTATTTTAACTGATTCTGCAGGTAACTTCTGTAAGTTTTCACAATTAGCACTGATAAACTTTATTTTAGTACATAGTGTTTCTTCCACATTGTTTTTCAAAGAAAATTGAAAACAGATTTTATAAGGATTTAGGGAGTCTCTGAAAAAAAACTTAGAATTTCTATTCAAATATCTATGGTAATTACGGTATTGAGTTAATACTTATTTTTCTCCACCAGAGCTGGGAGCCCCTGAAAAGCATGTCTTCAGCTTTTGGATAGTCACTTGACATATTATAGTCCCTCAATAAATAAGTGTCAAATAAGTTAATATATGAATAATACTACATTATGAGATAGAAGTTTCAAGAAGTTACTGATATTAATCCTGAATTTTTGTGGCCCATGTAACTATATTTCATCGAATGGGCAAAGGTTATCTCTCTGAAGGGCTTCTCTGATTGTTGAGGTAAATTTAAGGAATATGGGATAATTTGGAAGAAATTAGCACAATATCTTATCTGACTCTGTACTCCTTCTTTGCTTTGATAATAGGAATGGAAAAAGCAGACATTGTAGGTAATTAAATGAAAGTTATTGTATCTTTTATCTACAATGGCAGAGAAGGAGTCTAGGGAATCCGCAGTCTATCCCAGCACTAGTTAAATGGTAGAAGTGTGGGGCGCCTGGGTGGCTCAGTTGTTTAAGCGACTACCTTCAGCTCAGGTCATGATCCTGGAGTCCCGGGATGGAGTCCCGCTTCAGGCTTCCTGCTCAGCGGGGAGTCTGCTTCTTCCTCTGACTCTCCCCCCTCTCATGCTCTCTATCATTATCTCTCTCAATAAATAAATAAAAATCTTTTAAAAAAATAAATTGTAAAAGTGTGTGGATCATCTCAGAATGATTTATTGAAAGAAATTGAGGAAAAATCCCAAAAGCAACTCATATATGGCTTGTACGATGGTTTAATTTGTCACAGATGGTGTTGTAAGGTTGGCAGGACATAAAATATAAGAATGTCTGGATTACTTTTATAAATTGCTGCACCATCCCAGATGAGGATGAAATCTAGTTTCTAAAATTGTTTTGGGTATATAGCAAAGACACATGAAAGCCATGAATATTGTTTGTAAATGCTAATATGTTTTGCACAGTTCAGTGGGTGACCCCGTGTTAATAAAATCCCCTTTAAAATTTGAAAATGTTCAGAGAAATCCGCAACCAAGAAATGGTGGATCTAAATCAACATCCTTTAACTCACAATTTTGCATATAAATGAATAATTGAGTGTTCAATAAATGATATACCTTTGTGTGTGTTTTGAACAGGGCTTCAAAGAACCCAGGAAATACATTGCTGCACAAGGTAATTTATCTGATAGTCTAACATTCTTTTTGAAAGTTGTTTCATAGCACTTTTAAGAAGATATTTATCAGTTGGCATTTATTTACCTCCTAGGTCCCAGGGATGAAACTGTTGATGATTTCTGGAGGATGATCTGGGAACAGAAAGCCACGGTCATTGTCATGGTCACTCGATGTGAAGAAGGAAACAGGGTAAGAGTCATAGTGTGAAGATTGAGGTTAGGAAAAGAGAGTATTGAATCACATTTCAAAAAAAACCCCACATATATGTGCTTGATGACTAAAACGGACAGTTTTCTATTTTAATCAATATAACACTTGATTTAAACTTTTCATACATGTAGAAAAACAAAATATGTACATACCTAAATGTATATATGAATAAAGTTTAAGTGTTTCTGCTTAATTGTGGGACTTACATTTGATTCCCATTTCTTTGCAGTATTGTTATAAGTTTAGCATATTTCAGTGTGCTGATTTCACAAGTACTTGTGAATACTTAAAACAAAACTGTCCTTGGGCAGATAGGTGGTAATTCATGTAATAGGACTTTAGGAAGCGTGAAAGCCTCCCTATCCTCCAGCCTGAAATTAACCACATGCAACTGCATCATTTTTGCTGACAACTGAGCCCATCCCCTTTTAATATGCAGCTAAGCCTGGGAAGATCATCCTTCTGCTAAGTAGTATGAAGAAATCTTTCAGGACACGTTAATGGGAAATGGAATACATTTCAAGCATCACAGCTTAGGGTGTATTTGTGCTTAAAGGAGAATACACAAATGTTTTGAGAATTTCAGATAAATAATTTTTGCTTGTTTTGTTTTTTAAAGAATCTCCAAAAACAAATTTTTTTTAATGAAAAAACAAAATTATTATTATTTTCTGAAATATAGAACAAGTGTGCAGAATACTGGCCATCAATGGAAGAAGGTACACGGGCTTTCGGAGATGTCATTGTAAAGATCACTGAGCACAAAAGATGTCCAGATTATATCATTCAGAAGTTGAACATTACAAATGTGAGTTTGTTTTATTACCTAATTTTCATTTTTATATGAGTTGTCTAAAAATACAATTATGGAATGAAATTAAATGTAAGAAATTATAATATATCTAACAAAAAATATTTTTAACAACCTACATGAGGAAGGGTTACCTTAGAACAATAACACAAGCCAACAGGTTCAAGTTAAATCACTGGTGAAAGTAGTATTTGTCCAAATCATATCAAAAGTATCTGTAGAGGCACCTGAGTGGCTTAGTCGGTTAAGCATTCAACTCTTGATTTTGGCTCAGGTCATGATTTCAGGGTCATGGGATCAACCCCCACATTGGGCTCCATGCCAGGCATGGAGCCTGCTTAAGATTTTCTCTTCCTTTTCTTTATATGCTGTGACTTGACATATAAAGAAAAGAGCTCACTAATGGTGTTGAATAAATGATTGAATTATTGAATGAATGATAAACTGGCCCTTTTCTCAATGGGCCTGTTACTATTATGGAAAGAATACTTACACAAACTGCACAATTAGAGAGCTCTTTCTGCCCACAGGTCCTGTCCCCATGCTTTAATAAACCTAACTTTTTTGCTCCAAAACCAAAAACAAAAAACAAATGGCACAATTAGAGACTGCTGTAAGAAATACAAAATTCTAACTATGTAGTAAAGATGAAATGTTTAGTTTGGAAAAGAAAATTGTCAGTGTGGCCTTAGATAATAGTTAAAATGGAGGTCCTCACACATGTTATAGGATTCCATTTTTTGTTATTATTATTTTTTTTAATTTATTTTTTTTAAGTAGGCTCCATGCCCAGCATGGAGCCCTATGTGGGGCTTGAACTCACAACCCTGAGATCAAGACCTGAGCTGAGGTCAAGAGTCAGACACTTAACTGGCTGAGCCACCCAGGTAACCCCTAGTATTCCATTTTTATGAAAAGTCCAGAATAGGCAAATTTATGGAGACAGAACATTGATTAGGATTGCTTGGAACTGAGGGAAATGAAGCAGGAGGAGGGATGACTGCTAATCAGTAAGGGTTTCTTTTGGGGGGTAATGAAAATGTCCTGTAATTAGATAGTGGTGAGGACTTTACAACTCTGGGAATATAATAAAACATTTTATCATTTAAATGAATGAACTTTATGGATGTGAATGTATCTTAAAACGGGTTAAAGATGCAAAAAATACCCCCCAACAATTGTGTGTTTCTTCCAAGGACTTCTAAGGCTCCCATGGCTTTACTAACTACTGTGCCCACAGAGAGCTGTGGGACAATTGGTCCCAATCAATAGTTGATGCTAAAATACATGATGGATTTAGGCATGAGACCCCCTGTCCATATATATGGATCATATGTAGATCTGGTTATATTGATTGGTCTCATTATTATTCTTATTTAATATAATTATTTCCTATCAGAAAATTACAACCAACCAAGTTTTGTTGTTTCTTCTGCTATGTAAATGTAGGGGTTTCTTCTTCATACCAGCTCAGAGAAGTATGAATTACTCATTTTGTAGTGGTTACCTTGAAATTGGGACAAATGTGAGCTGTAGTCTGGGGCTGAGTTTCCCCAGTTGTCTCCTTTTCCCAGTTGGCTCCCCCGTCGTCTCCCTCCCTGACATTTCTAATATAAGACAGCCTAAGAAATACAGCATTAACAGAATAATTTATCAGACTTTCTTCACATGAAGAAAATGTCCTGGCCTACCAAGTGGAAGTATTTCAAACAGCTGTGAGAATGGCCTTTGCTTTATATCTTTTTCCACCCACCAACACCCCCATTTTTTTGGTGTGTGTGTTTGTTGTTTGTTTTTGGCATGGCAGCATGAAAGTTCCTAGCAGCCTCAGCTAACTTACCATACCTTACTTACCTCACTGGTAAGTTATTGCTTACTGGTCAGTGCATGCCAACCTTGCATGACATCTCAACTACTGGTTATTCATTGGAAAGGAAAATGTTATCATGGCTGAAAAACTTGCATGAGGACTTTTTGGTACTGGCCCCCCTTCCACTTATTTGTCAGGTGGTTTGCTTTGAAAAAAAAAAAAAACCTCAAAGAAAATATTATCTCTTGCCTAGAAAAAAGAGAAAGCCACCGGAAGAGAGGTGACTCACATTCAGTTCACCAGCTGGCCAGACCATGGGGTGCCTGAAGACCCTCACCTGCTTCTCAAGCTTCGAAGGAGAGTGAACGCTTTCAGCAACTTCTTCAGCGGCCCCATTGTGGTGCACTGCAGGTAAATGAATCCCCAGAGCAGGCACCAGGGCTATTCCAGTCCTTGCCTTGAGGTTGTTAGGGACATCCTTCCCTTTGGCAGTTGCTGTTTTGGGAAACAGTCCGTGAGGAGAAACTTCTATTCTTTCCTCTGCTTCACCCCGTCAGCTTTTCCACTCATTTCCCTGCCACAATCATGCCTTCACTTTTTTTGTTTGTTTGTTTGTTTTGTCAGTGCTGGTGTTGGACGCACAGGCACTTACATTGGAATTGATGCCATGCTAGAAGGCCTGGAAGCAGAAAACAAAGTAGATGTTTATGGTTATGTTGTCAAGCTAAGGCGACAGAGATGCCTGATGGTTCAAGTGGAGGTATGGAGATATGTGCTAACCTTCGATCTCTATTCTCCCTTTTGCTTTTTGACTGAAATCTTTTTGTGGGGGGAATAGTGATCTTAAAAAAAATCCTGGTGATGGGTATTAAATAGGGCACGTATTGAATGGAGCACTGGGTGTTATACGCAAACAATGAATCATGGAACACTACATCAAAAACTAATGATGTCACACTTTAAACAGTGGGTGAAAATTGTTTTCTTTTAATTTCCTGAAAACTAAATCAAGTGATAAGCACCAATCATAGTTAGAAGCATTTTGCATTAGTGGCTAAAAGTACTGTAGAAGAAGGGTGATTCTAAAATATATAAACAAGGGCGCCTGGGTGGCTCAGTCGGTTAAGCGACTGCCTTCGGCTCAGGTCGTGATCCTGGAGTCCCGGGATCGAGTCCCAATCGGGCTCCCTGCTCGGCGGGAAGTCTGCTTCTCCCTCTGACCCTCTTCCCTCTCATGCTCTCTGTCTCCCATTCTCTCTCTCAGATAATAAATAAAAAAAAAATTAAAAAAAAAATAAAATAAAAATAAAATATATAAACAAATACATAAATAATAAAATACCATTTACAGGTGTCAGAAAGGAAAAATAAATAAATAAAAACACTGAAAACGAATTTGGCAGAATCTCATGAAATTAAAAACAGGGAGACAGGATAGTATAGTGATTAAGAGCTCGAATTTTAGAACTAGACTTCCAAAGTTCATATCTTGCCTTAAATTCTTAACACTGTGCATCCTTTCACAAGTTTTTAATGTTTCTGTGGCTCAGTTAAGTCATCTGTAAAATGGAGATAATGACATATTTACCCTACAGAGTTTTGATGAAAAGGTAATCCAAGGAAAGTATGTAAGCAAGTCCCTGGCACATGTATGTGGCTGGTAATTGTAAGTGATGGTTATTATTGAAAATTTCTTCACTTGACCCAGCAATTCTATGTGTATGTTTATACTCAAGAGAAGCACTTGCAAATGATGCACAACTAGAAACATGTGCAAGAATGTTCATTGAATTCAGCATTGATAGAATAGCAAAAAAAAGAAAGAAGAAAGAAAGAAAAGAAATACTTTATTCATATCTATGGGAGAAAGGGCAAACAAAATGTAGACATATGGAAGCCCTACAATGCATGTTATGCAGTTGAAAGGAGTACTCTTGGTCTGTGTCTATCTATAGATGCTCAGATGAATACCATGAGTGAATAAAATCACTGAATGAAACATATAAGATACAATTTATAGAATTTTAAAGAAGCACACAAAAAATGTACAATGTTTATAGATACATAAATATTAGTGCAGCAGTATAAAAGCAGATTGTCAACCAGGAAAAAGAAAAAGAAAAATTATTTCCTATGGAAAAAGTAAATGGGGTAAAAGGATACAGTCAAAGTCAGGGAACCGGAGTAAGTGGTTAAAGAGGGCTTGAACTTTATCAGAAATATGCCATTTATTTAAAAATAGTGGATTCAAATATGATAAAAAGTTAGGAGTCATTAAATGTAGATTTGGCATAGTGTGTTTTTTAAATAAATTCCTCTGTTTTAAAAGATTCTAGAAAACTCTTTTTAAAAATGTGTTCTATGACCATGAGAGATTATGGACTATGAGAATCAAACTGAGGGTTCTAGAGGGGAGGGGGAGTGGGGGGATGGGTTAGCCTGGTGATGGGTATTAAAGAGGGCACGTATTGAATGGAGCACTGGGTGTTATGCACAAACAATGGATCATGGAACATACATCAAAAACTAATGATGTAATGTATGGTGATTAACATAACATAATAAAATAAAATTTAAAAAATGTGTTCTATGGAATATCAATTTGCATTCTTTCCCTCTTAGATACAGTGTGAAATTTATTATAGTTTTATGTATTAGTGATTTGACTTGGTGGATCAATAATAATCACTGAAGGGAGTAACAGACAATGCTTTTCTAATTTTTAAAAATAAAATAGAAGTTATGCACTATATAGTAGATATTTAATCTATTTAGTGAGCTATTTTTTCCTGGAAAAAAAATCTGATATGGAATTTGCTCACATTCCAGAGAATTGTGAGAGTCAAATTCCGTAATACTCAAATGTTATAGGTATCAGTTTTCTTTTGCATACATTGTCCCAATATGAGCAAAATTATGGAGATGCATAATTTATTTAAATGTGATTTATAGGACTGTAAGTTATCGGTTAATTATCTATATTTTTCTTTGGAATTGTAGGCACAGTATATCTTGATCCATCAGGCCTTGGTGGAATACAATCAATTTGGGGAAACAGAAGTGAGTTTGTCTGAATTACACTCGTATCTATTTAACATGAAGAAAAGAGATCCACCCAGCGAGCCATCTCCACTAGAGGCTGAATTCCAGGTAATAATAGTGATAACAATAGTGATAATAATAATTATGGATAACTTTCATTGAGGGCTATTTTCTAGTGCTGCGCTGTATGTTTGACATGGTTCTTGAATTTGGGCCTTACCATAACCAGTGGAGCACAGATGAGGAAACTAAGATACAGAGAATTTAAGAGAAATGCCTGAAAGTGCAAAGCTGTTACGTAGGAGACTTGTTTAATGTGTCTAGAGACTAGAATTGTGTCTACAGCCCACACTTTTAACCATTTCTCATTAAGCTGGTATAAAAAAAAGTGTCAAAATAATAGTATATACCCACAAAATTGGTCCGCCAAAGGCAATGTAGCATCTCACCTTTTAAAACTACATCTGGTTTTGGTTTGTAAAGGAAATAATTAGAGGAGTTTATGACTACTTCGGAAGTTCAACTGGCTGGAGCTGGTAGACAGAAACTAAAGTATAAATACATGTGTCCTAACCTATTCATTGGGCTATTACTCTGAAAGCTAGCCCAGGATGTAGTTCACTCATTCAGAGAATTCTCAAAGCTATCTCCAAATTGCTCAGTTGTCCAAAAAAAAAAAAAAAAAAAAGTTTTGTAACTTTTCTCTTACAATTTTCCAGTTTACTGAAACTTGTAAACTACCAAACTGGTCAAATTGGAGAGTTTCACAAGACCAGGAACATGTTTTTAATCAAATGCAGAATTGTTTAATGTTTTGGTTCAAAGTGAGGATGGAGGGGGGGTGGAGCATACAGTAATTACCAGGTAACACAATCCCCCAGAAGATTATAGTGGAAGAACCAGCAGGCTACCAGAGTAGTCTTGAGTAGAAAGATGTTTAATTGCTGTTTTCTTGCTCTTTTAGCTGACAAATCAACCACATTTCAGTACACTAATCCTGCTAAACCGCATATACATATATGCTCTTTTGAATACACTTATAAATGTAATTTAAACATTCGTATGTAAAGTCACTAAAAGAGAGAGTAAATTCTGTCACTGAACAAATAGGATTAGGTTTTTGCTCTGTGTCGAGTACAGTTTTGGGCACAAGAGCCAAAGTGATTTGCAGGTGGACATGGTGAGAGAGTGTAACCCAGGTCACAGGTAGTGACTATAACTGATAGAAACAGTGAAATTATTCCATTTAAGCATAAAGGAAGACAGAAAATGAGAAATGAGAGGAAAGATGTAGGTTACTTGGTAGATTTGGTGATAAGAAGTTGAGGCAGTTCTTGTCAATTGCCTTTTCTTTCTAAAGAGTGTATGAAGCAAGATCATCAGTTAAAAATTTTAGGGGGACAGGAGTGAGTAGGGCAAAGAAGAACTTATGCTTGAGGAAGGGGAAAGTAGATGAAACAGTTATACCAAAGTAGCAAAGCAATCTCCCTAGGCAAAGATAGTAGATTGCTGGAAATTGTTGTTGGATCATTTGAAATCTATGGTCATGAATTTAAAGAGAGTCAGTTGGTTTTATTGTTTTATATAGAAACATTAAAAATAGGGGCTGTGTATACAGATGGTTGGGTTAAACTCATCTAGGATTTCTTAAAGTGACTATTTGAAAGTTGGAGAAAAAGGAATTGAGTGTGTTCGCAAATGTATGATATAGTGGTGGATGTTAAAGAGCAAATTGGCCACAGAAGGACATGGGGCACATAAGGAAAGTAGTAAGGATGGTATGTGGAAGGTTTTGATAGAATTGCACATGGCTAGACTGAAGATACTAGAATAAAGAACGAGGAAGAAAAGAGGTAATTTTCAATAATGAGATGGCTGAAATTGTAATTTTTAAATGAATGTTTGAAATGAAACTTACAAAGGTAGAATGGAGAAAGTGGATGGCGGAAGAGTAGAGGAAAAGGGCACAGGAGGTAAGGAAGCTAAGAAGAGACTAGATGTTGCATAGATCATCCTTGTCAATGTTGAAGTAACCAAGAATTATGACAGACCTGGGGAGAAAAATTAGGCAAGTCTAAAATTAAACAGGGTGGAGTGATCCAGTAATCAGTACCTGAAGCCTCTAACAAAGGTCAAAGAAATATGACATGGTGTCAGGAAAATCAAAGTAACTGGGTTTTTTGAAGGAGAAATGAGTAGAACCAGTTTATAAGCAGAAACAGGTAGCAAAGACAGTACATATCTTTCCTTCAAGCTGTGATGTATGTGGGGAATTCAGTTTTTTAAAAAAGAGCTACTGCTGAGTTTTTGGTGATGTTCTCAAGAGACCCTCAGGTTTCGCCTGGTGTACCACCCCCTCCCCCTTCCCCAACCAAAAAAAGTGAAGGAACTGTTGGGAGAAAAGCATTAAGGTGGATGGCAGTTTACTGATGACAGACCTTGAGTACCAGAGAGAAGAGAGGAAGACATTGATAGGTGAGATGTAAGAGACTGAGTTGTATTTGATGATAACTATTTAGATAATTATTTAGTAATAGAGCTCTAGCAAATATGGATGCACTGGGAGGCGGAGACTCGTAGCAAGGACTGAAGTGTGAAAAACCCTTCCTGTCTTAAATGAGAGTAATCCATTAGTTTTATCTATAATACTGGGTATTGGCTAGAGGCTGGGGACCCTGGGTGACCATTCTGACAAGCAAAAAGTGTGATGTTTTCCAAGGCATCAGCCTCCGTGCTGTTCATTAAGGTGAGTTCAAGTGGCCTAGTAGTCAATGATGAGGTTTTCATTCATTCAGTTACACAGCAATGCATGGGGTTTGAAACGGGATGCCATATTTAGTTTGAAAGAGTGCACCATATTAAAATATATACATATATATACACACATACATCCCATGCACATATATTTGTGTGTGTATAAAATCCTACTGAACTGTATATGATGAGCTCTTTCGGTTTAGATTATTCATCCACTTGACAAATATTTATTTAAGGACCAATTGGAAGAAAGGGTTGCAGGCAGAGAGATCTTCCAGAATAAATGACATTTAAACTGATAGTTAAAAAGCAAGTAGAAATTAGCAGAGTGACAAGGGAAAAGGGTAGTCCAAGCATAAAACTCACAAGAGTTAAAGGACAATTCGGCCCTTTTCCAGAGTTGAGGAAGTTGGATGGCTGAAGTGGAAGGGGACCATCAAAGGGTGAGGCTGGACAGACAATCAAGAGTGCATCCCTGAAGGTTTTTTGTGCAGTTGGATGCTTCCTCCCAATGATGGCAAACTGCTGAGGAGCCTCAGTGGGACTCTGTTTCGTGTTTTTAAGAGGATTAGAGCAAGTGAGATTGAAGATAAAGAGGACAGTTAAGAAACTGTTGATGTTTTCAAGTGAGAAATGAAAGTGGACTGTACTAAGTAGAAAGAGAGAAATGCAAAAGTGTTTGAGAGCTTCCCCAGAAGAAATGATAGGTCTTGCTGACTTATCAGCTACTGTGAATGGGAGGGAAAGCAGTAGGGAAGGCATAAGCAAATGAGATATCAATTATTCAAAGTACGAGCCAAGTCTTCTGTGAATGCTGTATTTGGAGAGTTTATTACTGATCATTTCAAGTAATGTACCACTGCCTTTTGCAATATGGATAATCATCAACATAGATACAGTGCTTCAACTTATACAAGAACAAACCATGCTATTTTGCTCTCCAGCTGCTCTTAAGTAGGAAACCTATTTTGTTATATAATTGTATATCCTGAGTTCAAACTTGCCATGTCAAAAATATTAAATGCCTGAAAAATTAAAAGGAAAAATTCAGAGGCAAACTTAAAAATTATGAACCATAGGCAAAGTATGCACATTTCACAAAACTTGATGTAATACTTTTCTTTAGGGAACATCTTTTGCCATGATAATAAACAAAATCACAACTTGCATTTTAAAAGCAGTGTTCCATTCTATTTTTTCACCCTCAGAGACTTCCCTCGTATAGGAGCTGGAGGACACAGCACATTGGAAATCAAGAACAAAATAAAAATAAAAACAGGAATTCTTACGTCATTCCATGTATGTAGCTCATTTTATGTTATTCTTTGGCATCAGATAAAATTAAACTCTTTTTTTGGATGCACACACACAGATGATTTTGAAGCAAGTTTTCAACATTTGATTGACAGTAGAGAATAGCTAATGGGCTATTTAAATTTAATTATAGCAAATACTTTGCACCCCAAACATTCACAGTGGGCTTTGGAGGATAGGCTGTATTCAGTCTTTTCTTTCTACCAATTATTTCAGAAATGACTGTCAGAAACACATAACCTCTGAAGCTGGGAGAAAAAAGGCCAAGTCCACTTTACTAGCTCTCTCTCATCTTTAGTTTATTTCACTTATTTGCTTCAGGGTAATTGCCAATAACAACCATTACTTCCTTTTTTTCTTTCTGTTTTCTCTTTATCCCTTCCTCCTATCTGAGAGATTGACAGTAGGTAAAAAATACCCTATAAACTGTTAATCATTCAAACTTAACAGATCAACATATGTAGTTTCAATTCTTGAATTCTGTTATTTAAGAATTTTGTAGGATCATGTCTGGTACAACTTTCATTTTATTCATTTGTTTTTATACATTTGCACAACTTGTTAGTTTTGTTAAGATTGTATGTTCTAAACTTGATTTCACACTATTAGCTAGACAACCAAATAAATCATATTGATGTATGGTTGACCTAGTTAATTTCTGAAGTCCTTATAAATATTAGTTCAAAATCTGGAATTGAATATGATGTAGCTAATCAGATCACAGATCATTTGATCAGGATATTATAGATTAAAGAAATTGAGAAGCAGTGAGAAATTATGGACTAAATAATATTCTTGATTGAATAATAATCACCTGAGATACCTATTTAATTAAGACTGTTAATTTGATGTTAACAGGATATAATTAAGAAATTAGGTTTTTACCGAAGCTATTTACTTTTTCACACTTATATATGTATTTTTAAACATCTCTAGCAGAATGATGCTTTTCCATGAAAAACTAAAGTATATGTGTCAAAGATTGAATGATTATATGGAATATTATATCTATTTGTATATCTGTGGTGTTATATACCATCTTTTTCTTGGTACTTTTTTGAAAGCTTCTTTTTCTTAAATTTCTATTTTATAATTTGTTGGTCAATATGAACTGAATTTTATGTAGGGTCTCATTTCATGTACATCAGTAAATTTACATAATGCAACCTGTCACTTCTCTAATTTCTACATGACAATCAAGTGGAGATTTGGTATTTTAAAGAAAGACTTACTACTAATTTATTTTACATAGATGACTTTAACAGAGTGCCACTTAAATATGAACTGGAGATGAGCAAAGAGAGTGAGCATGATTCAGATGAATCTTCTGATGATGACAGTGACTCAGAGGAAACAAGTAGATACATCAATGCATCTTTTATAATGGTAGGTACTTATATTTCCAAAGCCCAGGATCTAAACCTTCAAAAAATGTGTTTTAGAAGACATTATAAAAAAATCTATATTTTTTATGGCCATTCATTAAGTGATTTTATAAAAGAATGATGCACTTGGCCATAACTATATATATATATATATATATTGATTGACACAAAATTTCAATTTTTAATACTATATTTTAACTTACTAAAAGACTTAAAGATATTAAAGTCTAATGTGTTGATACAAAATGAGACCATGTTTATTAGTTACAATTTATGACCAGTAGGACTCTTCATATGAATTTGAAAAATAATACAATTTGAGCAAATACAAGTATTTGAAAACATTTGTACTTACTCAGATACCCAAATTGTAGGCAAATAAGAATTTGCATATTTGCATAGCTAAAAAATTTCATTCAGATTATCTGAATGATTAAATGACTCTGTGTCACATAATTTTTTTTTTTTTTCAGTAAACGGAGAATTCTAGCAAGGAACTATAGTCATTCAGTAAATACTTTTTGCATATACACTAAGTTGGATTTATTTTCCAAATTTTTCTAAAACACAGTCATAGAATATTAGTTTAATTTTGAGTTATCATAAGACTGTGTAGACATCGATTAAAGTAGAGACATGATGAAGATAATCTGAAATGCTTACGTATTTTCTTTTTACAACCACATTTACTTTTTCTTAAAGTTAGTTTTGGAAAGAAAAACTTGTTAGTTTTGTTAAGATAGTATGTTCTAAACTTGATTTCACACTACAAGCTAAGTCTTATCATTAACTAAATAAGTGTTTTACATATAGATATCACATTGTTTTGGGTCTAAGGATCTTAATATTTTTATGTAACAACATTGATATCAAATTAAGTGACAATATTTCCAAATGGTTATTTTAAGAATCTATTGTTCTTTCATCAGTGAGCGAGAGTAACAGAATCTCTCTCTCTCTCTTTTTAAAGAGTTACTGGAAACCTGAAGTGATGATTGCTGCTCAGGGACCACTAAAAGAGACCATTGGTGACTTTTGGCAGATGATATTCCAAAGAAAAGTTAAAGTTATTGTTATGCTGACACAGCTGAAGAATGGAGACCAGGTTTGTACTTTTAACATAATAAAAAAAAGAGAGAAGAAAATATACCAAAGTCTTAACAACAACAACAACAAAGAATAAATTTCTTTTGTCTTTCTGTCATAATTCTCCATTCTTGGATTACTTGCTTGATTACTCTACCCTAGGATTTTTGACCCTTCTGTCACAAAGTTGCCTTTGTTCATTCTTACCCCCTTCCATCCAAGTGTTGGCCTTTGGCATCTCATGTCCGGGTTCTGACAGTCTCTCACGCTACCCCTTCTCCAGTCCTACACACCGTCTGTAGATCATCTCATGCACAGCAATTCCAGTGTCACTGCTTGCTACAAACAACAAGCAACAGACATATTTTCCTTCTATTTTCTTCAAATGAAAACCAAACTCCTCAGTGTGATATTGAAGACCCTCAATAACCAGACCCTCATATATCATAATTTCTATTCTGGACAAGTAGGTTTCCTGACTGAATCTTGACACACCATTTGCATTTTCATCACTGAGACTTAATTTACTGGCATTCCCTGTATATAAATGTGTCCTCTATTTTGATCCTTTTCTTCTAGCTAGATGGAACTCTTGAAAAATTTATCTAAATCCTGCCTTCTTTACGTTCATGTAATATTTATTATTATAACATTCTATAAATTTAGAGGAGGTGAAACTAAGATCTAATTTGATCTGCTTAATGCCTGTCACGTGTATTTGATCTTTTCCTTAACACCTTGAGTTATCAAAATCTCACTAGTATTAGATTTTACTTAGTTTTAGCACCTAACACATTATCTGGCATATGTTAAAGCTTATCTAATGAATATTCTCATAAGCATGCAACTATATGCCTTCTCTTTCTCTCTTTTTTTTGGTTCCCTACCCCTGGACATAGGACATGTTTTATTTTATGGTTTTTTTTTCTTTTTTAAAAAAGAAATAACATGTTCAGATTTCCAGCATGGAATTCCTAGCAATCTTTTCTTTCATCTAAATTGTGAAAGCCAGGAACTGAAATGTTAGTTTAGGCAGGAATGCCTATCATTGTCAGCAATTGTGACTGTAATTGGTGCAGAACCATTTGCAGAGAGAGAACACACTTTTGTGATCCACCTGCTCTTCAGTCTGACCCTTTACTTAGATATGCAGTCAACTTACATAGAGCTGCTCATGGTTTTGGTCATCAAGATACAGAGACAAAACTCCAAAAGATGAAGTCTCCTTCCTCAAGGACCACTGGAGAGACAGTGAAACTTGTTATTGCAGGGGTCATGATCAATATCAGCTCAATCTAAAAATTTTGAAGAGGTGATGATAATAAAGATATGGAAGGAAGAAACAAATCTCAAAGACCTACACTAGTGGTGACAGAGCCATTCCTGTGGTGTCCTGGCCACTTTGGTTATTTCTCAGTTCCCTTGATTTGCACAAGGAAACACCAGGTATTGTGGAATGGATGTCCACCATACTTAAGATAGATTTTAGAGTTTTATGTGTTGCTTTCCATTTTAGAACACAATTAGTAATTTCAGTTTAATAGAATGGAGGGTAAGAGAGAGAGGAGAGAAAGATAGAGACAGTAAGAGGGTCCTGAATAGGTTAAAAAGCAAACAGAACACTTGTGTGGAAGTTGCTGAATCATGTTCTTTCTTATCTAGGAAGCCTGTGCTCAGTACTGGGAAGAAGAAAAACAAACATATGGAGATATACAAGTTGATATGAAAGACACCAAACAATCTTCAGCTTATACCCTCCGTGTATTTGAACTGAGACATTCCAAGGTATGTAAATAATTTCAGGAGTATGTATTTTTGTTCTGGTAACTGATCTGGTAGAAAAATTAATATAAATTACTCTATAAAAGTAAAGCAAAATCTATATAATATTTTCAGAATAAAACTTTAAGAGGAGTTAAATGAAAGTAATTGTGAAGAAAGTATGACTATCAAACTATTAAATGGACTGAACCTTACTTGAATTAATGTTCCCTTCTTTTCTGGTTTTAGAGGAAAGATTCTCAGACTGTGTACCAGTACCAATATAATAACTGGAATGTGGGTGAGCTTCCTGCAGAACCCAAAGAATTAATCTCTATGATTCAGACTCTCAAAGAAAAACTTCCCAAGAATTCCACTGAAGGGAATAAGCATCACAAGAATGTGCCTCTTCTCATTCACTGCAGGTGGGTGGGATTTGATAAAATATTCTCTAAAAATCATCATAATGCCTGACTTCATGGTTTATACTTCCTGTTAAATTCTAATTTATTTTTTAATTCTTATTAATTCTAATTCTAATTCTATTTATCCTGATATATAAAATGCATGACCACAGCGAAAGCCTCTTGTGGAATCCGTCACTCTCTCAGGTTTGCTCCCACATATAGAGCAATTTCTATAACTATTATAGAAATATGATAGCAATGATTATATTATAGTGCAATAGTTTTAGTCTATAAATTTCTTAATACCAGGGTCACATCATCTTTGACTCCCAGTGCAGAACATTGAATCTAGAATGTCATATGTCCTGGATGAATTAATGAATGAATGGCAGGATGCATGAACAGACAGGTGGATGCATATCACATTTTATTTATGCTTATATGCATTGATACACTCTATTAGGTGTTAAGAGAATCCAGAGGAATGAATGCTTTGCCTTCAGTAAACATATCTTAAGTTATATGTTAACTGAAAAGACTTTAATATATATAATAATTTTTGACTTTATTAATTTGTTATGTAGACCCTTGACTTTCATCTGTGAGATATGCCTACATATCTACCTTAAATAAGAGATATTGAAAGAAGGATGCATAATATAAAATATTTACATGAAACATACTAAAGTAAATGCAAAATAAAAATATAAAGGAAAATGAGAAATGTAATGTAGTGAGATGCTTTTAGAATTTTCAAGAAAGCTTTATTATTATTATTAGAATTGCATACAATAGTATGAAGTCCTTAGAGGTGCACGACTTTCCAGTCTTTATTAGAGTTTTCAAAGGTGAAATTTATGCAGAAAGAAAGCTAAAGAAGGCAAGGTTAAGCTTTAAAACTATATGTGTTTCTTAAGATATGGCTGAATACCTATTATATGTCCCTTAGTTATGTACAATAAATAAAATCCTGCTAATAACATATTCTGTAAATTGAATTTTTATTATAATGTAACATGCTTCTTACAGTTAAGTAAATCATTGAGTTGTCCTCTTTTTAATGAATAATTCTACCAGGTATCATTTTTCTATTGATGCAGAAATGTGGACATTTGTAAAAAAGCATTAGAGAGGCAGAAGAAAGGAGAGAAAACATGTGGTCTAGTAACATACAAAATTTCTACCATATTTCTGGTTTTACTGATTTCTGGGCATGTCTTTATCTTCCCTAAATCTCCATGTCCTACAATATTTGTCCTAACAACTTCCTTACAACTTCGGATGTAAACAAAAATGCATTATAATCTATAAGGGACTAAACAGAAGAAAAAAATATGTCTAAAGCCTGAGACAAATATTTTTTTAAACTATAAGATTATTATATTCTCAAACTGAAAATGTTTGTCCAAAAAATGCATTTAGCAGAAATGTTTTGCTCTTAAGAGATTGGAATAACATAATTACAATAAACACGAAATGAAGAATGCATTTCATCTCTCTCAGTTTTTACTCTAATATCACTTTCTCCATAAAATGTAGGATTATTTTCTTTTTAAAACTTTTCTTCCTTTTACAGAGATGGATCTCAGCAAACAGGACTCTTTTGTGCTTTGTTAAATCTCTTGGAAAGTGCAGAAACAGAAGAAGTGATAGATGTTTTTCAAGTAGTAAAATCTCTCCGCAGAGCTAGACCAGGAATGGTTCCCACATTTGTAAGTAGACCTCACAGCTGCTTTTGATGTGTTTTGCATTTTTATTTTGATGGTTTCTTCTCTCTCTTTCCTTCCTTCTCCCTCTTCTCCAATCCTCTACTTTCCTTTTCTTCTATTTACCTTTCTATTTTCCTTTCCTAACTTCCTTTTTTACATGATAATTCACATTAAATTATTATTAAGATATTTTATTTTTTAAAAGATTTTATTTATTTATCTGAGAAAGAGCACCAGCAGCGGGGAGTGGCAGGCAGAGGGAAAGGGAGAAGCAGACTCCCTGCCGAGCAGGGAGCCCCATGTGGGGCTCAATCCCAGGACCCTGAGATCATGACCTGAGCTGAAGGCAGATGCTAAATGACTGAGCCACCCAGGTGCCCCTCGATTATTATTAATATAAATAAGAGAACTAACTAGAGCTTGCCAGCAATTTATTGTGGCAGTTCATGAAGAATATCTCTTCAAATGATCATGAATTCCCTAATTTCTCCCATCTTTACTCCTGTAAAAACCGCCCCAAAATCAGTGGCAGGAAAAAAAAAAAAGCATTTATTATAGTTCAATAGTCTATTGGAGCAATGAAATAGTTCTGCCAATCATGTCAGCTTCAGCCAGTCTGGACCAGGCTTGCTCATTGGTTTGCCACTGGTGATGTGCATCCTGGGGTTTGGCTTGTCCAAAATGATCCCTACTACCAGTAGATTGGCAGTTGCTAGCCTTTAGCTCTGGCAACAGGGGGTGAGTAGAATGCAGGTCTCTCCTTCTCTGGAAGACTAGCCCAGGCATATTCACATAAAGGCAACAGGATTCTGAGAAGTAGGGCAGCAGTATGTGAGATCTCTTGAGGCCCAGGCTTGGAAACTGGCACAATCTGTCTTCCTCTGCATTTTCTTATCTAAACAAGTCACAAGGCCAGCTCAGCTTCAAGGAGTGGGGAAATTGACTCCACCTCTTGTTGAAAGGGTCAGCAGTCACCTTGCCAACAAGTGTGGATACACAGAGGATAGTAAGTGTGGCATTTTTGTAATCAATCCAACATGGATCTTCTGCAACGGTAGAGGGTAGTCTGGAAATTCGTAACTAGTCACCATATAAACTTAATCACTCACTCAGATCTATGCAGCTTGTAATTATGCAGGACATTGAGCTTGCATATAATTGATTTTTAAAAATGTGCTGAGTGCCTATTATGTGCTCTTGCCACTATGGGATCTGCATAGGCTTTCTGGAAACAAGTGACTTCTGCTCTGATACTTAGATGAATGATGCATAGGCATTCAACCAAGAGGATAAGCCCAGAAAGTGGCATCATGGGCCAAGGCATGGAAATGAGACACCACGCGGCCTGTGAGGGAAATGAACATGTTTGGTGTTGCTCCAAGGTAAACTTGGAGGAATACCCTGCAGTCAATCTTTTAGAACTGTAAGGGGACTAAGCCATTTAAAATGTTCTTTTTATAAAAACAAAAAAAGAGTAGTATTCTGTTATCCAAGACTTCCAAGTACATGACTAGTTCTTGCTGATTTTCATCTGACATAAAAATAATTATGTAAACTTTCTTTATAATAATTACATAAGCTTTCTTGCTTCTTTCTTTTACTAGGAGCAATACCAATTCCTATATGATGTCATCGCTAGCACCTATCCTGCCCAGAATGGACAAATAAAGAAAAGCAACCATCAAGAAGATAAAATTGAATTTGACAATGAATTGGACAAAGCAAACCGGGATGCTAATTGTGTTGGTTCACCTGGTGCCCTGGATAAGGCCAATGAAGGAACCAAAGAAGATGAAGGTATTAAAGTCACAAGTGGCCCTGAAGAGCCAGAACATTCTGCCAATGGTCCTCCGAGTCCAGGTTTAACTCAAAGTGCATAGGAAAAGACATACACAGGACTCAAAACACTGTATTAAGTATTATTTCTATTTTTCTAGAAGTAGGAGGACAAAATAGATATACAGTGGATTTATGAAGTACATTGGACCAATTTTTGAGAAGCTTTTATTTTACTACTGTAGAAACATATTTAAGACAGTTTCGCTAAAACGTTTGTACAGTTTTATGCATATTTTAAATTTTTACTTATCATTCAGCAAAAAACATCTTCTTTGTAGTTTTTGCATGTGTGTGTGTGCGAGAGAGACAGACAGCAACAGAAAGGGAGAGAGAGAGAGGAAGCTTTTAAGTGAATTTAAATGCTTTTGAGAAACTTTACCCTTTTGTTTGAAGAAAAAACACATTTTATACTGAACATATTAACTTAGTTTAAAGGACTATTTTTTTAAATCATAAATTGTGTTTGGGACCTAAGAATAAAATGTACATTTCTAGAATGACCTCAAGATGTCCTCCTTGTTCTACTCATATATATCTTATAGTTTACTATTTTATTTCTAGAAATAGACATAAAAGTAGTATGTGTGTGCATAGTTACTACAAGAAAGTTAACTAAATTAACATTTGGAAATCTTACATTCCATATGTTAGCATTTAGTCCATATCTTTCAAGCTCATTTAATCTAATTTAAAATTTTCAAGCAAGCTTATCTTGTTATATTCATATGGTGTTTATAATTTTGTAACACGGACTATTCTCTGTATAATATGTGAAATCTTTTGACCGAGAATTATGTTTGTTGCAGTTGAATTTAAATAAACATCTTTAAAAAAATGCCATATATATTAATATTCATAGGATAAAAATAGAATTATGCAAACATATTTGTGTGAAATATTTACATTTGAAACCTGATCTAGCTATTTTTATGGAATGCAACACTGATATGAGAAATATAATATTGCACATGCATACTTTCCATGTTAAAGTTCATCCTTGACTTTCAGCCAAGTGCATTTACTTTTTTTTATCCATTTTATTTTATTTTAATTCCAGTATAGTTAATATACAGTGTTTATTAGTTTAGGTGTACAATATGTTGATTCAACAATTCTATTTATCACAACAGAAGTACGTTGACTTTGAATTTCTCAAATGCTTAGACTACAATAGCTGAATTATAGAAAAAGCCCAAGTGTCCATTGATTGATGAATGGATAAAGAAGTTATGGAATATATATACAATGGAGTACTACTCAGCCATAAAAAAGAATGAAATCTTTCCATTTGCAATGACATGGTGGAGCCAGAGAGTATTATGCTAAGGGAAATAAGTCAGTCAGAGAAAGAAAAATACCACATATGGAATTTAAGAAACAAAACAAACGAGCAAAGGAAAAAAAGAGAGAAAAAGAGAGGCAAACCAAGAAACAGATTCTTAACTATAGAGAGCAAACGGCTGGTTACGAGAAGGGAGGTGGGTGGGGGATGGGTGAAATAAGTGATGGGGATTAAGGAGTACACTTGTGATGAGCACTAGGTGATGTATGGAAGCGAATCACTGTACTGTACACCTGAAACTAATAATACACTGTATGTTAACTACCTGGAATTTAAATCAAAACTTAAAAAAAAATTCTTAGACTGCTTTTACCAGGAATTGACATCAATAATTATAATAAAATTCAATCATTATCTTTTCTTATACATAATATATTGTGTTACATGTTCCTATATGAATTATATAAGCACATATTAAAATATAGGTTTAATGCAATGAACGTTTGTAGAACAATTTCACAGATCTCAATTTTTTTTAACGATTTATTTATTTTTATTATTTGAAAGTGTGCTCACGCACAGGGAAGGGGGGCAGAGGGAGAGGGAGAGAGAGAATCTCAAGCAGACTCCCTGCTGAGCGCCCAGGCCAATGTGGGGCTCGATTCCACGACCCTAAGATCATGACCTGGGCCAGAATCAAGAGTCGGACACTTAACTGACTGAACCACCCAGGTGCCCTGTCACAAGTCTCAATTTTCTTTTTAAAAGATCCATAGTCTAATAATTATTTAGGATCATAAAAAATTTAAGAAAAATGGCATTTTTCAAAAAAGTAATGAACATTCTTTTTGGTGAATTCTGTGTGAGGTTATTACATTAGTCACACACTACGTTTAGGTTGGCTTGGTTTTCTAAATCTTCACTCTCCTGACTGATTTTAAATGTCTTAACTATGTATCATCAATTGCTTCCCATTCAACTCAATTTATCTTGGGTTCATCTCTCTAATTATTTTATTAGACATGTGAAATTAGCAACTAATTCTTACATTATTGGATAGTACCTTGTTAACATATGAAAATAAGTGAATTTTAAAATGAAACACTAGTTTCTAATTTATATTGCATTTACATACTATCTCCTTACTTATTAATGAGAAAACGGGGTCTAGAATCATCCATTATGGGTACCATGAAGAAATAAATCTTGCTTTCACTTCTTGTTAGTCACTCAAATTTTTAATGCCTTGGTTTCTCCAACTGAAATGAGATCAGTTGCCATTTACAGGGTAATATTAAAATTTACAGTTTTTGCATGTGGCAAACTAGTGTTACATGAGTCCATTTTTTATTTGTGAGCTGCTTTAAAATGCAAACAGCAAAAGTTTTGAATTTTAAATAGTCTACAAGTAAAGTTTCCCTCTGAGGTTTCAGGGGCAAATGACATCTTCCAAATGGGGATGTTGTGTGTTTTTAATGTGTATTTTCCACTTGAGTCTATCTTTTGAGAAGATACAAAATAAATACTTAGAAAATAGAGCCACGGTAATTTCTGTTAGTTTAAGAAGCAAGTTGGAAACTTTATTTTTTTCTTTTTTTAATGAGAAGTTCTAAAGGAAGAGCTAGAGTAGGGGGTCAGAAGGACCATTACTCTGTGAGAATATCTATCAATCAGAAGGTGGGATCCATTGCATTAGAACATGAAATTATATGTATATGAATTTTATTTTTTTTAATTTATTTTTTTTAAGATTTTATTTATTTATTTGAGAGACAGAATGAGAGAGAGAGAGCGCACAAAAGGGGGGAGCGGGAGAGGGAGAAGCAGACTCCCCGCTGAGCAAGGAGCCTGATGCGGGACTCGATCCCGGGACTCCAGGATCATGACCTGAGCTGAAGGCAGTCGCTTAACCAACTGAGCCACCCAGGCGCCCTGAATTTTATTTTAAAAAAGAAAATAATATGTGCATTATAGACCCATGTCCATGACTATGGGTTGCATTCCTAGAGAATCTATCATGAGATATAAAAGATTAGTTTTCTAAAGTTTGGCACTGCCATTAGTAATTCCAAGACCTAGTTAGAAAAATTAAGCAAAAAGTTCCAATTTAATAAAGCCTGGTCCATTTTAGGGTTAAGGCTCTGGATATCATTGTACATTTATTGGGCAAAAAGAGACGATGTTATGTTTCTTTTAAAGTTTATTTTATTTCTGGGACCAGGATTCATTGGAAATAAAAGATACATTTACTCTTCTTAAAATTCAGCTCCCAAGCCATTAATTTTTTACAGTGACAAATAAATATTTGCAGGAAAGAGAGATACACTGTAATAGTCCCTTGCAATTATAAAACTGTGTGTAGTGATTAGCTGAATGTCTTTGCAATGATAATTTAGAAATATAAGCTTTTACTCAAAACTCTATACATGGACAGTGAAATTTTCACATCTGTGTTTGCTCTGTTCCCCCTAAAACACTGAATACAAAGCTTATTATTTATTTTAACTTTTTTATTTTTACTAACTAGGACTGATCTTAATTTTTAATTTACACCAGAGATTTGTTTTAAAATGTTCTCATTGCAGTAGATTAGGTCAAATTAAATGGGTGATAATTGCTCCTGCTTAATTGTAACATGTTTCTTGATATGAAGATTTTCAAATGTACAGCTTCAAAGGAAAAGAATATTGTTCAAACGAGTAGGATATGCTGTGCTTTCATTTTCCTATACAAATTTTACAACTGGAACAATCTGAAGGTTCTTCAAAGAGACACATTCAGAATTGAGCTTTTTCCTTTCCTATTTCAGGTGAAGATTCATATTGCTAAGGTTCTGTTTTCTCGAATCACTCTTTTGTACGCTTCTTTACGTTTCTCTTTACATTTTCTTGGCAAACACTTTTTTGTTGTTGTTCACTACTAACCCAATGAAAGGGTGTGTGTGCTGTCGTTACTTCTAAATAAAAAAGTAATAATTATTGTAATAGCTAATGTTGAACGAGGCATAATACATGCCTGGTATTTTATTAATTGTTTTACCTGCATTTGTTTATCAAGACAGATTCTATGCAGCACAGACTCTTAGGATCTCCGCTTTATAGACAAGGAATTGAGGCTCAGAAAATTTTGGTAGCCAGTCTGTTGTAACACATCTAGTAAATGACAGAGCCAGGATTGAACCACCTCTTACTGGCACCGTAGGCTATGTTCATAACCTTTTGTTCTTCTGGCTCTGAGTATCAACGTTGTTCATGTGTTTGGAAAAATTAGTAGAGAAAATAATCTGAATTTATTTTATGTCTTTCTCTATCCATGATTAAAACAAAAACAAAAACAAAACCACGTGTAACACACTCTCAGCAGCACTGTGCAACATAGTAAGCTTAGCTGAACTCACAACATTGAAGTTATTATACAAAATAAACACACTCTTAAACATCCATCGGAAAGGATTGTTCTCATAATACATATAAACAAAGATCACCTCATCACTAATGTGAGTGCCAGGAAATAAAACACAACAATAAATCACAAATGTCACTGTTCCATTGTCTCTCAATTTGGTAATCAGAACAAGTTCTTACCGTTTGGATCACATTTCAGTATGTTTGTCAGAGAACCCATCAATCAGTATTTGAAACAAGTTAACAGGGCACCATAAAATGCAAACCACATTTATGGCGAGTATGACTCATTCACTCTCTCTGGTAAGTGAGTCCAACGGAGCTTGGTTCTTTTGACCCAGCTGTTCCCAAACTTAGGATGCCAGGTAACTGGAAATGGACTTTCTATGTAAAATCACACATGCATTTCCCCTCTAGAAAAATCAGTGCTTTCTTGATTCATATGCACCTTCTCAGCATAGTAAAAGTGGGACCTCTGGTATACATATTTAATTTTCCTGGAAAGGAGAACTTACTGGGTTCATTAATATTGCTCATATATAGTAAGCAAACCAGATCTGTAGAGGCTGATGAACTATCGAAGAATGAAAGTATTGTCTTGAATTTTTATGCTTGTGCAATCTTTTTTCAGGCCCTCTCTGAGAAGTAGGGACAAGATGCGACACTAGGAAAGGAAACAATCTGCCTGTTATTAATACATGGAATGGGAAGTAGGATAGTATCAGGACACCCACAGAATCTGTCCCCCCCACCCGACTGGTGGACACAGACTCAAAGCAGGGATTTCCTTGCAGTATACTTAGGTAACTGTGTATTGAGAATTTTTACAGGTAATCAACAATTCAAATTTTTCATTAACTCTGACTATATTATCCCTCATGAATTACATTTCATGGCTTTTGTTATGTGTTATAAGTCATAAAACAGAAAGGGGAGAAATGAATTATTATATTTATAAGAAATTCACATGTAGTAAATCCCTTTATAAAGGAGTTCCCATTTATATTTAATTACTTGCTTTCATTGCATTGACAACTTAACCTAAAGACAAGGTTGGTAAACAAAGAATATGCAGAAGATTTAATACCATAAATGTGGATTTTTTTCATGATTAATGGAAATAAAAAAGTAAACTTAATGGCCATCTATTATCTGTTTTGAGTTACTTTAAATTGCCTTGGCCAAGGGGCATATGGGTGGCTCAGTCAGTTGTGCATCTGACTCTTCATTTTGGCTCTGGTCATAATCTCAGGATCGTGGGATTGAGCCCCATGTCAGGCTCCATGCTCAATGGGGAGTCTGCTTGGGATTCTCTCCCTCTCCCTCTGCCCCTCCCCCACCTCACTCTCTCTCTCAAATAAATAAAATAAATCTTTTTTTAAAATTTAAAAAATAAATTGCCTTGGCCAATAAATTTTCCATCATTTGTCACATCTTGGGATCATAAAGAATAACAAAGAGCTGTTAGCTATTTAAAAGTTGAACACCCAGTAGAACATTTTAGCAATTATTATTATTATTTTTTTAATTTATTTTATTTTATTTTTTTTAAAGATTTTATTTATTTTTTGACAGAGAGAGAGACAGCGAGAGAGGGAACACAAGCAGGGGGAGTGGGAGAGGGAGAAGCAGGCTTCCCGCTGAGCAAGGAGCCCGATGTGGGGCTCGATCCCAGGACCCTGGGATCATGACCTGAGCCGAAGGCAGACGCTTAACGACTGAGCCACCCAGGCGCCCCTAGCAATTATTATTTTGACATCATCTTTTAAAAGCATGCTTTCCTTCTCCCACACACTATTCTTTTCCCATAGGGATGCATGCTTATTAGGTGACAAGTTTTTAATAATCCATGAGGTCTTTGTCCTAGAAGCTGCACCTTGACTTTGGTCCCAATAATATCTGAATATCCTGTAATTCTAAATAACTCTGCATCCCTATTGAAGGACATGAGTACACCATAAAAGATCACACTTGGTTCAACATACAAGAAGCATTTTTTTCAACAGCTAGAGTCATGTTAATTATGTGAGCAAATATATATCAGTGATATAAATGCAGTAAACTTAGGTCTGGATTTTTCAGTGTGTGTGTGCAAGTATGTGGGTTTCCCTTAAGATGGTCTAATGTTTCTCATCTGGGATCATAGTCCATTTTAGTTTTATAAAATGACTTCTTAAATGAAACAAATTATTTTTGTAAATAAAACATGATTTGGCAGTTCTCTTTTTGTTTAAAGTAACATTAAATGATGGAAGTCAAATTTCTTTTTGATGAGAATCAGTAGGAAATAAATTCTATTTGTTCTTTCAAGAGGTAGCAAAATATTTGTTCACAATTTAAATGCAGGAAGTTAGAAAAGGTCAAAATCAGTCAACTCAATGACAAGTTTAGCCAAATTACTAAAACCCACTGAGTTTCTACAGATTTTTTTTAATATGTTTCAACTCAATGCCCTGTAATTATTCAGAGAACATGTGAATTTCAGAAATAATACCAACCCTACATTTACACAATGTTAAAGGGAGAGATTAATTTTTTGTAGCATTGCAAGATGATACACTTTGTAGGTTATTCATTATCTAACATAATTCAGTGGGGATTTACATATAAGATATCTCTCTGGGAATGTCATCTGAGATTTATGTTTGGTGATTTTATGTAGCTGCTGAAATTATTATAAGTGCAAGACATGTTTTAGTATTAATTTCACAAAAAACAAAAAAAACAAAAAAAAGAACTTGGTATAGTCTGGGATTTCTAGTTACTCTATGGATAACTCTAATCCTTCTTCCCGCTCTGATTCTTTTCTTTCTGTATCCTGACTTCAAATGCTTATGTATCATCATCATCAGGTCCTTGTACCACCTTCGCCCACAAACACTCCTGTCTGACAATTAAGTGTGCATTCATCCGATTTCTCCCATCTCTGTTCCCACTTCCAGTCCTGCAGCTTCTCTGCTTGAAGCTATTATTATTTAAGACAACAACAACAACAAACACTTAAATTACCTACTGGTATCATTAAATATGGATGATTTCAAACTTGATTCAGGACCACAAGGTGGTGAATGGATTATTTTCTTCTCTAAATTGATCTCCTTTACTGCTTTCCTGAGTGTTCTTCCAAACTTGAACCAACCCCAAGTCTCCTACTTCCATCAAATGCCATTGACTCTTTTCCTGGAAAAAAAAAAGAAGAAACCACTCACCTGAATTTCTTCTTATTCACTTAAAAATATATATTCCTGGGAGCCTGGGTGGCTCAGTTGGTTAAACGACTGCCTTCGGTTCAGGTCATGAAACCAGGGTCCTGGGATCGAGCCTCACATGGGGCTCCCTGCTACTCGGGGAGCCTGCTTTTCCCTCTCCCTCTGCCTCCTACTCCCCCAGCTTGTGCTCTCTCTCTCTTTCTCTCTGTGTCAAATAAATAAATAAAATCTTTAAAATATATATAGATATATATATATTCCTATCCTGAGCATACTCACTTTCTCTCTCCTTTCTCAGAGGAGGTTTCCCTACACTTTATCAGGCCAAATTCTTTATCCATGAGTCTTTCTGTTTTTTAGAATAAGCATTGTTTTATAAAACTGATATATTCTTACATAAAAACTAGCAATCAGAAAAGAACCAATAAAAAGTAAAAAAAAAAAAAAAATTTCCAAATCCAGTTGAAAACTAGTCAAGAAAGACTAGAGAGTTCACAAAACAAGAACTACAAAAATCCCTAAACATAGGAAGAGATGCTCAAACTCACTCAGAAGAAAGATGCAAATTATGGTGATGGGTATTAAAGAGGGCACATTCTGCATGGAGCACTGGGTGTCATACACAAACAATGAATCATGGAACACTACATCAAAAACTAATGATGTAATGTATGGTGGTGATTAACATAACATAATAAAAAAATGTATATCTGTTGAATAGGTAAAGAAAATATTGTCAATTAAAAAAAAAAAACTACAGGGGCGCCTGGGTGGCTCAGTTGGTTGGGCGACTGCCTTCGGCTCAGGTCGTGATCCTGGAGTCCCTGGATCGAGTCCCGCATCGGGCTCTCTGCTCAGCAGGGAGTCTGCTTCTCCCTCTGACCCTCCCCCCTCTCATGTGCTCTCTCTCATTCTCTCTCTCTCTCAAATAAATAAATAAAATCTTTAAAAAAAAAAAAAAACTACATTGAGATCGCCAGTTCATAATGATATATATACAAAAGCTTGTCCATACTACGCTGTTGTCAGGGCTGTGGGGAAATAAGGACTCTCATGATTTTACCAGTACGAAGAAATAACCCTGCAGTAGGCAATGTGACCATAGCTATCCAAATTTACAGATGAATTTCCACTTTTACCTAGAAACCCCACATCTCGTAATTAACCATCCAGAAATATCTATAAAGTTACAAAATGTTACATGTACAAATTATTATCTTTCTTGTAAATTGGAAATTATTGGAAACAACCCAAGCGTCCATCTATAGATAGCTGGATAAATAAAGTACTACCATTCAGTGAGTTATATATTTACCTATAGGGGCTGGTGAGGAATGGTGACATGAATAGGAGCTTGTATATCTTAGCATACTGTTTGAATTTTAAACTGAATCCATTACCTATTTGAAAAACAACACTTTTTAATTTAAAAATTCCCAAACATACTCTTGGATATAAATATCATCACGATTTGGTGAATATTGTTGTAGTCATTTCTCCATATATATAGAAGTTAGGAAAGAAGGAAGAAAGGAGGCAAAGAGGGAGGGAAGAAGGTCAAAATAAATAAGAATTTTTTTAGATTAGGAAAAATGTAGAAAAATTTAGGATAACAAAAATTTGACAACATAGATTTTCTTTTTATTTTTATAAAAAGGATTATGTTTAATTCAATTGAATTTATTGAAAGAGGGATTTGAATGAGTTGAAATAAATTTTGACCCATACTTAAATTTTCTTTTTTAGGGATGCCTGGGTTGCTCAGTCGGTTAAATGTCTGCCTTGGGCGCAGTTCACGATCCCAGGGTCCCGGGATGGAGCCCCGCATTGGGCTCCTTGCTCAGCAGAGTCTGCTTCTCCCTCTGCCTCTCCCTACCCCTGCTTGTGCTCTTTTTCTGTCTCTCTGACAAATAAAAAAAACAAAACCTTTTTAAAAAAATTTCTTTCTTACAACATATATTAAATTTAAATGACTTTACATTGAACTTAAGGCAAAGTTTATAAAAATTTCAAACTGTTTTAACTTCACTTGCTATTATTTATCTCTCTGCTATTAGAAATAAAGAATCCTCATGTCCACATTTCCTCCAACATTGTCTCTCTCCACCGCTTGATGCTTTTTCTATTTGTACTGCTAATTTCACAATACAGGTTGACTGGTACTGAATACGACCTCTATTTAAACTGAGCCAGAGTCTAGAGTCCTTGCTAGGGCTTCTAAATTTCTGAATTTCTTCTTTGTATTCATCTCTAATTAGCTTGATTTCATTGTAAAATGAGTCTTATCAGATATTCTTTATGATGCCATTTCCCTGTTATCTGGTACAGTTGTCTTTATACTGGAAGGATAGCAGGCAGGAGGTATAAAACTTAGGAGTCACATTTTTGATTCCAAAGAATTTTATAGAATATGTTTCACTGAGTTCTGTCTTTGATGCAGTGGAATGTTGGCACTGACCCAAATGTTTCTTCTTTTAGGCATTAACTTGTGTTTTCTTCCTGGATAATTTCATGATTCTTTCTTGATCTTTGAAATTCAGAAACTCATTCTGCCCAATCTTGGTCTTGATCTACTGTATGAAGTCTTCTTGGGACACAGTGATTACTTTCAATCTTTATGTGCAGATTTTAATGTTTTCATATTTTTTTCATTTAATGTATCTTTGAATTTCTTTTCCATATTGTTGGTTTTCTTCAGGGAATCTTGTTCAACTTTCTACATCCATCGGATTCTTCCAGATTCTTAAAGGCACATCTCTTGTTCTCCAGCATTGACTTTTGCTTCTGAGAATAAGTTCCTGATGCCACTTCACTCCTGATTCCTGTTTCTGACCTTTTTTTGTTTTTGTTTTTAACCCTAAAATCTTGGGGATCTATTCTTTGCTATCAATTACATTTTCACAAGGTGACAGGATGTGGGCAGGTTTTGTTTATGTTTGATTTCATTGTTTTACTCTCTTGGTAGACTCATTTATATGAAAATGAATATTGTTCCGTTTGGATAAATTTCCCTAAATTATTTCCTTCCCTGGCTCCTTCCCATTCTCTAACTCTCAGTCTTTCTCTCTTCTCCCCTCACTCCATCTTGTCATTTTTTGTTTTGTGTATGTGTTAGGGGTAAGTAAGGATTACCTTTCTTTTTAAATTGAACCTCTAAATCCCCTAACTTTCTTACATTTACTTTGCTGTTTTTCTAATCTTGGTGTCTTTTTAATATCTCTCTGAGGTTCTTTAACTTTATTTTTCTAGCTTATATTGACTTATTCCCTATAAAATATAATTTTATCTATAAGAATTCTTATTTTTTTAAAGATCTTATTTATTTATTTCAGAGAGACAGAGACAGAGCATGAGCAGGGGGGAGGAGGCAGAGGGAGAAGCAGACTCCCCGCTGAACAGGGAGCCTGACACAGGGGTTCCATCCCAGGACCCTGAGATCATGACCTGAGCTGAAGGCAGATGCTTAACCAACTGAGCCAGCCAGGAGTCCCAGGAATTCTTATTTATTTATTTATTTATTTATCCTCAAAATCTTCATTTTTAATGCTGATTAAACATTAAGTATCATGTTGATACTTTACAATGGGAATAGTTCTCTGGGCATATTAATTACAATTTTTATCCTATCCCAGATATTGTCTTTGTTTTCATCTACGTTACCTTTGCTCCACTCCAGACTTTTCTCCCTTTCCTGATGTGATAACTTGAGTTCTCTCCACTGATGGCTAAATATTTATGTTCAGACACATTCTGAATATCACTAAACTTGTAAATATCTCCTTACTACCTAGCCAATTTATTGCTCCCTTCATCTGATTCTTACACCACAGTGATTATAACTCTACCAGAGTACAGATCATGTTCCACTGTAACATTTTTACAAGTGTCTCTCCCTCCAGAAACATAGCTCCTCAAAATCAGGAACTATATCTGCACCCATCTGCGTATCCCTTCTGTAGCAACTTGCAATAGCAAGAATATTGGAATGGTGGGTAGGCGTGTTTTAAATGCTGTAAGTTACCTTCCATTTCAGTCATGGCGTTACTTTTTTTTTAAAGTATAAATTTATATACCTCAAGTGAAATATTTACTGTAGATGATCCTCAATTAGATTACCATATTTTTTCAGTTGAGTACCCCACACTGAAGTTCTATGTTTTAGAACAAAAGTTGTGTTGTTCTCCCCAGCTTCTAGAGTTCTTAGCTGCTTTCGTTCTCCCCCACCACTGATCATTTCCAACACCTCCTCCAGCCCCTGAGCCTTTTCCTCATCATGGTTTATCTCAACAGAGCTCAAGCCTCAGTGAGCTTGTCACTTGTATTTCAAGTTCCTGTCACATGGTGGGCTCTAGGGACTTTTTAATGAAAGGGTTATTAAGTGGAAGGAAGCAAATTTGTGGGGGACTCTGTGGTCTGCCACAAACCCCATCCAGAAAGAAGAGCTTAACTGCTCAGGAGACACTGTGGCATGCAGCCTCCTCCGCCCATCTTCCTGCCATGAGAGAGGAAGGGGAGGGATCAGTGAGGAACTTAGAGAGGAACTTAAAGAAGGGACTTAATAATGGTAAATACACTTAGAATTGCCCTTCTAAGCCTCTTTCTGTTAGGAGTTTTTGTCCTGGAGGGAAGCTTCTGGTTTTAGGTCCTTTCTGCCCCATGTTCTTACCTCACAAATAATTTCACATTCTACTTACGAAGTTTTAAGATAAGAAATGGGGATTGCTTGGAAACAAGTACTAAAACACAATGCCTCAGATATCCCAATGGTGTTTTTTTCCCCCCACTGGACATGTGCAAAATTAAATATGTGATTAACTTCCAAATAATGTAATGTTGTATGAATTTTACAGGATCTCAGTGAAGTGATTTTTTACTGACCAGGCATTTAAAACATTGGTGATTCTTTCATAAGTATTTTTAATAAAAGAGGCACTTTGAAGTTGAAGTATCTCATTTTTATATAAATTAGCTATAAATGAATATAATTTATATACATTAGCTATAAATGAAATAAATGAATTTCACCAAGGGAAAGTATAATTTCTTTGTAGTATTAAAAAAAGAAGGGGCGCCTGGGTGGCTCAGTCATTAAGCGTCTGCCTTCGGCTCAGGTCATGATCCCAGGGTCCTGGGATCGAGTCCCACATTGGGCTCCCTGCTCGGCAAGAAGCCTGCTTCTCCCTCTCCCACTCCCCCTGCTTGTGTTCCTGCTCTTGCTATCTCTCTCTCTGTCAAATAAATAAATAAAATCTTAAAAAAAAAAAAAAGAAGAAAAAAGTATTAAATAAAAAAAAATTTATTTTTTTTTCATTGTATAAGACTCTTCAGCATTGGGCCAGCCCATGATACAATGCTAGATACATATTCCACTCCAATTTCAGTAAAAATAGTCATTTTTCAATTATTAAAATAGTCATCATATTTCACTAGTAATTCTTAACACGAATTCATTAATTTTGAAATGAACTGGTATTTAACCCTTTAAAAATCATACCATCTTTAAAGAAAATGTAAAGGTCACCAAAGAGGTAGGGCTGTGGATTCATGATAAATGCAACGGGGAAATTCTGGGCTTTATTGATACACTTGCTTAATAAAAATTTTCTTCACACACTATGAAAAACATCTTAGAAGAAGATTCAAAATTCCTAGGCTTACACAGTTCTGACCCCAATAATTTGTAATCTAAAATGTCAGGGGAAATAAGATCTGAATGCTCCCTAGAAAGTAAATCTCTATGTTGGCAGCCTGATCCTTATCTCAACCATATTGGCTATTCTATCCCTTGCTTTATGAGAAATAGGAAACTTTTTTTTTTTGAAGCTTATGAACTTCACACATAACATAAATGATCTTAGTGGTATTTGTATGCTACAATGTGAAAACCAGACAAATAAATTATACAATTATTTTAAACTTTTCTATTAAGTTAAATGTAATGTTCATTTATTAGTGGAACAAAATATAAATATTCAGTGCTTAAATATGGACTTCCTAAAACTTTTTCCTTATATAAACAAATTATCATTAGCTTATTTTTAAACTCCGACGTTTCCTTTCTTTGACTAAGACCAAATCATTAACTTTAAAATATTTTTTAAAATTAATTCTGTGGAGGGGTTCCTGGATGGCTCAGTCGTTAAGCATCTGCCTTCGGCTCAGGTCATGATCCCAGGGTCCTGGGACTGAACCCCACATCGGGCTCCCTGCTCGGTGGGAGGCCTGCTTCTCTCTCTCCCACTTACCCTGCTTGTGTTCTCTCTCTGGCTCTCTCTGTGTGTCAAATAAATAAATAAAATCTTTAAAAAAAAAAAGAGCTTTCATTGCTAATCTTATTAAAAAAAATAAAATTAATTCTGTGGAAATAACTCTCTGAGCAAAAGAAAAAAAAGTCTGTGAAGACTGGACTTTTAGACAAAGACACTTTTTCATCCAAAATACATATTTCCTTTCTGAATGAATGCTGAATAAAAACAAAATTGAGAAAAGGTATGTTTTATTTTACTGATCTATGCTCATATTTTAATATTAGGTAACAGAATAGTAAATTCTATGGGAACAATTTGCATTTTTTCTGGTATAATTTTCTTGAGCTGAAGTGTTTTTACATAGATGGATTTGAATGCTTTCCAATACCTTATTGTAGAATGTAGAATGACCACCAGGTTGTGCTAAAACCTTTGCAATGGTTTTATTCAGATGGAGGTGGGAGGGGGTGCTTCTAAATGCTACAACTTTATGTGTGTCTGGTCAGTAAACTATATGGTACATTCATACATGTTTGCATTACTGGTTTCCATGTGCTTGCTGGCATTTTATAACATCAAGCTCACTCCCACTTACTTAAAAATGGCACCATTAGGATAAACCTATCATATTCTTTCTGTGAAAAATTATTTTTCTCTAGAACATATTCCATACAGTCATTCCAAAGTGGGCCAGGTATGAGATCTCCACTTACCCATTATAGAAATCCACTCTTATCTCACTTCCACTGGGAAGTGTGTGCCTTTTAGGATCAGGGCTTCCATGTGTAGATCTCATATCTCTCTCTAATCTTTATAATATATCCTTCTATCTATCCCATACATTACCTCCTTTCTATCAAAAAACATAAAGGAGCTCCAGGTTGACTCATATTTTGCAAAGCCCCAAATCAGAACAATCAGAACAAAGCCTGCATATCTAACAAGGTTTAGAAATACACCCATTGAAGCCAACTGTACTGTATATTTTGGGATATTTGGAAGACTCGCTCAAGAACCGTTTCTGCCAAGACAATTAGACATTTATCAGATGATAGATTGAGTTCGTGTAAATTTAGGTACTTCAACATCCTCTTTGGATACCTTTTGAAATGAAAGAATTGAAGAAAACTAAATAAAATGGGATGGTAATTTAGATATAGGTTTCAAAAAGATAATTTAAAAGTATAGTTTTTAGGAAAAATATGTGTGTATAAACCTGTGTGTTTTATTATAAAAATTTTGAAACTGTTATGATAACCCTTAGTACCAGTATTTCCTTACTAGAAATTCCTGCCTTCATGCTCGTTGTCGTCTTGTATTTGTACATTCCTTTCCTTAGGCTCCAGACTTATCTCTGCTGGGCTGACCATCTTTAGAGGTCATGCCTCTAAAAACGTTGGCTTCAGGGTCTTCCCAGAACTGCTTGAGAGCTGGAGTGTGCAAACTCAAATATCTTCAAAGGTTAGAAACATTTTTTTCGGGGAAAAAAAAAAAAGGAATGGAAAAGGTTTGTAAAATATTAAGTGGTGGCAGCTTCAAAAACAGAAAAAAAACCGCATACCCTACCCATAAAAGCACTCAAATTCAATTATTTTAAAAACGCGGCTCTGGCCTGACAAAACACACCAGCAGCCTGAACATTTGCCATCTCTGCTCTGCATTTTACAAATGCTTCTTCCATTGTATGAAGTTGTGGCTGTCGGTCTGCTGGGGCTGCTCTTCTCTTCATCTGCCTCTGGACACTTGTACACGGTAGGTTCCACGCCCTGAAGAAGAGCAGGCACAAGAGGAGGAAAAGAGAAAGAGGAGGAGAAGAGTGTCTCCCTCTCCATTCAAAGAAACCGTGACTTCTTTGGCTGTACTTTGGACTTGAAACATCACTTTAATCAGTGCTGGGCTCAGTTTCTCTCTACAACAGTTTTCAGGGCTTTCTATTTAACTTTGATATTTGTTTCTACTTCTTCTAAGGTGTGGATATCTGCCTCTAAGGGTAATTATCTCAGGAGATCTCAAACCTTCCCCTAAGGGAAAGTTTCCCAAACAGGTGAGCTGGACACCTTCGTATACCTTGACATTGATCTTCATCATCCTCATAGTGTTCTGAAGCCACAAGAATCTTGAGGCTGGTCATCTGCAGCGTTAAGAATCCTCGTGTAAAAACTCTGACTTCTTCGATTTGCTGTTTACCCCAGTGTGCCTTTTAACTACTTTCATTTACTCTGCTCATGAGGTGGCCAGGTTTGGGAAGTGGTATCTTATGAGAGACTGTGGTCAGTTATCACTTGGGTCAAGGGACTGTGGTCTGCAGAGCATCCTACGATCAATCCATCTGTCCTTAGGAACTATATTGATTTGGGACTCAATATTGCATATATGTGGCCTCTGATTTATAGATCCCAATGATGCAGACTTTGTGTTTTGAGAGCCTGTGGCCTCTCCTCTCTGTGCTGAGGACTATTCGTGCCTACTGCCCTCAGGACAGGGGAGGAAAGAGACTCTCACCCTGAGGTGTGGAGGAGTGTGCCCTGGGGAAAGAGACCATTTTCTTTAAGGTGTTTTTCCTTCCTTCTTTCCCAAACGTTCTCCCGTTTTCCACAGCTTCGTGCCAAAAGGCAAAATGACGTTGCTTTTTAAACAAATGTGTTTTCTCTTTTTCAGGCTGCTGCTGTCTCAGGAGAGGGATATTCTTTCTATCAGTTGTAAGTACTGTTAAGTTTTCCTTAATGCACTATTCATGACTGGGGCTTTGAACCAACTGATTTCGCAGCTTGGATTTTAGACCTTCCACTGCTTCTGTCTTTATAACTTTCCCACTCTTTATTTTAGGGTTTTATTTGCCCTTCTGGCCCCTTGCCTGCTCTCCACTCAAGTAGCTGTCCACTGCTTTATTCTTTACTTCTACTCTTTAGATATCCAAGTATCTACTTCTTTTGTGCTTGATTCTTGAAAATTTTAACTCTTGCCTTGTTTTCTTGGAGCATCTCCTTTTAGTCTCTCAGACCCTTCCATACTGAACGATCTCTGACTACTTTCTGGTTTTCCAGAAAGTCTAAGCATCTATCTTGAACTCTACCCAGGTTCCTCTAAAAATGATTCCTGGAGCATTTAGATAAATGAGCGTAGAGGAAATCTGCTCTCTCTCCCATGTGAATTTTCTTCTGAGAAAATAAATTTTGCTTAAAGGTAAAATGTCAAATCCTGTTTTCTTCCATTTCCTTACCAGTTCTCCCTCAGTTTTAGGAATCAGGACTCGCCTGGCTTCTGCTCACCCTCCCTTCCTAATGGGGGGCTCTGGAGGGTAGAGGAGCTTTGCCTCCAGCTTCCATTGCTTAGTCAGAGTCATTTATATTAATGTACCTTGGCATAGGGAAATTAGTCAGGTAGCATGAAATTCATTAAGTCATGTAAAACATAAGGGAATTTGACTTTATTGTACATATATATTTTAAAAGAGAGTAACTGTTCAGATTGCTTCAGAAAGCTTTGTGTTGAAACAATAAACTTTTTAATGGAGGCAAAGCATCTTAAGTGTTTAATTATAGTTTTTAACTGTATTGATTTTTTCCTCTTATGTGTTCAAATCTTTCCTATCTGTATTACTGCTGTCTACAGCTGTTGATTCTTAGAGAAATTGCTTGACTTTACCTCTTGCCTTTGGCCAAAAACATAAATAAATAAAGAGTTACTTAACTCTTTACATAGATTTTTCTTTTATCCTAAGGAGTGTATTGACTAACTTTTTACCCAAAAGAAACTCATGAAGAGAATTGGAAAGAAAAAAAAAAATAAGCCCTATAGTTTTTATCTGCTTTTAGAACCCAACTTGATGAATTAGATGAAACCAAGTTCTATGTATTAGTCTCACAAACTAAATATACGGCACACAGGATAGGTTTAGACATCTTCCCTCCACTAAGTTTATTTAAGGTTCTTTGGCAGGAACTTGTGCTGGAATGGGCAGCTTCTTGGATGCTTTCTACTTGCAATTTGACACCTAATGGTTTTCCTCTTGGCTGAGAAACTCCATAAACAGAAGTGAGGCGAGATCATGTGACCCCAGCACTCCAGGCAGCTTGGATCTGAGGAAAGGAGGGGCCACAGCGGCAGTGTGACAGAGACCGCTCTTGGCTGCTGTGTTTAAGATGCATCAAACAACAAAAACTTCCTCTCCGAGAAGGATAAGGTCGCGTCCTTAAGAATTCGGGCATTCTGTTTAACCTCTGAGAGCTGACTGAACGTGGCTACTCGGTCCTGGGTGAGGTGGCTGCTTCCAAGCAACGGGACACTCTTGAGGTGCCAAGCAGAACGTGGGGATAGATAAAGGCTGTGCAACTGCAAGCTCGAGCTTTATTCTACCAACCCAGTCATATGTTTTGGGGAAAGTTACTTCACTGTTCTTAGCTTCAATTTTTTTCATCTCTAATTGGGACAATATTTAAAAATTACCATTTATTCAAGGCAACAGCTCAAGCACTGTGTTAAGCACTTTAGGTTTTCCTCATTTAGTCCTAAATGGGAAAACAACCAAGTGGTAGAGTGTGGTGATGCTCCTATTCTTTGACGTCTCCAAACCCCATTTGTCTCAATGCAACCTGGAAATCACACGAGTTCTTACTTCCCAGGGTTGTTGGGAAAACTACCTGATAAAATGTGCAAAAATGTTTACAAGAGTGATTGACTCATAATGAGAACTCAGTACATAATGGCTCTTATTAACAGTCCTCAAAAGGTAGTTATTATCCCCACTTGAAAGACGTAGAAATCGGTATCAGTAACAGTTGCTAAGTAATATAGATCGGGGATTCAAGTGTAGGTCCATTGGCTATGAAAACTTATTAAATTTCCCACCACCAGGCTCATAAATCCCTGCTGCCGGCACCCTCTCATTCATTTCCCACCCTTTGCCTTAGTAGTGCCCACTGGTCTCTATGAATCATGCGAACATTCCACTATCCTCTTCTGGTTTCCAGATCTATCCTGACTTGAGGGAGGAAGTTCCAAACCAGACTCAGCTTCTCCATCCTTTGAGGCTGGCTATTGAGTCACTCTTCCTGTTACTGAGAATTCATGACAAAGAGTTCCAGCACTGACCACAGAGTCCTGTCTTGTTCACTGAGGAAACCCCCGCAGTGGTCTCAGAGAAGAGAGGAAAACCTTCCAGTGCTGGCCACGGTGTCTGGTCCCAAGCGTCAGTGACCTCTCCAGCTTTCCTGTCCCTAGTCCTTCTCACTCTGCGGCTCACAGCACCAGGCTCCACTTGCCGTTGACAAGAATGTGACCGGGATCAGCACTTTGTATCCATCCCCTCCAATGTGAATTATATCCCTCAAGGCAATGAATAGTATGTCAAATTTGGGTTGAGGAAACAAACTTAAAGTGATTAAATAAATGTGCCCAAGGTCGCACAATTATTAACATTTATAACAGTCTTTTGCATTCATTATTCACTGATAAGTCTAAATCACCTAGAATGGAGTTTCTCAAGCTTGGTGCTATTCGTGTTATATTCTAGTGGGAAGTGAGAAGGGGAGGAAAGTGTGCTCCTGCCTTTTCATGGCATAACACAGAAGCAGAACAGGTGAATTCTCCCCATGTTTCATGGCCCTCACTCTCATCCCGTTGGCCAGAACTTAGCTATATGACCACACCTAGCTGCAAAAAAAAAAAAAAAAAAAAAAAAAAAAAGCAAGCACATGTGGTTTTTATCTGTGTCCACATCAAAATTAGGGATTGTGATTGTTCATTTTATGTGTCACTTTGCCTGGGCTAAGGGATGCCCCAACAGCTGGTAAAATATTATTTCTGGGGTTGTCTGTGAGGATATTTCTGGAAGAGATTAACGTTTGATTCAGGTGACTGAGTTAACAAGATCCACTCTCACCAATGTAGGCAGGCATCATCCTGTCCACTGAGCACCCAAATGGAACAAAACCATCCATCTTTTCTTGCCCTCAGACATCAGAACTCCTGGTTCTTATGCCTTTGGACTTGAACTAAATTATAGGACCGACTTTTCTGGTTTTCCAGCTTGTAGGCGACATATTGGGGCCTTTGTGTCTTCCATAACCTTGTGAGCCAATCTCTATTATTCTCTGATCTATATATCTACATCTACATCTTTTTTTTTTTTTAACATTTACTTCTTTGAGAGAGAGAGAGTGTGCACACAGAGGGAGAAGCAGGCTCCCCACTGAGCAGGGAGCCCGATGCGGGACTCGATCCCAGGACCCTGGGATCATGACCTGAGCCGAAGGCAGACACTTAATGACTGAGTCACCCAGGCACCCCTATCTACATCTACATCTATCTATACCTCTGTCCACACTGATACTTATCTATATCTATATCCTATTGGTTCTGTTTCTCTGGTGAGCCCTGAGAAATATAGAAACTTCATTGCTCTAGGAAAAACAGAAACAAAAGCAAAACAGAAATGGGAGACAACTAGCAATTTCTGCCACCACACTTCAGTGTTGTCATGAGAATCAAGAGCGTTATAAATGTGAGAGCGCTCTGTGGCCCCTAACCAAAAACACTGAACTAATTGGAGTTGCAGACCTCCTCTGAAGAAATCATTGCCCCACAAATCTTGAAATTGTACCAACTCATCAACATAAATGAAATGTAGCCACAACCACCTCGAGCCTCCCCAGGAGCACCAAGGGTCATTTCAGCTGGGAGCTGTGGCCGAGGCCTGGATGTATGCTGCTGGATGCCCAGTGAAGTGCCAAATGATCACGGGGATTCTGAACTTAGGAGGCATTACCGTTAGCTGTGCCGCAAGTCCTTTGACTTCCACGTATGTCATCGTCTCTGGATTGGAGCTAAAAAAGCCTCTCGTTTCCCGTCGCTCTCTTCACGTGGCCAGCTACACAAAGGAGGCTGATGATTACACAGTTTATGCCAGAGAGCCCTCGACTTGGGAACTGACTTCGTCGAGGATGACACTAATCCGCTTGGACTACGCCAAGCTACGTGTCTGATCTTCACTTTTCTTACCTGCACAACTAAGGCAAAGGACTCAATCTTCCAATTCCACCGCAGCAATAGCGTTCTCTAACTCTTGGTCTCTCTCGCCACAACATAAAAGTCAAGACGAAAGGGCGGGCGGTGGGGGAGGTGCCAGAAACCCCCTTTTGGTGGTCTGACTAATCTAGTGTGGATCACACACCAGTCATCGCCTGGCTGGCCCTCTTGGTGCAGCTGAGGTCCAGGCATAACAGGCCCGCCCTGCTGCCGCTGACCGAGGGGTACCGAGGGAGACGCGTGTGGGTGTTTACACAGGGCCTGTGTGCCGGGGCCTGGTTCATGCTGGCCTGAGCCTCTCGCCTCTCTGAGAACTGGAATTCCCCAAATTTTCCCCCAAATTAAAAGAACTAACAAACTGTATTACAAAAACAAACAGAATTTGTTTTTCTTTGAACAAATAAAAGCTAATTTATGCTAAAGCTTTGTTGCCTTGAATCAAGCCAACCACATTATTCACTGCCAACACTTTTCTGTATTAACTTCTCAAGTTCGTCAAGCTTAGCCCTTGCTGGAAAAAGTATAGGGTTTGCAAGCCACTAATTGGCCTAAAATGCTCCTCGATTTTACATAAACACACAGCATAGTATCAAAAATAGAGTTGTATTCATTAGCCTAAAAATCCAGCTTCCCATGTGAAACCTTTTTTTATGCCCCTCAAGATTTAGGTCTGCCTCTAGAATTAAAGGAAAACTTGTTTTTTAAACGGGTACTCTGTAATTTCACATTAAAAAAAAAAAAGATGGCTTTGATTTCTATTTTTGCCTATTAACATATTCTATAAGCACTGAGGCAGAAAACCGAAATCTTGCCCTCCACTACTCAGGGCTGATATTATTAGGGAAGTAAATCTCTGAAATTATGAAAAAATGTAACGATAACAGCAAATCAACAACAATAATAAAAAAAGAGAAATAGATGCATTCTTGTGGATTCCACCACAGATCGGTGTTTAAGATCTCTTTCACATTTTGCAAAGCTATTGTTTGCAATCCTTTGTGATTCTCCGGCATCAAGTGCACTCCGCCCCCTTACTACTCAAAGCAGATGACTCTTCCTTCTGCTTCACTGAGAGCGGGATGATTCCATGTGTCTCCCTGGCAAGGTTTTCCTAACTCAGAATCCCTCTGTCTTAATTCCTTCGGCCTCCTTCTTCCTCGGGTATGAGGTCTTGCTTCTCTGTCCTTTTTTCCATAAGGCCCCTTCACCTGTGTCCTTGGTCCCAGGGCCTCACATCCCCTCAACAACTTGATCAGCCTCTACTTCTTCAAATGTGTTTCTCCTCTTGCTCTTGCTGAACTACAAACAAGTTTTCCCCCACTCTAAGAACAATATTCTCCTTTGCCATTCCCCCCAGCTCCTCCCATCCAAATTCTCAAAATAGTGGCATAAATCAGCTGTCTACATTTTTCATTTGTTACCCACTTTTCAAATCTTTGAAATTTAGTGTCTATCCCGAAACCCACTCTTGAAACCAGCCTTTCCAAATTTAATAACCTCAGGATTGTCCAATTTAATGATTTCATTTAGCCCTATGATACTTGACTTTGTAGCCGATGACTCTACACACATTGATTCCTCCATCCTCGTTGCCCACTAACCTGGACCTAGAGACACCAGCAGTCCACTGCTCTTTCTTCAATGTCATGACCTGGCATTGAGCATTGGGCCTAGAAGAAGAACACTGATTTCCCCAAGGACAATAGGTCTTGCTGACCTTTTCCTTATTGTAGGATGATGACACCAATTTTAACCGCGTTCATTGATGAAGTGAATTTTTCCTTAGCTTCTCTACAATATAGTATTACTTTTATTTTTTGTTTGTTTGTTTTTAAGTTTTTTTTTATTATGTTAATCACCATACATTACATCATTAGTTTTTGATGTAGTGTTCCATGATTCATTGTTTGCGTATAACACCCAGGGCTCCATTCAGTACGTATTACTTTTAACATGGTATATTTCAATGAACAAAAGTTCTTACTTTTATTGTAATGAAACATATGATTGTTTTTTCCTTTATGGATGGTGCTATTTATGTCATACATTTTGGTTTAGAGGTCATATATATGATCATCAGAAAGACCAAACAAAGAACTTGTATCACCAGATATGAACATATATGTTAAAGTTATTTGGTTTAATATAGTGTGGCAGTGAGCCATGATAGACCAATAGACATATATATATATATATATATATCTCCTCTAAACCAAAATGTATGACATCAACTACTGCTCTGAGGGACCAAACTTACATTTTCAATTTAGTACTGAGTATTCCCATTTAGCCTTGGTAAATGGACGTGAAAATATCCTGGTGTTCCTGGATAAAGTCCTCCGTGTTGTCTGATTTATTCTTCTCCCTCACTGCCCAGGATCACCAAAACTAGCTGATTCTCCTTTTGCCAAGGATCTGGAAGGTATCCATTACTTTGATACCTGCTACCAAAGCCCTTTACTACCTTTTGGCTAGAATATTTCAATACCAATTTATGGTATTCCAGTTGCCATTTGCTCTCATCTTTGGTTTATCCAACACTTTGCTGTCCAGTAACATTCCTATAATATATCTTTGATCATAACATTATCCTTTTGTGGTTCTCCAATGGTTCACAAGGAAGGTCACTAAGGTCACTCTCTCGGTGACTTGACACCATACCATCTACACCCTATGTACTAGCTGAACTGTCTACTCACTGGATACTATCATCTACCTTTTATGTTCCTAGAACTTATTTCAGTATGTTCCCCTGCTTAGAAGGCTTTGACCCTGGAGATGTAAGCTCTAAAAGTGACCTGTCATTTTAAGTCCTAACAAAAATGCTATGTACTATGAGAATCTTTTCCGGATCCTGTTTCCTTCTCCTTTTGGATTTATCCATCTTGGAAGTAATTTCTCCCTCAATTCAAGTCTCACTCATGTTTTTGTCTCCTACTCAGTTGGCTTTTATTTGAGTGGCAAGCCAGTTCTTACTGACTTCAAGAATAAATTAATGGAATGGGCATCTGGGAATAAAGAGGGAAGGAGGAGAAAAGGGGAGAGGGAGAAAAGAAATAGAATGAATTATAGGGAGAGAAGAAAAGAGGAAAGGAGGGATATGGGGGAAGAGGAGAAGGGAAGAAGAGAGAGGGAAATAGATGGGAGAAGAATAAGTTGGAGACGGGGGTAGAAGAAAGAGGACCACAAAGATGATGGAGACAGATGATCATCAGAAAGACCAAACAAAGAACTTGTATCAACAGATATGAACATATATGTTAAAGTTATTCAGATTAATATAGTGTGGGGGTGAGCCATGATAGACCAATAGAACAGATATGTGGATATGTGGGAGACATAATTCATGATTGACCTGGCAAAGCAGATCAATGGGGGAAACCGCTGAGATAATTAGTCATACGACAAAGAATTAAATTGTATTCCTATCTCATATCATACACAAATATTAACTCCATTTAGTATAGGGATTTTAATTCAAAAGGAAGAAATTTAAACTTTTAGATAAACAAATAGGAGTATAACTTTGTTGGATAGGATAGAGAAGGATTTTCATTGCATTAGAAGTATGAACTTCTGTTCATTGAGACATACCGTGTTAAGAGTGAAAAGAGGAGTCACAAACTTGGAGTATAGACTTGTCACATATATGACCAATGCAGAAGTAATATCTAAATACTTACACACACCTGCACACAGATATAAACATACACATATTTATAAGTCCTATGAAAAATGTAAAAAATAACAAAAAGAGTTAGGAAGGTTTTATACAGTAGTGAGTGGAAAATAAATGGTTTCTAAACATGTGAGAGAATATTTAGCCTTATTAGTAATAAGGAAAACAAAAATTAAAGGTATGACCCAAAGGCTGGTGAGGAACAAGAAGAACTCTCATCCACTGCTGTGATGTACTTTGCTACAACCACAGTAACAAACACTTAGTTTTAAATGTGCAAATTTGAAGATGTACCTGCCTTATAACCCAGTGATTTCATAGATACTCGAAAACCTCTTGCAGAATTATAAAATGAACGAAAATGAGTGAACAGCAGCTACGGGTATGAAAAAGAAAGTAAAGAAAAAGCAACTGTAGAAGAGTATTTACTGAATCATCTAATTTGTTTAAGATTTTTTATTTATTCATTTGAGAGAGAGAGAGAGAGAGCGAGAGCAGTGGGGAGGAGCGGAGGGAGAGGGAGCAGCAGACTCCCCACTGAGCAGGGAGCCCTACAGCCTGGGGTTCAATCCCAGGATCCTGAGATCATGACCAGAGCCAAAGGCACCGCTGAATCATTTAATTTTTTAAAGGCCAAAAACAAGTAAAAGTAGATAATATAGGGCGCCTGGATGGCTCAGTCCATTAAGTGTCTGCCTTTGGCTCAGGTCATGATCTCAGGGCCCTGGGATTGAGCCCCGCATCGAGCTCCCTGCTCAGCGGGGAGTCTGCTTCTCCCCCTCCCTCTGTGTTCATGCTCTCCCTCTCTCTTTCTCAAATAAATAAATAAAATCTTTAAAAAAAACAAAAAAAGTAAATAATATACAGTTTATAGGTTATATATTTATGTATGAATCTATGCATGTATACAGACATGTAGTATATAAATAAAAACAAGTAAACTAATGATACAACCTCAGGGCACACTTACATTAGGCCACGGAAGAGGACCATGCAGTTAATGAAAACACACAGTGGCATCAAAGGTACTGCTAATATTTTATTTCTTAAGGTGGATGCTGGGAACTGAATGTTTATTTTATTATTCTTTGAGTAGAACTCATGCATTTTGTGCCCTTTTTCATTTACATCATATATTTAGTGTGTGTGTATATATATATATTATGTATATATGATGCTGTATATAATATGTCAGTGTATATGTAACATATGTAAATGTATATGTGATATATATGTAGATTTATATGTAACATATATGTAAATACATACATATATGAGAATAGGTTTATTTTGACGCTGTAATCTACAATATTTCAAGAAGTAATTGAAGCTCTTAAAAATATTGATATTACTGATTATGAAAGAAATTTGAACTTCAGGATATAAGAAAACAACCAGGGTAAGTGAAAACATTAGGCGAGACCACTTGGGAAAACAGTGGAAAAGCACAGATTTCACCAAGTGTATTGCATGTCCCCAGGGATAAAACTACTGACTTATTGTTTGGGAAAATGATTTTGGAGAATGTTGCTGCCTGTGGGAAAGACCTGAGGGTAAAGAAGGGAGATGAGAGAGAGGAAGAGGAAGACAGAAGAGAGAAGGAGATCAAGGACTGTAGCGGAGTGCGTACAGAAAACACACATCTAGGAGGAGACAGGAAGTGTGAAGGTGTGTCATCTGCGCAACGGAGAACCAGAGTGCACAATATGGGATTTACCAGCTAGGAGCAGCTGCTGATGTTTACCAGCTGACAATATAAGGAAAGTTTAAGTGAATTTTTATAGACACAGACATAAAACTTTGCATTGAAGAACATTCCACTGATGGCAAATAAATTTCCTGATGCCCTGACTCTTCTCTCACAATGTTCTTCCAAAAATTGATGGTGCCTTCAAGCATTCAAAAAGGAAACAACATAGGTATGTATACACAAATATTACTCGGAGAGACAGGAAGGAATGGCAAAAGAAAGTGGTCATTGAAGAATACAGATGTGAAAAAATGTCACCACTAAAGAGTAGTTGGAGAACATGCCCTAAGACATTCAAGTAACTCAAAGGGATTTGTGAAAAGATCTATTGGATCTACTGTTTAAAGTACATTTGGTCCCTGACTTATGATCGTTCAACTTACCATTTTTCAACTTTAGGATGGTGTGGACGTGATACTCATTCAATAGAAACCATACTCTGCATTTTGAATTTGGATCTTTTCCCAGGCTGGCCACATGCGCCATGATGCTCTCTCGCGATGCTGGGCAGGGGCAGCCGGCTGCAGCTTCCGGTCAGCCACGTGATCACGAAGGTGTGCCCCAATAGAACCATGCTGTTTTTCCCTCTCAGCACAGTAGTCAATAAATTACATGAGATGTTCAATGCTTTATGATAAAGTTGGCTTTACATTAGATGGTTTTGCCCAACTGTAGCCTAATGTAAGTGTTTGGAACACATTTAAGATGCCCTAGGCTAAGCTACGCTGTTTAGTAAGTAGCTGTATTAAATGCATTTTGACTTCTATTTTCAACCTACAATATGTTTATTGGGACTTAGCCCCATCGTAAGCCAAGGAAAACTTGTATTTAAGGTAAAGCTTAAAGAAAAACATGACATTTAAAATGTTGAATGGACAGATGCCAGAAAGTAAATAAAGGAAGAAAATAAAGGCATCAAGAAGCAAAATGCAAAAGAAGGTAAACACCTAATTAGGAACATGAGGAAGTTTTAAGAGAGGAAAAAAAAGTTAAAAAAAAATCTATATTTTAAAATAATTTAAGTAATAGGGGAACATGATAGTTACAGAAAGTAAACAATGGGATCCAATATACAAAAAAAATGTGGTTAATAAAAAGAGAAATGGACGGGAATGAATAATGAAGCACAGTTTTGTGAAATACTGGGAGATGAATTTCTGGATGTCTAGGGTACACAGTATGTGGCAAATAGTGAGGGTGGACGCCAACCACACCTCCCTTCCTTTCGCACATGCTACTACTCATATCAAGAAGTGGAGGGGATTTCCCATCCACGGGAATCAAAGCTCACCATGTACTTGGCTTCTACCAATAACCTGTGGTAGAACTGATGTTCTGGAACTTTCAAGCCCAGGCCTCAAGAGACCTAACAGCTTTCACTTCAGTTCAAAGAATACCACCTCAGGGAAGAGTAAGTATTCCCCTAATGCTCAGCAGCTACAGTGAATTGTGCATATTTCTATTTTAGTATTCATTACATTGCAGTGATCCCTTGCCTAGATCTGAATAATCATTTTAAGATTTTTTTGTCAAATGAGTAAGTGGATTGATTAAGGAAATAATTGCGTAGAAGTAGTTGTGACCAGCATTGGAGACAATAACACCTACTAAAGATAGATTATGAAGAATGAATAAACTATATTTAAAGGATAAAATGTAGCCTGAAGAGTAAGACAACTCTGGAGGTCTTTTTTGCTACAGTTAACTAGATCTTGGATAGGCATGCATAGGCTTAAAGATATTACTGGACTCAGGAGGAAGTAATAGAGGCCAGTTAAAATAAGGAGCTAAGTCAAAGATTGAGCTTACCCAAATATGAGCTTACATATATAAAAAATATAACCAAACAGTAAAACTTCAATAACTTGCTAAACTGTCTTTTGCTTCCACTTTGGACCTAGGCATTTCAATTATTCCCATTTATCTCTCAGCCCTTAAATAATTAACTGATTTCCTCTAGGAAAAGTTATAGATATAGATTTATGCATGTTATATCTGTATATCTCTATCTATTTATAATTATGTATATAATCACCAGGTTATATGTTTTCAGGGCATAAACAAGTCCAATCATTATTTCTTGGTTCAGACATTCACCAGGTTACTGGCCATTCCCTTGCCAGAATAATTAAACTGCTCATTTTGATAATACCAATTCATTCATTCATTTATTTAGTAAATAATTACTGAGCACCTACTATATGCCAGATCCAGTGTAACAAGCTGGAGATACGAAGATAAAGTATATAAACATGATCTCTTGTACTTGTCAGGGAAAAGGCTAAACTTCTGTAACAAAGAGACATCAAAGTATAGAGAAATGAATTAGAAAATGCTTATTTCTATTCATAGACTGGTAGGATCACTCTCAACACTTAACAGACTCTGTAAGAAGTCTGCCCCAATTTTTGCCCTATTTCAGTTAATGCAAATGGAGAGTTCATGAGGAGAGACCATATGGACAATCATATAGGTGGAAAAGACCTGAGAGGATCATACATACATCTACTCACTTGCCTTTGATGAGAATATAGCCACATGGTCTCACCTAGCTGCAAGAGGGCTGGAAAATGTAATCTTTAACTTATTGGCTCTGAGGTCAGCTAAAAGTCTATTGTATTGTATGCGAGTGGAGAAGAATGGAGATTGGGTAGTCAGTAGTAGTCGACTATCCCTCTTGTCAGTCATCTTATAAACTCCATGGTAGCTACAATAGTAAGTGATGAATAGTGATCTATGCCTTTAGCACAGACTTTGGGGACCATGGAGGTTTACCTTAATGAAACTCATTTAAACTGGGACTCAGGATTTTCAAGAATTACCAGATCAAAAGGCAAAAAGAAGAGTATGCAAAGGACAGGATATGAAGGCAAGTATGGCTATTCATGGAAAGTTTCACTGAATCCTAGAAGGCTCTCTGGTGCTTAAGAGTCCCTGGCACATACCAGACAACACATACATATATATGGAGTGAATAAGTGAATAATCCGTTGAGTTCAAATACCAACACCTCTATAGTATTCCCAGCAGGTGAGTTCCCAGTCTCTGAATACATCCAGTGATAGAGAACTGCTATTAAACCTACTGTCTATTTATTTATTCAGCCAATCAGTCAGTAGGTCAGCCAGTCGTTCAATGAACTAGCATTTGTTGTAAATCCTGTTGTAGATCTCGGGGCATAAAACAATGAACCAAAAGAGAGCCTCCATTCAGATTACAGTCGGGGAAGGGGAGGCATACAAATTGGTCATTGCAAACACAAAGTTGATACTGTAACAAAAATAGCAAATGATGTTATGAGAACTTGTCCTAGGATTCAATCTAGCAAAGGAAGCCCAAGAAAGCTTTCCTGAAGATAGAATTAAATGGCACTCTGAAGAATACAGAAGAGCTCACTACTTAAAGTGGGAAGGAAAACAGCATGTGAGGAGGCCCTCTGTAGAGTGGAACCCTGGTGTTATATAAGAGAAAAAAAAGAAGTCCAGTTTGGCTGGATTGGGGCTGAAAAAGTTGGTAAAGAATAAATCAAATCTAGATTATAACACATTAGCGAGTTTGTTAGAGACTGTTAGATCTCGCCAAATTTCCCTGTGTTCTTCTTCCACATACATATGAATGAAGGCTGTATGAGTAATTCTTACCAGTAGACTGTGAGCAGCGCACTTCTGGCCAACTTACCTAACAAAGGGTATGCCTACTCCACACTCCTTCTTTCAACCAGGCATCTGGAGCTAAAGGACTCCAACTCTGGAGTAGCCTCTCTGGGTCTCAGTTGCCTCATTTGTAAAATATTAATAATAAAAATCCTTAGTGTTATGCTTGATGTAAGGACTACATAAGTATATATATATATATATATATATATATATATGTGTCTATATATAAAGCCCCCAGCACAGTATTGGACACATCGTAAGCTCTCAATAAATGTTAGCTATTAATCTTGTTTTCTTTGTGAAATATTGATGAAGAAGTAAAATGATAATGACACAGCTAAAACAAACAGTAAAACAAAAAACAAAACAAAACTTGCCCTTGTGGCTAAAGATATTACTCATTTCCTGGTCCAATCAAGATTTTTCTTTCTTTGATGTGCCAGAACCCAATGTTTCCTGGATAGATATTAATCTAGATTGGAACGCCAGTTCCTTATTTTAGGTGCCTCATGGTTATTTATAAAAAAAAATTGCCCATTCAGTTTATTTATTCTTTGTTTTTAACTGAGTTACTTTCTTCCAGTAAATCTTTGAAAGGCTGCCATTGGTTAATTATCAACACTGGAATGGCCTTTCTGTTTGTGTGGCCCTCCTCTCTGCTTTGTGTCTTTTCTCCCCTCACATCCCAGTGACCTGCACTTTAGCTGAAATGAGTTTTTTCCTGTTCTGACTTTTTCAGAAAGAACAGATGACCACTAGCATTAGAGACACGAAGATGAGATGACACTAAATTTGTAACACAATTAAGCAGCCCTTTCTACCAATGTAGCTTAACATAGTTGTTCCATGTTTGTAATTTGGAATAAAGTGCAATAGGAATCCTGAGTGGGAAGTATATTTGGGGGTGGGGGAGGGATGGCATGAGGGAAGGAGTGGGGCACACTTGAGGAAAGAAGCGACATTTGAAATATGATTAGAATTTTCTCAGGAAGAGAGAAAAGCACATTCTAGACAAAAGGTCACTAGGACGCCCCTACCCCTCTCAGTAGCTGTGGCCTCTCTCTGGTTTCCTGGGTAATGTATTGAAGCACACACCAGTCTGGCTCACACTAAGGAAACTTTATTGACCTCATGATATACATTGGCAATACGAAATTAAGCGGTGTAACATCGCAAGCTCATCACAAAGGAAACCACTTTTACAAAAGTTTATAGAGGTTAAGGGCCCCTCCACATTGCCACAGCTGTCACAATTCCCTCCCAGCTCAGCAGCCCCCTAGGGTAACCATAGCAACCTTTCTCCCCCAGGCAGCCGTGTGACCAATCTCTGCAGAGGAGGACAAGATACACCTCCAATCCACCTGAGCTCCCCCTCCTGGGAGAGTCCATCTAGTGATGTCATGGGAGCCGAATAATAAAATAGAAGTCTGCTTGGGGTCTTTATGGAGTTCTCGCTTTGTCTTAGTTAGTTGTGATCTCTATTATACTTTATAACACATCTGAAAGTCTTATCATCCCCTGTACAGGAAAAGGCTTAAAATCAAGTGATATTCAAATATACATAAAATGTATTCCAATATAAATATCCAATACATAAGGGGAGTGGACTACTTTGGACATTTAGCTTACAAGGAAAAGTCACAGAGAAAACATCTCAAACATATCTCACAAGTCTGGCTTGCAGACTCTCTGCTTGCTTTCCTCTCTTGCCCAGTTTTTTTTCAAAGGTGCTGTGCAAAGCCCTCTGATTTTCGTGAAGCCCCGCTCAAGGTTGCTGGGGGCTGGTGGGAGGGCTCAGAGGATGCCATGCTGGTGAGAAACAGGCAAGCCAGTAACTGTGAAAGCGAGTAAGTCTGCGAAGACAGATGAAAATTAACTGGAGAAAACACTCTGCATACCATGTAAAGGAACTATTTTAGGTTACTTAGCTCCCTGCTCACCACTAAGCAGAATGTTTCCTTTTCTTTTTTTTTTCCTCTAAGGTTTCATTTATTTATTTGAGAGATAGCGAGTGAGAGACAGAGCACAAGCGGGGTGGGGGGGCAAGAGGGAGAGGGAGAAGCAGACTCCCCGTGGAGCAGGGAGCCCAGCCAGGGGCTCGATCCCAGGCCCCTGGGATCACAACCTGAGCCAAAAGCAGATGCTTAACTGACTGAGCCACCCAGGGGCCCATAGTGGAATGTTTTCTGAAGAAGAAAATATAATGCTCTATGGATCATGGTTTCCAGCTATCAAATTAGATTGACACTGGAACTCTCAATCTCCTTGATGAATAGGACTGATTTGCACTTATCTTGTGCCTTTGGATAAAAATTTTTTTTCAGTTAAGCCCTTCTTTTATCACCTTTCAAATCATCTACCATCCTAGCTACCAGGTTATGATAAAAAAACAAGATGAGATAATACAAGAAAAAAAAAAATCTCTGAGCACTTCTAGGAGACTTAAACATAAATAATACTATGAAAAAGCATATCTCAAGTAAATTCTGTCTCTATTCAAGAAAGCAGTATGCATTATTTATTTTACAATAATTGATTTTAGGATAAGACTAAAGACTAGATGTATTTTATTCAGTCTCAACAAACTATAACAGATCTTTAGCTAAACAAGCTGTCTTCCTCAAGAGTACAAAAACGAATCTGTTAATCCAAATATTACTGACCTTACTTTATTTTCCTAACTTTGTACATTCGTTTTTGAAAGTGTTGTGAATTTATTTCTCAGAATTATGCAATATGGCTCATAAGCTGATGAGCATATCGATATGTCTTACTGTGTTATTTATGTCACTAATTGGCAAAATACATGTTATATTGGGCAATCCTGTCCTCTTCCAGGGTTTCAGAAAGCACTTTATGTACTTCTGATTCCCAAATTGCTGTCTTCAAGAGCGGCCAATTTCTCATCAGTTCTGTTTCCCGGAGTCCCAGCTAGAATATCTATTTCCCCACTTTCCTTGCAGTGAAATGTGAGCAAGTGCTTGCATTCTCCCAACTGAACAGGAATGCAGGTGACATGCACATCTTTCAGGCTGGCCAATCACGCTCTTCCACGTCCTTCCTCTTCTTCAGCCTGAGGCTGACAAACCAGTGCTGACATTGCTGAGGCTACCAGTCAGAGAAACTTTCAGCGACCTATTGATCAAGAAGACTTGTTGGGACTTTAGAGAGAGAGAGAGGGAGAGAGAGAGAGAAGCCTGCAGGGTAAGGCACTGAAATCTAAGAGTTTATCTATTAAAATAGTATGTTACTACCTTAACCAATAGTCCATCCCAACCCCTGTCTTGAGCTCCAGACACATATTTCTAAATATCTACTTGGCTACCCTTTACTTAAGTCAAGTACAACATATTTAAAACTGAAACAATTGTCTCAGGTCTCCAAACATACCTTTCTCATTTTTTAAAAGATTTTATTTATTTATTTGAGAGAGAGAGTGTGAGTGTGTGCTCGCACATGAGCAGGGAGAGGGGCAGAAGGAGAGGGAGAAGCAGACTCCCTGCTGAGTGGGGAGCCCCAGGCAGGGCTTGATTCCAGGACCTTGAGATCCGGACCTGAGCCAAAGTCAGAAGCTTAACCGACTGAGCCGCCCAGGCGTCCCTACCTTTCTCATTTTCAGTGGCTCTCCACTCTACTTACCAACCTAGGGATTTGGCCTCACCCTCTATACCAGCGCTTCCACAACTGTGGCATGCATACCAATCAGCTGGCAGACTTGTTCTACCACCAGGCTGGGGCTCTCCCCACCCATCCCCGCCCTAGAGATTCTGATTCAGAGAGTCTGGGGTGGGGATTGAGACAAGTGATGACCATGCCAGTGGTCTACAGACCACACCTCATGTAGCCCTGTATGCATCACACCTCCCCCCAAACCATCTCACCTTCCAGTTTGCTGAGTGCTAAGTAGTGTACCTCGGATTTATCTCTAAAATCTGTCTTCTTCCCATTTTCACTTGGCCTCTTTTCAGCTTCTGTTCTCTCTCACATTAACTGTTGCATTGACTTCACAAGTGGTCTGTCTTCCTCAAACCCATTCTTCACACAGCTGTCAGAATGGCTTTAAGACTAACCAACTGACCACAAACCGAAACACTGTATATCTGTGTCTTTTCCACTTCAAAATATTTAATATAATGATTTTTCAACTTCTCCCTGCTTTTATTTTTTTATTTTTATTACACAGCAGAACCTGTTCTTCAGTAACATTTTGTGGGTGAATAAGGTTCATCTCTGGCTGAAATCTGAAGGGGGGCTGGGTTCTGGGAACTTACTTCCTTTCTCATCTCACCCATTTGGGAGTCTCTGGTGAGTCTCTTGTTAACTCCTATGGCCTCTCAAAGCAGAGTTTGAAAATGATTTATTCAGATGGAGTCCCAATGTTTGTTTAAAAAAGTTAAAATAGGGGCACCTGGGTGGCTCAGTCCATTAAGCGTCTGCCTTCAGCTCAGGTCATGATCCTGGAGTTCTAGGATCGAGCCCCGAGTCGGGCTCCCTGCTCACCTGAGAGTCTGCTTCTGCCTCCCCTCCTCTGCCTGCCCCCCTCCACTCCTGCTCTCTCGCTCACTCTCTCTCTCAAATAAATAAATATAATCTTAAAAAAAATAAAAATTAAAAAATTAAAACATGAAGGCACGGCATTGATGACTACACATAATCCAGCTCCAATTTAGGTGTTTGCTTTCATGTTCTTTCTCTTTCCTTCTATGGATATGAGTTCCACACAGGAGCCACACTGGATGCTCACAGTTGTCTACCTTGCCATTGGTTACACACTTTCCTATCTCTAGTACACCCTTGTGCACACAGTGCCCAGTCTAGCACAATTATCGCATCACCTGTAAAACTCTTCAGGTACTCATCCCACTATCTTCCCACCACTCCAAGACAGAAATCATTATTTTCTCTTCATTTCCATTTGCATCCCAGTTGCAATAGTTGGTTTGTTTTCTGACTGAACTCTAGAAAAGCAAAGCCCACATCCTTGTACACTTTTGTATATTCAACATTTTGGAATGTAGATTATGGGCACATCTGCGTCTGCAATAGATGTTTGCTGCACTCTAGAGCAGGGTATGATGGTTAGCAATCATGATGATCCTCATAAATACTGTAGGATAATTTAGAGTCATTACAATAAATAAGTTCCTATTATAATAAAGAAATTAAGTACCATGTAATATTCATGTCTATAATTATTCTAAGCCTTTTATTTATAATAAATAAGGGGAAAGATAAATTAGTTGTTTTGGTCATTGAAGGGGAATTCTTTCTGACTGGAAATCTGTGTTTAAAGGGAATTATTTATTTTAGCCATCACACGTGAAACATTATCACCACCATGGTCTCAATGGATATGACACTGGAGGAAGCAGGCCTATTCTGCATATTCCTGGGGTATGATAAATAGAGTTATTTTGCCAGAGAGTCACATGCAAATTTAATTCTCTTTCAATCTTATTGGACACCAGTGATTCCTCTGTGACCAGTTCTAGCAGCAAATGATTGATGAATTAAGAAATACCCTGTGCTGGAAGTAAATACTTTTTTCCCTTTAATTTGGAACAACATGCCCTCCTTCAGTGCAAGACTTTTTAGTGCATTGCCATTATATTTTAGCATGAAAAGGTAAATGTTAGAGACTTGACAAGTTGTTTCCAAGAAAGCTTGAAGTTAATTCAAAACAGGAGTAGCCTCTTCCCCAGTAAATGTAAAATTGCCACAATCCTTATTGTTCTCACTCCCACATGGATTATTAATTTCCAATAGCATGAGTGGGAATTACACAGAACCTAGGAATGAATAGGATCCCCAAAGTTGGAGGACCCATTCTGTTCAGTGATTAAAATATATGGTGCTTTTGCTTTTTCCTGACTTATGAACGTAGAAACTGTTGTTTTTCTTTTTCTTTCTTTCCTTCTTTCTTTCTTTCTTTCTTTCTTTCTTTCTTTCTTTCTTTCTTTCTTTCTTTCTTTCTTTCAACACACTTCACATCCCATTAGATATATCAGTTTGAATACATGGCGCAACCTGCATTGTTTTCTTTAGGCTTCCAAACATGTGGGACCATTTATGCTGTTTTACACATGAATAGTGTTTACGGTGCTTAGTAAAGTCTTGTCTCTTTAAATTTTGAATTGGTTGCCAGTACCAAGCTGGTGCATTCTAAGCAATAACTTTCCATCAACTGATCCAACAGCACTCTTTTTCCCTTTTGAAAATCATGGCTGATTAGAAGTCTAATGCAACAGCTGTTAGTGATCATGTGATTGATATGTTTTTAAAGACAGATGTGGAGTATTAAAAGCAGAGCCCTTCGGATTTCTCTGTAGCCCATGAATATTTCTGAATGGTTGCTGCTTTCATTCTCCCTTCTCGACTCGATTTTTTCTCCTTTTTCTTTTCTTTCCTCTTTTCTTGCTTTTCTTTTCTTTTCTTCTCTTTTCTCCTCTTTTCTTGTCTTATCCTGCTCTTTCTTTGTATTGTCAAGCAGAAATAGTTTTAATAAAGTGAGTTATTTAGAAATATATGCAATACCCTTCATCCTCCAAAACAAGTACCGGAATAAAATACATCTTTGATGGTGAAGAGCTTTATAAATTCCTTTTTAAGAAAATGTGTGTAGGTTCTGACTAAGAACAGATACAGTGGAATCCAGTTACCATGTACTGCTCCAGCTGGGAAATTTCTAGATGACCTAAATTGCCCTAGAACAGAATATATGTTAATTAGAAGCCACATGTCTAAATAACTCCGATTTTCCATGTTATGGTTTTCTTAACATGTTCTTCCACAAATTAACCCTCATATTAGAGAAATGTTTAAAAGACATAACAAAGGCATTACATTGAACTCTTTTTGAATATTTAAAATCACTGTGCTTTAATGGCTTTCACACATTCAGACTTTGTTACTCGGATCCTGATCCTGTGGATCGTATCTTGAAGTTCTGTCTGGATTTATGATAAGAGAGTGATTTCTAATATGATGTTCCTGATGATATCTCAGGAATTGATGCAGCTGACAGCGTCTACTAGAGGGAAGAAATTGTGCCGTGGAAAAGAGAAACCATATTACCTATAGAGAATCACAGCATTTTAGAACTGCAGAGAGCTTTGGAGATCACTTCAGGAAGAGAATTTAAAACACTTGATATTAAATGTAAAGGGTTAGGAGGGAAAGGTGATTAATCAACATAAGCCACAGGGCCTACAAGATTCTAGGACAGCACATTTACCATGGTGGTTGGAACCTTATATTATTCCAGTTGGGGCGGTCCTATAGGATCCTGCCTGGTTCTACTGGTTACCCAGCAAGAATGGAAAAGCCTTTAGCTAAGTCCAAATGAAATCACCATGGAAGTTATAAGGCCTAGTCTCTTGATAAATACTGTGCATTTATGTAGTACCCTTCACCCTTAAATTATCTGGGGAATGTCCCAATGTCATTCCCACTTCATATACAGAGAGTGAAACAGTAACTTATCAAAGCGAATGAATAACTTAAGATCGCTGTGAATAAAAATGTATTATTAAAAAGCAAGTTATGGGGGCACCTGGGTGGTGCAGTCAGTGAAACATCTGACTCTTGGTTTCGGCTCAGGTCATGTTCTCATGTGGGCTCCATGCTCAGCGTGGAGTCTGCTTGAGTTTCTCTCTCCCTCCCCCTCTGTTCCTCCCCACCACTGTCCCATGCACACTTGCGTGCTCTCTCTCTGTCTCTCAAATAAATAAATAAATCTTTAAAAAATACAAAAATAAAAATAAATGCAAGTTATCAGTTTATCTCAGTTCTTAAAAAAAACAACTTCTCAAAAGAAAAGCAAAAATGTACACATTCAGCTCAGGGGGAAAAATTCAGTATGTCTTGCTTTTTCCTCATCAGTATTCATAAGCTGTGTGTAATTTACATGGATTTCACATCTCTACTCATGTCATTACTATTATCCTCAGCATCAAAATTAGTTTTCATTCAGTCTGCATGAATTTAGAGCGCTTTTCAAAAATTTCCACAACCTTTTTGTGTCTATTGGTTTTGTTTTGACATGTGCAATATTTGGTCTGGGACTAATAACTTATTGTTGCTCTCAAGATATAAGAAGCAGTAATCATCAATAAGACCATTTTCACCAACAAATGTTGATTGAGTAGGCCGCTGTTCCAGGCGTATTATCAAAGAATGTGCTCAGAGGGGCATCTAAGCCAAGTCTAAGCTCTGCAAGAAACCATTTCCAACCTGATCAATGAGTATATTTTGAGCATTGGTTAATCTACATCAATTTCCTGGCACTTTTAGTGAGGTTGTGGCCTCTTAAAGCATGTTAGCTGGGAAATCAAATGCTTAAGAATATGATTTATATTTAAAGATTGTACTAAAAAGCACCAACATTTGATTTTTCAAGTGAATTTCATTTAATTTCGGTGAATTTAATTTAAATATAATCCTAAACTGCAACACTTTGACTAGCTAATACACTATCTTATTGTTCCTATTCAAAGGCTCCTTTGATTTCAATCAATGAAGAATCCAAAATACTTAACCTCTGTACTGTAGCTGATAATGTTTTTAATCACAAGCAAAGAAGCCATAGAAATTCCCTTTTCCCACAATTTTATTTACATTTAATAGGTTTATTTCAATGCTAAAAACCCAAAACTTGTGATTACTATTAAAACTAGTTTAATTCAGAGTTTGTCAGTTTCAGCAGTATTGACATTTGGGGCTGAATAAGTCTTTGTTGTAGGGGTTGTTTCTGTCATAGAAGGTTATTTAGCAGCATCCCTGACCTCTATCCACTAGATACCAGGTACACATTATGGGTTAAAAGATACACTGAGGCATATTAAAAATTATAAGAGTTTATTTGAGCAAAAGTTGATTCAAATTGGGCAGCATCTAAGCTAATAGATAGAAAGGAGCCCCAAGTACAAAATGAAATATTTTCTTAAGCAGAAGGCAGCAGGAACAAGGAAGCTATACTAGGCAAAAAATTTGGATGGTTATTGCAAGGTTACTTTCCTTTAGGGGGTGGCAGGGGTCTATCAGGCAGATTAACCTTCAGTAATGCCCATCAGGTGATTCCTGGTTGACTGGTTTAAGATTCTATTTCTGGGAGACCTAAAACTACAATGAAGTTAAATCTCTGGTGAGGTGGAGTTTAGCATAAGCAACTCCCTTTGGGACCAGTTGTATTGTTTCTGTTTGTTTGTTTGTTTTTAACAACTCCCAAGTTGTGACATCAGAAATGTCTCCAGACATTGCCAAAAATCCCCTGGGGACAGATTCACTACCCACCCCCAGCCCCCCGGCTGATAACCACTTGTCTACTATGTAAATTTCTGTTTTCAGTGTTCAATGTTGGTATACTCCTTTAATATATAGCATCTATATTGTCAGGGTGCTTCAAGATGGTCCAATGGGCGCATGGATTTCCAAAGTGAAAGACATGACTTTAATTTCTGTCCTTATATCACTAATCCCAAGCAACAGTTGTTCCCAAATGTCATCATAGATAGATTGTTTTAGAAACAGTCACTGACTGGTTTTAGGCAATCAGGCTTAAGCCTCAGGGATTTTTGTTTGTTTGTTAAATTATAGAGCTGAATGCTAAAGTAATACACAATAGCTTCCAGAAGTTACGATTTCTTGTAATTTAACATGTATGTATAATAGAAAACTTATCATTCGCAAATATCAATTAAAAACACCAAATTTTAAAAGTTTGATAAATTTAGGGAAGTGTCATAATAAAGGAGATAAACTATGATTTTTTTCTAATAGCAAATACTTATAATTCATTTGATTTTTATGCAGTTTTAGTTTTATTATTCTTCCATTAAAATATATCACTATATTTTATAACACTATAGCAGTACAAGTCTCATCATTTCATTAAATAAAAAAATCAATAAACTCAAATTTTTCTCTGGTTTCACCCCATAGTATGGCAAAATCCACTTGATCCATTTGCCAGAATGAAACTTGTACACAAAGAGCCTCTTGCCTTTTTGAAATTCTCCAACAACAGATGCATGTAAGCCTGAATAAAAAACAGTTCTTTTGAAAATCTAAAGTCAAGCAGCTGTTTTGCTGCAAGCTAGCGCAATCTGAGTTGGATTTGAGAAATCTGGATTTTATTACTTAATGCAAAATTAATCTCAGTTTTTCCATCTGTAAAATGGTAAAAATACCCCCTTTGAAAATGTTTAGGGAGAAAAATGTGATCATTGTGATGTGTGAGCTATGTTTTCAACTCTCCCCAAGAGAAACAATAGTCATTGTGCTCCTTTTATGTTTGTCCACATAAAGAGAATATACCAATAACTTTAAGTTGTTGAACTTATCTGCTTAATAAATGTCCTTTGATGACTGAGAGAATTTTAATTCATTCAAAATGTCATTACACTAGCATTACTATAGAGTTGGCATGTTAGAATCCAAGTTTATATTTCTCATTCTGTCCCTTAAGATTGGGTGGAAAAGGCCTGCTTTTTTATGATCTGGAACAATAATAGTGAAATCAGGTATGGGTTATATTCACATGACAAACAATGCTTGATATACTCACTTATGATTGTTGACTGTTTCCCTGTTGGTCATAACTACAGGGTTTGTGATGGCTCCATTCATTCTAGTTTGGGAATAGTGTTCTCAGACTAATTATGTTCAAATTAGATACAGAAAGGCTCAGATGAATTGATTTGGGTTTTTATGGACAGATAGTGAATAAATGGATGAGAAGAAGACAATACCAGGAAGATATTTTATATATTTAATATTACATCTATTTTATATATGCTTTATTTCTATTCTATATATTTATACAAATTTCATATAAAATTATATTTTATATACATTTACATATAAATATATAACACATAAATAATACATGTTGTGTATATACATAATATACTTGTATATCTATTTATACGTTTTACATACTGTGCTAAAAAAATCATTCTTACCATGGTGCCCTGATGCATATGATAGGAGCTTAGTGAATACTTGTTGAATTATTTATCAAATGAATCAAAGGTGAAGAATATGTATGCAAAATGACAAGAATTATTGAAATATAAGTAAGTGATGGGTTATGGTAAAACTCAGAATCTTGGTTGTAACTTTGGCTCTGGGTTTCACCCCTTACTCTAGAGAGTGGTCTTTATTCTGAAGGTGTGATCTTCCCAGAGTCTCACCTGAATGCCCATGTGCTCAGCAAGGCTTATTCTCCATGGCTGAGCCAGAAATCTGGCATCTCTCAGCACTGCAGGACATCTGGTGTCTCCGTTCATCACCACACTGTGCTAAGCCTGCAGAGTCCTCTGTGGGGTGTGTGTGTGTGTGTGTGTGTGTGTGTAAACCAGCTCATAGCTGAGAGCCTGAGAGCGAATCCCATGAAAACAGCAGACACCTCTCACTTGGGGTAATTCCCTTCTTCCTGATATCTTGCCCCACATTTTCCAGCTGTCTCATCAGCCCAGACTCCAATCTCAGCCTCTTTACTAGAATGAGCCCCTGTTCTCCATGTGGATCTCTACCTCCTTGCACTCTGCAGTGTGGGAAGTTCCTCCATGCAAAACCTGGATGGAACATAGAGTTCCTTTGGTGGATTTCCTTTTCTCAAGGATCACACACTTCTGTTTTCTGTTGTCCAATACCTTACAGTGTTGCTTTGCATATTTTATCCAGTGGTAAGTTTCTTTTCTGTGGCAAGTCCAATAGCAGCACTGCATCATTTCTGGAAGTGGAAGTTGAATGTTAACATTGTTAGATGTTAGGTCTGATATCATGGACTACTGCAATTCCCATTTACTTGAAAATCTTGATGCGGTTTTATCTAAAGAAACTTCCCCTCTTTTTAGGTAAGAATCTTACTTTCAACTCTTAAAAATTAGAGCAAAGTTGATGCCACCATATCTTGGCAAGTGGCAAGTGCTGTGTATGTGCACATTTCTTCTTTGCTCCAACTCATGCAAGTTGATCTTTTCTTGTTTATTTGATATGATAACTGAGTATGGCCTTTGAGCATAAGAATGGCAAGGGCAAGGCATAAAAATAAATGCAAATTAAAGAAAATAAAGCTCTCATGAGAGGCTTGATTCTTCAAAAACAAAATTATATAAACTGTACATAACCCATGGAAGCAGAATACATAGTTGCAATAAAACAGTTCAAAGAAAATTCTGATTTTTTCTTGAATTATATCTTCAGTCTGACATGTTTCTAATGTCTCCAAAAGGCAACAGATGGTATTAGAATGGTAAATTACATTAAAATATGTATTCTAATGTGAGTATTATGTTTGTTTATTTATTTAGTCACAAGTTCTGTTTAAAAATAAAGTCACTGAGCATGTCAGGTGTAGCTTAAGTATAAATGCATAAACTAGTAGGTCTATTTCAGATTTTAGGAAAGTAGATCCCACATTAGGACTGATAAAACTGAAATGACCTTCCATAAAATGGAGCTCTTTTGACAGTGAGTTGTTTCTATGCAAGGGTTAATAATATCCTTTGGATAAGGAAATAATATAAGGCTACCAAGTTGCCTTTAGTAATGCATATATTTTCATTTGTTTCCCAGAATTTGAAATGGATTGGAGTTAATTCATCTCTACTTGTGTTTCAAGGTATCTTGATGAGTTTAAGGATTTGACCTAGAGTCATGGAATGCAAAACTTACTGGCTCACAGTACAATAAATATATTTTCTGGGACTCAATAATTCAGTATAATTAGAAGCATGAAATAATCAGCTAACTAGCTACAGGGAGACACTCTAACAACTGGTTTCTGCTTACATGAAAGAACTTTGACAGCAGAATCAGAAAACTTCCAAGAAGTCAAGACCATAGATGGTCAGATCTTGGGTGGTCACAGAGTCAAGGGATCTCAGGTTCAGAAAAGACTCACTTATCTCCTGTTTCAACTAAGTGCTAGTTGCTTGTCAGATGGTTCCCAATCCATTGAAGTTTTTAGAAACTTAGAAGAAAGTGCCTTATGGTAGGCTGCATGATTTCAGAGGAAAAGCATGAAATACAGAAATTATTGAATTTAATTTAAACTTTGTTACTTCCTAGTTTTCTCACCTGTCAAACAAATTTAACAAAGTATCCCTCTTAATACTGTTTGCACTCTTTCTGAGAAGATGAAATGAGAAAGTCTTTATTGCTTCTTCAAATGTAGGAGATAAATACTATTTTTATCTTTAGTAAATAGTGAAGAAACTGAAGCTCAGAGGAGGTAAACGAATTGCTCAATGTCCATCCTGTGCTCCCCAAGCCCTTACTCTTCATGGATGTTTAAAAGGTACTTGGAGTGTTCACAGAGTAAGTTCTCCACATGGAGTGAGTCATACTGTTATTTCTCCTATGAAAGAAATTGGCCTCTATCCTACTCAGACCACTTCACACGTGTCTTACTGTGTGTGGATAGTAACAGGGGCAGGACATCTCAAATTCCCATTTCAGCATTTTCTCTTTTAGGCCAAGTCCTCATTAACAGGAAGTTTATGCCCCAAATTGCTATATGGCATAGTGGTTAATCATATGCTCTTGTGTTCAATGCCCGAGTTCAAGTCCAAGATCTACCACTCACTGAGTATGCCACTTTTGGCAAGTTATTTAATCTCCCCTTTTATATTTTAAATGAGGATGATAATACTCAATTCACAGGGAGATTATGTGGATTACATTTGATGATTCCTATGATTGGAAGTGATTGGAAGAGAGTATTTGATAAATGCTGGTCATTCCTGTTATTTCCCTGCACCAAGCTCAAAACTGGGACAGGTTCTCTTATGTACTTCCCAAATGGTAAAACAGGAAGATGGCCTACTGATAAGATTTTCTTTTCTTATAATGAATGAAACTCTTTCTACATAGGGTCCCGCCTGCTTGTAATATTCTACCATTTGCCTGGTACCATTTGCCTGGGACCAAAAAGGTACAAGCTACTAAGGATGCAGCTCAGGAAAAGATACAAGTTTGGTCACAGATATCTCTGGGATCAAGCCTCCTTGATTACTGTATCCTATTTCCTGACTTCTCAGACTTACATTAGCAGAGCTAAGAATCTTCCAATATAGGTATAATGAATATATCAGAAGCACTCACAGATACTCATTCTCTTGGGTTATCTGGCAGATTGATGACTCTCCTGAGTAATCATTTTTCTTGCAAAATGTATTTTCTGACTGACGCTCAAGACCCCAACGACGTCATACTACAGACGACTGTGGTAATTTCAGCACATAGTAATTCACTAGCCACATTCATTTTTAATATATTAATTTCACATTTTCATGTTCATCCAGAAAGACTAACAGTTTCTGATCACAGCCTGGAACACATGTCTCTAATAACAGCTCTCATTGTGCCAATTTTTTTTAACATAAAGATACACAGGTTGTTGAGTAGCTGAGATATTCTGAGATTAAACTGATGAGATCAGGCAAGCCTGACTGCTTTGTTTTCTAGAAGTCAAACAGACTGCAAATTTACAGGATATAAGTAGTTCAGTTAGACAGCGAGGCACCACCGGGGAGACAAATGCTTATTAAGTTCATGGATTAGTGCAGAAGCAGTGTGGAGAACACTAGTTCAAGGGCTGAGGCTTTCGGCTGTATGGTTTGAACGTCACAGTTGTGGTTGTTCTGACAGGCTGCCGGCCGACACAGAGTCAGTTTGCAGGGCAGTTAATAAAAACCCTACAAATTAGTTTTGCTTCTGTTTGCTTGTTGAGAGTTTGCTGTCTATAATATTTTTTTTAATGAATTTCTTCAGTTCTTTCAGACTGAGATCTGTATAATAACAAAAATGATTTAAGTGGGATTCTAAAGTAGCAAACGAGGTTTTGGATTAATCATAAGGGAAGATGGTGAACATTTCATGGCCAAAATTACGTTTTCCCCTAATTCTTCGATTAATGACAGATAATAACCTTTCTTTTCATGTCGCAAGGAGTTAGCCTTTAAGAAAAAAAAATACTCTGAAACAGAGGATAAATTTCTTTTCTAACCAGCCTTTGTTTTCTTCCTTTTTCTTTTACTTACTTCCTTTCATTTTATGCTTTTTTGTATTATTTTTTTTTCCTATGTGCCTTTATTTTGATTCTGATTTGTCTCTAATCCCACACCTTATTTTGCTAAACGTTCGCCCACCCATGCCCCTGCTACCGGGATAAAGCACATTTGGATGGAGGGAAAATGAGCCTGTTGACTAAAGAGATCTGGTTCTGTGTGTGACTCTAACATGGGAGTGTTAGGTGGTATTTTGGGCTGAATAGTGAACCCTCCTGCCAAATTCATTCGCTGAAGTCCTACCCCTCCTTAGTACCCCAAAATGTATTTGAAGATAGGGCCTTCTAAGAGGAGATTATATTTAAAATGAGGCCTTTAGGGTGGAGCCTAATCCAATATGACTGGTGTCCTTATAAAAGGAGGAGATTAGGACACAGACACGCATTGAGAAAGACCATGTGCAGACACAGGGAGAAAGCAGCAATCTCTAAACCAAGGAGAGAGGCCTCAGAAGAAACCAATCCTTCTGACACCTTGATCTTGGACTTTTTTTTTTAAGATTTTATTTTATTTATTTGACAGAGAGAGAGACAGTGAGAGAGGGAACACAAGCAGGGGGAGTGGGGGAGGGAGAAGCAGGCCTCCTGCTGAGCAGGGAGCCCAATGTGGGGCTCCATCCCAGGACCCTGGGACCATGACCTGAGCAGAAGACAGATGCTTAATGACTGAGCCACCCAGGCGCCCCACTGATCTTGGACTTTTAGCCTCCAGAATTGTGAGAAAATAAATTTCTGTTGTCTCAGCACCCAATCAGTGTATTTTATTAAGTAGACCTACCAAACTAACATAACAGGTTTGATATATCATAATTTCTTCACAAGACCCAGGATTGCAAGGATGAAATATTATTCTATTATTCTATTATTCATTCAGTCAACAAACAGATGCCAAGATACATCTCATTACAGTAACCAAGACAGGGATTCTTACCCTCATGGAGCTTACCAAAATATTATGTGCAAGGTGTTTTATAAATAAAATTGTTAAACACATTTATTATGTTATTGGAAATATTTTTATTTTCAAAAGCATCAATTGAAAGGGCTGCATTAATAGGGCAGTCAAATTCTAGAGCTTGAGATTATTACATGTATTTGTCTCCATAGTAATAGTTAACATTTATTAAGCATTTACTATTCAAAAGCTTTATTAGCAATAGTTTATTTTCATAGCAACACAAATGGGTAGATACTCATACTTTCCTCACTATACAGATAGGAAAAGTGGGACAAAGAGAATTTAAATAACTGGCCCAAGATCACACGGCTAAAAAAAACCACAAGCCACAAGTAACAAATCAATATGTGGAAGTTGAAAACAAAATCATAACACAATAAAGCCAGCAAGTAATGAGGAGTTGTCAGAAATAACAGTGGAAATGCTTCACTGGAGGGAGTCTTCCAGTGAGCCAGTCTCTGACCTTGGCCGCATGGGCAGCATACTTCAAATACCAAAAACATGGTCAGTGAAAAGAATATGACTAAATTGGGAAAAGGGTGAGATTATTTTGTCTGCTGATCATTTTAAAAAATGCATCTACAAGAGTTGATGCATAAAGAGGATGAGAAATGAGTCAGTAAAGGAAAGATTGCAATATAATCATATAATCAACAGAAAGTTTAGTACAGTGTGGCATACACCCTCCCCCCAAAACTTTGTTAGTGGGCTTTTTTAATATCAGGTGACAGAGAGGAAGGAACAAGACTATCTAATGGTAGTCTCCAATCCTGCCTCTTCTAGAGAATCGCTTTATAAAAGTGATTAATTTCTTTTTTCTTTTTTTATTATGTTATGTTAATCACCATACATTACATCATTAGTTTTTGATGTAGTGTTCCATGATCCATTGTTTGCGTATAACACCCAGTGCTCCATTCAGTATGTGCCCTCTTTAATACCCATCACCAGGCTAATCTATCCCCCCACCCCCTCCCATCTAGAACCCTCAGTTTGTTTCTCAGAGTCCATCGTCTCTCATGGTTCATCTCCCCCTCCAATTTCCCCCCTTTCATTTTTCCCTTCCTGTTATCTTCTTCTTTTTTTTTTTTTTAACATATAATGTATTATTTGTTTCAGAGGTACAGGTCTGTGATTCAACAGTCTTACACAATTCACAGCACTCCATAGCACATACCCTCCCCAATGTCTATCACCCAGCCACCCATCCCTCCCACCCCCCACCACTCCAGCAACCCTCAGTTTGTTTCCTGAGATTAAGAATTCCTCATATCAGTGAGGTCATATGATACATGTCTTTCTCTGATTGACTTAAAAGTGATTAATTTCTGATTATTCTCAATTCTTAACTAGCTAATGAAAAGATATCAGAATTCAATATAGATTGAGTAGAAGACTTAGACTTTATGTATATAATTAAAGCAATATTAAAAAACCCTACTAAGAATGCTCTCTGGAGTATGTGTGTGTTTATATGTAAGTTCCTTCCTGCTTAAAAAACAAAACAAAGCAACAACAAACATTGAAAGACCATTATTAGGTGGTTTTAAATATATAGCAAAACTGTAAGTTCATTTTCATCTAGTACAATTTTTTTCCTCTCATTCAACTAAATAGCTTAAGTCTTTGGAAGGCTATAAAGCTAAAGTGCCCTAAATTATTTTAATCTCTTAAGTAGTGTAGGTGTGATATCAATGTTCAAGAAACTCAAATATTGCAAAACTGAAATAATGATATGCAAAACAAATGACACATTTTCCATTTACGGAAGTGTTAGCTTTCCTATGGGGGATAATTTGTTATGCTTTGCAGGAAGCCAAATTCATGCACATGTATTGAACAAATACTGTGCTTTATAGACCTTTTAAAAACTGTGGAACTTCAAGTTTAAAAAGTTGTACACATAATCCAGATCGGTCATACAGGTTAAGAGAGGACAGTTGCCATGTGTTGTGAGGAAATGAGGGACAAGATTGGCAGGGGTTGTTGAACAATTGAGGACAATCTAATGAACAGAATATGCTTGTTTTGTTGCTTTGATTGGTGTAAATTTAGCCAGAGTTTGTAAGAGAGCTGGACTGGGAAGACGCTTAATCCTACTTTCTTTATATCAAAGCAGTCAATCAATAATGACACTTGTGTATGACACGATTTGACTGTTATTTAAATGTCAGTGGTCAGAGGCCCTTATTTTTCTTATGGTACCACTGCTTTGTTCAGTTTTCATAAAAATGTTACTGTAGTTGATTGCTTTTTTGTTACTAGTTATTTGGTACTTTCTCTGTAAGAGGATTGTACTTCTTGCCCCATCAAATTCAAACTTGGCCATGTGATTTGTTTTGGCCAATAAAATGGGAATGGAAGGGAAGAGTGCTTCTTTCAGCTTAAAGAACCCTCATGTGGTTTCACCATTTGCTTTTTTTCCTTTGATTTAAGAATGGCATATCCTTGATAGAGGCTGCTCCTTCAGTCTGGGCCCAGGAATGAAGAAAATTTGAAGCAGACACAAAACCAAACCATGCTGGATGTGTAATATAAATTTGAAGAAAAACTCATTGTTGGTGTTTTATGACACTGGTAATTTGGAGGTCATTTATTCCGGAGCATAATCTAGTTTAAGCTGATTGTTACAACATTCCAAATGAAGTATCTGATTTCGTCCAAATATAGTTCAGATACTAACATGAGTCACATGACCCAGAGCCTAGTATTTGTTCTGTTCCTCCTTTCTTCCTTCTTTCTTTCCCTCTCAGTTGCTTTCTGTGAACAGTTGTGGAATGATAACCTCTGTGTTGGTATGTTTATAGTCCCCGAGTATATCTAGCAGAGGTCAGTAGGGGTCCTCACATATACCCCCCAAAAAAACCCCCAAAAACCCTCAAAACCCACAAACAAACAAACTATAAAAACACGATTAGGGTTAATCTGTTCTGATGCCCTCATTACACATAGGCCTAGAAGCTGAAGTCTAGAGACACACATTGCTTTGTCCAAGTTCCTGCAGCAAGGGAGTGACAAAGTAAACTAGAAGGCTAATATCAAGGCTCTTGGTCCAAGACGGTTTCTGTTAGAGGCTTCAGCCTCCTCAAGGAATTTCAAGATGCTGCAATGAGCTCTGACACAATATTTTTGTCTTTTAAACATTTGGAAAATACTCATATATATAACAGCCACAGCAGGAAAACAGGCATGAAGGATTTAGGGAACAAAATTATAACTTCTTGGTCTGTTTCCAGGAATTGAGAAGAGACTGGAGAGGCAGGAAGAGAAGCAGTATTGGCTACCTACCCTTGCTGGGTCAAATAGGAAAGCTCATCAAAACAAACTCGGAGGAGCCCATGAACATATGACTTGCCCTATACAGTTATTTCTCTGCCACCAAAGAAAAAGGAGGTGGCACAAATGTACAATGAAGACCCATTTTCTGGTGTCGCTTCACCTGGGAAAATTAAATTTCTCCCTCTAATTGTTACAATAAATGTGTTGGCACCATTATTTTTCAACTCTTCTTTTCTCCTTCATTTCTTTTATATTATTTTGTAAAAAATGACATGGACCTACCCTTAAATTTTGTGCCTTCTTCCAGAGAATAAGAACATGAGAATCACCATGACAGGTTTATTAAGAATCCATGGCCAGGACCTCCAACTTCTGTCAGTAAAGGGTTTGTCTCTGGCTCATCCCTGGTCTCATTGCCTTCTCTTCCAAGGTCCACTTGGAGTAAAAATAGAAATTAATGCATTTTTCAGAAGCTATCCAGTCACCAACATTCTGATTTTCTTCTAGGACTCTGGCTCATGCTGTCTCCTTCCTTAGTCTATGCCTTGTAAGGATACATCCTCAAGTTTTACAAGTAATACAGACTGAGTTTTATTACCCAAATGAAAGGTCCATTTTATTGAAGTCCAGTATAAGATGAGGTAAGGCAGGAAAAAAGTATTTCTTTTTTTTTTTTTTTAAGATTTTATTTATTTATTTGACAGAGAGAGACACAGCGAGAGAGGGAACACAAGCAGGGGGAGGGGGAGAGGGAGAAGCAGGCTCCCCGCAGAGCAGGGAGCCCGATGCGGGACTCGATCCCGGGACTCCAGGATCATGACCTGAGCCGAAGGCAGTCGCTTAACCGACTGAGCCACCCAGGC
>NC_138374.1:110687824-110711901 GCF_054177405.1 Leptonychotes weddellii
TTTTTTTTTTTAAGATTTTATTTATTTATTTGACAGAGAGAGACACAGCGAGAGAGGGAACACAAGCAGGGGGAGGGGGAGAGGGAGAAGCAGGCTCCCCGCAGAGCAGGGAGCCCGATGCGGGACTCGATCCCGGGACTCCAGGATCATGACCTGAGCCGAAGGCAGTCGCTTAACCGACTGAGCCACCCAGGCGCCCGAACAAAGTATTTCTAAGTTAGCAGAAGCTGAAACTCAACAGACTTTAATATTTAAGAATGCTTTAAAGTGTGTGTGTTCCTTTATAAAGTATTATTCCAGTCATGCCATTTCACATACCCCAAATTGTTAATGACCCCAACTGCCTATGCTAATAAGCACACCCTTCTTATTCTGGCATTCTGGAATCTCCAGAGCACAGCATATCTGATTTTTATATGCCCCTACTTTCTCAGACTAAAATCGATGTGTTATTCTCCCACACCCCCACACCTTCTCCTCCCACAACCCACATATATGCAGTTGCTGTTTCTGAAGGAGTTAAAGACTGTATTCCTTTTTCTTTCTATTCATGTGCATGACACATATACATCACTGTCATTTCTCCTCTAGACTTGAGAAATAGCCTCCTAACCACATCAAATCTTGCCCTCTTCCAACCCATCTGCAGCCCATAGTCTCATCTTTTGAAAATATAACTCTTATCATGTCAGCCTTCTGGATAAACCATCAGTCTTCCCCTAGACAATAGGGTAAAATCCTACAAGTGGTCTCCAAGTACTGATTTCATGTAACTCCTTTCTAAAACACAGCTTTATCTTCCTTCTCTCTTCTGAGTTGCAGCCATACTAGATTTCTCTCAGATCTTCAAACAGACTGTGTTTTCCCTCACTCCAGGGTTTTCATACGTTATTTTCTTTGGCTGGAACGTTTCTTCCACCATCTTCCCCTTATTTGTTCTTCAGGTCTCACTTTCCTCTAGGTATCTCTGGCCAAATGCTTCACCCAGTAGAATCTTACACATTTCATAGTATTTATTACATATATATATATGTATGTATGTTTAATAGTGTGGAAGGTATCCATTCTGTCTATAGATGTGTCTCCAGGAGCTAGCAAAAAGCCTAGATTATAATAGCTACTTAAAAGCACATTTGGGGGCGCCTGGGTGGCTCAGATGGTTAAGCATCTGCCTTCGGCTCGGGTCATGATCCCGGGGTCCTGGGATCGAGCCCCACATCGGGCTCCTGGCTCGGCGGGGAGCCTGCTTCTCCCTCTCCCTCTGCCTCTCTCCCTGCTCATGCTCTGTCTCTCTATCTCTCTCAAATGAATAAATAATCTTAAAAAAAAAAAAGCACATTTGGTGTGTGGCTATTTTATACAATTGTCACCATCTCCCTCATATTTCATTATAAGTATTAGTTTTCAGGAAGCCTTTGCAGAAAGAAGATGATTAGCTGGGGTGTGGTGGGAATGGGAAAGAAAAATAGAGGGGCAGGGGATTTGTATTGATAAAGATATAGAGGATGAGCACAACAAAGTCCAATGAAAGATGTACTTGTGGTAAGCAAGCCTTAAAGAAAGAGGAAAAAATGCAAAAAGGGATGTTGACCCAGAAAGTGGGGATGAAAAAAGGACTCTGAAGAACAAGAAAAACCCATAGACAGAGTTAATTGATTTTAGTAGTTCCTGCTTTCTCTAAGAAATTTGAGCAATACCCAGAAATCAGCCTAGAAAGAAACTCAGTGTTCCAGGCCACTAAATAGAGCTTCCAGGGTTTATGTGTCTGTTATTTCCCCACATCCCAGACTGGAAAAACACAGTCAGAGAAGCACAAGTTGCTGTACTGTTCATTGGGCATAAAATGCCTGACAGCTCTCTTGGGATCTCCACATCGACAAGTGAAGCAGCCAGCTTATCAGATATTATCATTCCTAGCTCGGTCAGCACTGTGGGTATCTGGCCCTGTACTATTCCATGGGGTCCTCTACATCTAGACCAGATGATTTAAGTTCTCACCATGTATTGCTAAGATTCCCATGTTTTAACTTTGTGATCTCAAATCTTTCATTAGAGGCTATGTCTATTTACTGCATTGGAAGATAGAAAATCCCATTATCTAAAGTCTGTGCACACAGAATATTTAATAGCTGCCAAAATATATCCTAGGCTATAGAATATCATCTTGTGTGTGAAAAGATAGTACACTTAAATGGGAATTGACACTTATTATACATATGTTATGTAACTGGCAGTGTGTTAAAGATTTTCATATTTACAGGGAAAGTACCAAATACTCTTTTTCTCAATGTTAATTACATATCTTTGACTAGATATTGATTCTATTTTAAACTAAACACCGGGTATTGTATATTCAGATTACACCTCAATACTGGATATCCAAAACAATCTTGAGAAAGAACAAAGTTGAAGAATCCACACTTCCCGATTTCAGAATTTACTACAAAGCAACAGTACTCAAAATAGTATATTACTGGTCTAAAGTTAGAAATGTAGATTAATGGAAATTACAATGTTCTCTAGATTGAAGTAGTTTTTAATGAGAGAAACTGCAAAATTGCAATACAAAGAGCATAGAGGACAAGGTGAAGGACTGTGGGCATTTTTGTCATCAATATACAACAATCAACCTTCTGTCATAGCTACTCATATCCTTTCCACATACAAAATTCCCCCATCTCCTCCCAGTATCCCCAAATTTTTATCCAGTCACAGCATGAGGTACAAAATTCAGTATCTTGGGTTCTACATCGGGTCCTGATATGGCATCTCTTGATCCAGAGATTTAAGAACCAAAAGACAAGCTATATACCCCACATCATCTTAACATACAAACATGGAAAAGGAGCTTGATACCCTTAACAAGCATTCTCATTTGAAAAGGTGATGAATAAGAGGCATATCAGTCACTGATTCATAGCTCACTGAAATCCTACTGAGTAAATGTTCTGGGCTCTGGCAGCAGAGAGTATTCCTTGATTAGGCCCTGGTTCTTTTATTTGGAAGCATTTCCTAAGTCAATTGTTCTCTATGACTTTTGGCCTCCCTTGTAGGATCTGGGCTTTGCTCTCTGAGACTTACTGCCTTTTCTCTTCTCCTTGGTCACTTCTGAAGACAACACTGGAAAATACAGGCTTTGAGGAATTTTCTCAGTTCTTTCTTGCCAATAGAAAGTCAAAAGCCAAGAATCCTTTTGATTTTTGAACAGCTTCAGTTTTAGTGTGGCAGCACTTTTGCCGATATAACTCCCTTAAAAACTTCTTAGGTTTTCTATAAATCTGGTTCCATCCAACTCTAATTGTGCAAAGGCCACACCTATAGTTTGAGAGATAAACCTCTCTCTCCGGGTTTAATTATAGTTATTTAGGGCATATCAAGTCCTTGTGGGATAATAGCCTTAAAACAATTTCTGAAGTCCTTTTTCCTAGGCCCACTGGAAACCAACTTAATTTTTTCAGAAGTATTACCAGGGCTTTCATAGGCACCCACTTTAGTTAATCTCCTCCCCAAACCCTATTTTACTTTTAGAATCTTTTGTTTGCTCTAGAGACTAGAGATAAAAATCAATTTTATTTTCCAAGGCAATAAGACCTTTCTCCTCTATAGTTCCCCTAGATTGTTCTGACAAACTTCAGGTCTGTCTTCAGTTCATCTATTTCTGTAACATCATATGCAGCTGGAAGTAACCAGTTGACACTTTCAATATTCTATGTGGAGGTCTACTTAACCAAATCTGAACGTTCATTAGGTGTTTTTTTAATTTTAATTTTTTTCCATTTTCCAAGTGAACACAGATTTTTCTGCTACTACTGCATAACCTGGCTCTCCTTTTTTTTCCAGCCTTATAATACTTTCTTACTTTTTTTTTTCCAGCTTTTGTTAATTTGTTTTTTTTTTTTTTGGCCATTTTGTCAGTTTCTTCCTGCCACCTTGTTCCAAAGCCAATGCCATATTTTAAGTTTTTGTTATGGCATTCTTTCTTTCAGGTATTAATTTCTGTATACATTATTTATCACCACAATAAACCACAGTAACATCCCAAGCATAATGACCTAAGTAACAGACATTTATTTAATTCAGAAGTCTGCTTCTCTGTGCTGGTCTTGGCTGATAACCCACTCATGTGTCTATGGTCAGCAAGCTGATCAACTGGGGACTCTCATCCTTCAGCAGGTTACTCTTGGATTGTTCCATGGCACTCTTAGAGTTCCAAGAGAGTGAATGGAAATATACATGTCCTCTTGAGACCTAGCTACAAACTGGCACCCAGTCACTTCTGCCTCATTCTACTTACCCAACAAAGTTAAAGGCTAGCCCAGATTCAAGAGAAAATAGACTCCAACAGTATTGCTGCAAGCATATATAAAGACAAAGGTAAAGAATTTTAGCTGATTTTGCAACCAGGTTGCCACAACTCCTCTTATTTCCTCAGAATTCTATATATAAATCCTAATGGGAAATTCCTATTGACTCTTTCTTCAAACTGTAACGGGAATCCATTCACTTATAACCCTTCACTCCCTTTATTTTTTATTTTATTTTTCCCTTCTTTTGCCCTTGACTTCCTATTATCTATTCTTCGTGCATCAGTCAGATCACATCTTTCAATTCAGAATATGAAGTCAGATCATACCACTGACCAGATTAAAATCTTTGAATAATCTTTCATTTTAGGCATAATGAAATTCAAGTTGCCTAAAATTGCCTACAGGTGCTACCAGTCTGGCCCTCTCTCTACTCTCTGATGTCATCTCCCATTGTTCTCATCCTTGTTTGCTGCCCCACCAGTCTCTGTGCCCTTCCTCAAATAGGCTAACATCTCACAGCACCTTTGTGGTTGCTTTCTTCCATTCAGAATGCTCATCCTCTCCCTTCTATCAGATTTCTATTCAAAAATAACTTTTTCAGACATACCTTCTCTGCCCCTGCATAAAATATCATCCCTATCATAGCCTATACCTCTGATCTCACTGTATTTCCCTTTGGACTTACCTGATACAATACATATTTATTTATTTCTTTATAGCACAACTGCTTCTAAAGAAGTAAGCTCCTTGAGTGTGGTAATTATGCATCTTTTTTTTAATTGCTATATCTCTAGTGCTAGAAGAGTACCTGGCACATAACAAGTACTCAAAAAATAGTATTGCTGAATGAATGAATGAATGAATGAGTGAGTTGATGGAAACTTCAGGCAAAAGCATGAACTGATAAAGCTGTTGTACTTAAGAGTTTTAGGTTATAGCAGCTGGGGCTTTTAGGAAGCTCCTAGTGAGAGCTAAAATGTACCTGAAAACATCTGAGAGTTTAATGCCTTATTAATATTTTGTGTAGGTGTAGACACAATCCATGGGCACTCTCTGAAAATGTTGCAGTTCCTCTAGGCTCTAATTTTCTCAGCAATGTCATGTATATTCATGGCTTAATTTATTATGTCTACACAGAAATGCGAAATAGATGCATTAATTCCAGCCTTCTTAGCACCTAACTGCTTATCTTTTCTGCCTATTTTGATGAGTTACAGGTTTTTTCATCTCAGCCTGACCCAATCTACACTTACGTTCTTTCCATTGAATTTGGTCCCCCTGTAGCAGTCTCTCTATAGATGACACCACCATGTCCCCGGTTGTTTAAGCCACAGATGTAGATGTCACCTTTCTCCTGTCCTTTCCATATCCAACTTCTAAATCCTCTGATCTGTCAACTTCTCATGCTCTCTAGAGTCATAAACCCACCTTTTATCTTTTCTTCATATTCTCTATTCTGTGTTATGTTTCAATAGAGGATTGTGTATCATAGGTGTTACATAATTTTGAAATACTTTTCCTCCTTATAAAATTTTAAAATAGCAAAGCATACATTCTGCTTTTGGTTTATTGTATTAATAATTATAAAGATAATTAATTAACAAAATTAATAAATTGTTTGTAATTATTTATTATACTTTTCTATATTCTATTTTATGTTTCAAAAAAGATTATTTATCACAAATATTGCATAATTTTGGGACTTTTTTCTTTATGAAATTTTAAAATAACAAAGCAAACATTTTTCTTTTACAGAAATTCCCAAAATAAAATTCCCAAATATTATTTTTTTTCTTCAAAAGAGGCAGGGCCTAACTTGACTTAAATAAAATTAAATAGACCTCTTGAAAGCATTTTGCTTTATTTATGAATGCTATTACACTACAATATTTAGAACTGAGTATAATCTGATCTCTATTATTCTGCTTTGGGCCATTATTTTATAAGAATTTTTATAACGTTTTTTGGCTTGAAGAATATAATGTTCCTTGTAAAGTTACCTACTAACAAATTTCTTATGATTTGTATTAACTGTCAGTCTATTCTCTATCTATTAAAACAACCAAAAGTCTAATTGTTTTTGCATATGAGATTAATAGGTTTCACTATCATTATTAATTTCTACATCATTTTACTAATCATAAGTATCTGTTTTTCTATTGATGAATAGAATTTCGATGTATTTATGCATAAAGAGATTTTTTGTCAACCCAAATTTTGTATAGATTGCTCTTCTATTTATATTTGAAGGAGAGTAGACATTAATGACAAATCTTAAGGCATGCCTTGCTTATATTACTACTGTTGAGATGCCTAGCAGTTATGATGGCAGCCTCCATGATTACACAATCCTTGATCATAGGCAAGCACAACAATGACTCTCATGACAATGCTGTAGGCTTTCTTAGGGGATTAGTGGTCCTCCAAAGGCCGAGGCTGAAGCTGAATGGCAATTTGGGTCTCAAACTCTCTTGTTCAACATGTTCTCTAACCTTAACTCACAGCGCCCCTTGAGGAGGGTATTATCATTCCATTCCATCACAGATGAGAAAACTGAGATTTTAAAAATGTAGGATAATGTGGCCAAAGTAGCTGAGCTAATAAGAGGCGGGGCCAGGACTCAACCGGTTAAAACTTATTTTCTTATCTATTATCTTAAGAGATCATTGTCTAGTGAGAGGGAGAAATATAAGATGACAAATAGCTATAATAAAGATTGGACAGTAATGAGAGCCATATTAGTTCCAAAGTTGTATCAGTTATCATAGTGAAGTTGGTGACCTCAACTTGCCCTCACTCTTTGTGGGTTCTCCTATCCTTACCAACTCAGAGCATTGCATAGGACCTGGCAGATTATTGACAGATCTATCTATACACCTATCATCTATCTATCATCTATCATCTATCTATCTATCTATCATCTATCTATCATCTATGTATCCACATCATATATTGCCTTAACTTAGTGTCTAATCCAGCTGTTCATTTTTATTAAAACCACATAGAAAGCTCTTATATGTCAAATTCAAGCATATCTCAGCTCTTTTCTAATCTGCAAACCCTGAGTTAGGGACTGAACTAAGCCTGGCCTGGCTGCTTGGGGAAATGTGTTTGTTGATTTTAGCAGTCTAATAGGACTAAAAGTAGGGCAACCAGCTGAGTAATACTCCTAGAAAATTTGAAGTTAATCCAAGGACCAGAAAGATGGTCCCCACATGTTTCCAATTTCAATTTTCTCTTCTGTCTAATCATTTTTATATCATTACCATGAGGTTGAAATCATCGTAATAAGTCTTAATTCATTTTATTATAGTTCTGTCATTATGCAGAGTGGACATAATGTGATTTCTTTTAGTAAATAAGTATGCTGAGAGGATTAACTTTATTAATAGTTTACCTAGATCTGTGGAGCAGCAAAAATTTTTTTTCAGATATAGTAAACAGTGTTTCCATCGGCACGTTCTTCCTAAGTTTTAGAAGCATGTCAAATCAACTGAGGTCTATCAGATTGCTGATCCACACTTCTGGGTGAAAAGACAAGTTGATGAGTTATGTAGAGAAGAAAGAAGGTTAAAATTATTTAGATAATATGTTGCATTTGATAAATAATTTTCAAAATACAGGTTAAAGATTCACACAGATTGTCACAAATACATTTACTTATGGGGCTACATCCTGAGATGATTTAGCACATGTTTGCTCTATGCTGAGGTATTTTTGGAAGTCAGCTGAATGGCTGAAAGTAAGGATTTGGGCTACAAATGCAGGAAAGTAAAAAGGTCGGTAAAATATTTTGAAATTCCTTTTTAACAAAGAATGCTTATAAGGCATCGTTTGGTATCACGTCTTCACGTGAATTTCTTCAACAAAAGAAAATCTACTGAAGATACAAATTCTTTACATGTCAAAATCAATGACTTACCATTATTATATATATGATGTACATAAGACAGCTCTCCTAGGGAGTGTGGTTGTGGTAGTTATGTTGACTACTTAACACTTAAAAACTTGTCAAAATGACATCTTATTTATGTTAGTTTAGAAATTGATATGATTAACCTCCTATGCCTGTCAACAAGTTAAAATTTAAGATAAGTCAAAACAAAGTTTTGCCTGTAGATGTTCATGAATTCTAATCACAAATAAGACTGTCCTTCTTGGTCCACAGTAATTAAACTGTGTACTTTTAAGGCTGATTTTGCAAAGCGAGGCCTCCAGCTTGTTGAACATTCTTACTGTGTGTCCTCCTTGGCAGGGGTGGAGGGATGAGAGCGCTTTCTAAGGCCCTTGAACAGCAGTTGTTCCTCTGGTATTGCCAGGTCTTCTCAGTTACTACAGATACAAATCAGAACTGGAAGCAAGTTTTTCTTTGGTGCCTAACCATCATCTCAGCTCTTCTTGCTCTATCCTGGGGCTCCTATAAGCGTTTCCATTAGGTCCTATGCACCTTGGGTTTTAACTGATATCATTACTTTTTAGTTTCATTTCACGTGATTGCTATTTTTTTCAATCTGCCCAAATGCAAACCCAATGAAGTCATTCTCCATGGTTCTCTATTGTTCAAATTCCTTAGAATGGCAGATAAATTCCTTGAGGCCATGAGCACCTCCTGTAGCCTAATTCCACCTCCTACACATACGTATCTCTTTCTCACATGTATCTTACATTTCATTCCAGTAAACTTGCCATTCTCCATCTAGCCTTAATGCATTAGAACTTACTGTTCCATTTGATGGGAATGCACACTCTCTGATCTTTCTACCGAATTCAAAATTCAAATCAAACGTAAGCCCTCTATTAGTTTCCTATTGTTGCTGTAACAAATTTCCTTAAATTAGTTTCATTAAACAATGCAAATGTACTATCTTACAATTCTGAAAGTCAGAAGTAGAAAATGGATTTATTGAGCTAAAATCAAGGTGTCGACAATGCTATCTTCCTTCTGAAGGCCCGAGAAGACAATATGTTTCCTTTTCTTTTCTAGCTTCCAGAGGTCACTTGCATTCCTTGGCTCATGGAATGGATGGATTCCCTTCTCCATCCTCAAAGCCAGCAGCATGACATCTTCAAAGCTCTCTATCTAACTCTGACCTCCTTGTTCTACTTACAAGAACCTTTGGGATTACAGTGGGCCCACCCAGATAATCTTCCTATCCTCATTCTTCATTATCAAACACCCCCCCAAAATTAGCCTGTGGTTTTATAATTTGACACATCTAGAACTATATTCTTTCTACTGTATATGCAAAATAGGTCATTTGTAAGATCCATTTAAATTGAAATAATGACAAAGGATTCAATCTGCTGTCATCCATTACAGAGTTTAATATTTATCTATGATAAAGCTTAACATTATTTTAAAACCCTGAGGGTAGAATTTATCTGTTATTAAGGCAAGATTTCAAAAGAGACCCAAAAAAAAAAAATATCCAGGGCTTGCCATGACAAAATTGAGGAATCCTCCGAAGTTTTTCTATCTCTTAGGGAAATGAGAAGTACCTCTGATTAGAGAATGGGTTCTGGAGCAGCACTCTTAACATGCACTGACCTGAGAGATGTCAGCATCCGGGTCCCCAGCAACCTTTGCTCTTACCAAACATTAGAAGTGCATCCAGGCTTCTGGGCTGAGTTTCTCAAACATATTGTCATTGTACCACTTTAATATACTAAAAAGGCTTTTTGTACCATTTTCCTGCCATATCCTATTTAAAGTCAACAAAAACAAATATTAATTGCTATGTTTTAATCCAAATAGTCATTATAGAGCTAATTTTCTTAAGAATAGAAAACACATGTTTAAAAAGTGTGTGTGTGTGTGTTTAATGAGAAACCACATTTGTGAATGTCTTTGGAAATTGCCCACAAATGACAGAGCTTGATTTGTGTTGTATCTTTGCACAGATGGTGGGTATATGTTGGGGGGAGGGATAGACTCACTGACTTTAAGCTACTGTTAGAGCTTACTTTTGTCTACGGTGCTATGTCACTTAAAAATGGGGTGTGGCCTTATAGAAATCCCAAGGGATAATAACTTGAATAAAAATCAGAGTTTATTTGTTCTCTCACTCATTTATGAATCCATTCATACATTTGGTGATAATAAGAAACTGAAACGTAGGCCATTCACGGCTAGTGCAGGAGCTTAGTGATATCCTGACTGAAGATGTTCGTATTCTCTTGGCCTTTCCCTCATTTCTGCTGCACCTCTGGTCATCCTGCCAGCATTCCAGACAAAGAGAAAAGGAGGGCAAAGGACAGGAGTTGGTTCTCTTTTAAAAAGTTTCTTGATGTAAATAAATAAAGTTTCTTGGTAAACCTACCCAGATTCTTCTGTTTATATCTTACTGGTGAGAATATAATGGCTTCCCTTCATTTCAAAGGAAGAGAGAAACACTTGTGAATTGTTTCTGTTAATGTTTTGGTTTTTTGGGGGGTTGTGTGTTTATTTTTTGGTTTTACATTTTTAAAAAAGATTTTATTTATTTTTATTTGAGAGAGAGAGAGTGTATGAGTGGGGGGGTGGGAGGAGCAAAGGGAGAGAGAGAAGCATATTCCTTGCAGAGCAGGGATCCCAACACAGAGCTTGATCCCAGAGACCCCGAGATCAATACCTGATCTGAACGTAGATGCCCAACCGACTGAGCCACCCAGGCACCCCTATTTTACATTTTTTATTAAATCTTTTTTTTAAATTCCAGTTAGTTAACATACAGTGTAATATTAGTTTCATGTGTACAATATAGTGATTCAACACTTCCATGCAACACACCGTGCTTATCACAAGTGCACTCCTTAGTCCCCATCACCTGTTATAGTCAAGATTTATTTACTTTCTTATTAATCTTTAAATTAATTTGTAAATTTGAGGCTGAACACATTACCCTGCAACATCCAGTCTCCACAGGAGAATGTAGCAATCTCTCAAACTAGCAACCTGCAAAATTATTTTACTCTATAGTATTTTAACTTTTTATTTTGACACTGAATCATAATGCAGGATATTAAGATGCAAATTAAGGTAACTCTAGAATGATGTTCCTCTAGAAGATTTCTTATAGAATTCCTTTGTAGGCTTGGTTTCTCCAACAATCTTTAATCAGAAAGAGAAGGAATTGCGAATGATGATTTTGAGGAGAAAAGAACTTATCTCTAGTTAATAAATTGGGCCCTCACTTTTATAATTAATTCTGTGTTGGCTTAGAAGGTTTCAGAAAGCTTTAGCATCAAAGAGAAAAAGTTCCAGTACTTTTAAAGGTGATTCAAGGTGATTTTAAAGTCTTTTCTTTTCTTCCTGTGTTCTCTTTTCCTCATTAGGGGAAATGTTCCACTGGGCTGGGCTAAGAGGGGATACTCCACTTTATGGATGAAAAAAGCATTGCTATTTTATCTGTCTTCTTAGAGGAAGACACAGGAGACTAAGAATTAGAAGACAGAGTATCCTTCCTTTGCTGAAACTTCTCCTTCAAACTCACTTTCTACTTTTGTAAATAAGAGTTGTAGTATTTAACTTCCTGACATCACAGAGTTATTGTAAATATAAGGTAAGATGTGTAAAAACACATCAAGAAATTTTAAAGTGCTGTGTAAATTAGGAAATTATTGACTTCTCAGAAGAGTTTATAAAATGTTTCTTAGAGACAAGAAGAGTACTTTACATTAACTTCCCCATAAATGTTTTATTGTGAGAAACAGAAAGTAAAGGAGTAATTCTATCTCCTAGGCAATGTAAATTGCGGGGGGAAAATAGTGCATTACATAGATTATTTATACCTCAGTTACAATCACATATCTTGAAATATAGTAATAACCATGGGAAAAGCTTAATCATCTAACTCATATTTTCCAAGTTTTAAAGGAATGTTAATAACCATCATAACAATAATACTCAGTGAGGATTCAGTTAATCACTATAACAATTCTATGGCATAGTGCTGTTATTATCTTCATATTACACAAAAGGAAATTGAAACAGAGATGTTAAGAAACTTGCATAATGTCACAAAGCTAAAAAAGTATAGAAGGCAGGATGATCTCTTAAACTTCCAGCTCTACAGCTTGAGCTATTTATCAGTGAGAACTGCATAGTTAGAAGCTTTCTTTTATACTACTAGAAGATAGGTTTAATGTTAATCATTGATTGAGAAAGCATATTAAACCCGCTTTGTGTTTCTTCCGTTTCTTGAATTTGTACTCACAATGCTATGTTACTCAAGTCTCTGGTCTATTTAGCGGGCTAGGAATCGGCTTCATTTAGTTTCCGAAGTGTTTTGGATAGTATGGTCTTTACACTTTAGACACCACAAGGAACTGTTAAAATAGATATGGAATGGCTAATAGGCTTTGAGGCTTAGGGAAACAATCTGTACAATTCTGCTCTGTTCTCAAAAGCCTAGGGTAGGATTCATATCGCTACCCAATGCCTGACCTTGTCAGATCCCTCATGTGTTCTGGGTCTCAGCTTCCTCATGGGTAAAATAGAGATAATGGTACCCAACTTACAGGGTTGTTGGGGATTAGATGAGATAAAAACATACAGTATGGTTCCTAGTATATGGAAAGCTCTTAAGGAGTATTGGATGAATTATAGCAAACTCCTCTGTGGAAATGGGGTGATTCTACAACCAGTGTTGTCAAATTGATTGACTTGGGATTTTTTTCTTGTTAGCCAAGTAAGTAAAAATAGAACCCCCAAAGCACAACAGGAGGATGTCTATAGAATTAAACTCTATTTTAAAAATAAATTCTAACAAATATAACAGCCATTCTTCTCCAAAACATGTGATACAAAGTAATTTGATCAAATCCTCTTCAAGCATATGTTGTACATGAGAGTTCATGATTTGATTCTGAAAGGAATTCCCAATCTGAGAAAGAATATAAAATTGTCATTCTCAACACTTACCACATCTGATTGGATATAAATAAGCTATTTTAAATACTCTGGAATATAATCACATAATCAACTTTAGGCACCAGCTCAGTAGATCAAGTCAAGAGTAGAAAGAACTTGCAACATTCTCAAAATGCAATAAGCAAACTGCACAAAGTTATAGTTACTCTCATATGTGTAGTACTGAATTTTCTCTGCCTGGGGACTTTTCAGTTAAATCAGTTGAAGGAGTCCAAATGTTGGGTCTCCAAACATTAAAACACACACACATGCATGCATGGGCTTATGCACATTCAAACTGAAATGGCAGCTCTACAATCAGAAAGTAATTATATATGCAAATATCTAGTGGGAATCTAACTCTGTACTCTTTTTTCTTATTCATCCAAATGTAATTCTCATGATAAAAATGAATTCTGATAGTGTATCTTATTTAGAGTCTAGTGGACAGATTGGGAATCTGGGCAAAACTTAAAACAAGCAAAGCTGATCATCAAGACTTTCCTTTTTTTTTTTTTTTTTTTTTGTTTATAGCACCTTCTCTTTCCTTCCCCAGCACTTGTCTCTAAGTATATAAAGGTTCTGGACTCAGATGGATCTAGACAATTTATTAACCTCTTTTGAATTTTATTTACTAATCTGGAATATGTAACTAATAACAGCTGCCTTGGAAGGTTGTGAGACTGATCTTACAAAATTACCTGGTACAATGTCGACATTCACAAAATAGCACTTATATCATTCACTCTGTCACCTGGCTCACCTGGATTTACAGCTTGGTCCTACTTATGTGATGCTGGATTTTAGTGAAGAACACACACACAACACACACACACAACACATATCCACAAAAACATACAGAAACAGAAACATATACACAAATGTTAAGCAGTGGGTTTTATCAGACATTACAGAACCAATGTAAGCATATGACTAAAACATGGTTTCTACCATTGAACCAATTCACAACTAATAGAGGAGACAGTGGCTAAACAAATAAATTAATTCAGATGCAAGTATTCCCATGAGTAGGCTAATGCATTATGTACATGAGCAATGATAAGCAGTGAACCAGGCATACGGTCAGAAAGGGGATAGAAGAGGAAGAGATGAGATGTCAGAATCAGCCAACAAATGTCATGTGAGAGATAAGGGAGGAGTCAGAGGCAACCCTGAGGTTTTTGTCCTAGGTGCTCACCATGGAAAACAGTGTGGAGGTTCCTACAAAACTAAAAACAGAACTACTGTATGATCCAGCAATTCTGCTTCTGGGTATGTATCCAAAGAACACAAAAACTCTACTTTGAAAAGATGTATGCACCCTTATGTTCAGTGCAACATTATTCACAATAGCCAAGATATGGAAATAAGTAAAGTATCCATCAGTGGATGATATATCATATATCACATTCGTATATATAATGAGGAATACTACCCAGCCATATAAATGAATGAAATCTTGCCATTTGGGACAACATAGTAGTATTATGCTAAGTGAAATAACCCAGACAGAGACGAGACAAATACTGTGTGATTTCACTTATATGTGGAATCTGAAAAACAAACAAACAAAAAAATAAAACAAACAGAACTCAGATGCGGGGAACAGATAAATGGTTGCCAGAAGGGAAGGTTTTTGGGGGTTGGCAAAATGGGAGAAGGTGGTCAAGAGGTAAAAGCCTCTAGTCATAAAATAGGTAAGTCATGGGGAGGAAATACACAGCCTGGTGACTATAGTTAATAATACAGGGGAATTAGGACTGGGGAAACTAGACCTCTTGTGGTGATCATTTCATAGTACATACAAATATTGAATCACTGTGTTGTACATCTGAAACTGATATATTATATATCAATTATACTTCAATTAAAAAAAAAAATCACTGTGCATTGGTTCCCTGGTGGTGCCAAATGAGTTTTTGAGAGCCCACAGAGACCAGGGGGAGTAGATGAGTATAGATAAATCAGTGCATGTACAGCTTACACCCTAACAAATCAGCAAATTAGGATTCAACACTACCAGCATCGGTCTGCCTAATAACTCAGGCAGAGATAATAAACTGTGGGAGGAAGACCTATCACTATTCTTTTCAAAATCTTGTCCTACCTTCAAATTCGCCCCAAATCTACTTTTAATTCTATATGAGAACCAAATAAAAGATGGCCTAGAACCACTCTTTATATTGTAAAGATTATCCTAACCTCAGAAGAGCATTAAATCTTCATCATTTATTGAAAGTTCCAATTGCCATTGATGGGTAGGGGTTTGCCAAAATTTCTTAGTCCTTATTTGAGCTCACCAACGAAAGAGCTGAGTTCAGCAATTACCAGGCCTCCCAACAGTTGTGAGAGGGAGAAAGACAGCTCTTGTGCAAAGAGATTCCCTCCTCTGAGCTGAGATTTATGTCTGTATAGGCTCAGGCTGGGTCAGAAGCAGCCTCAGGGTGGACACCACATAACCTCCCATCCCGCTAAACTCTGCTATGCATCATTTCCATAGAAATCTGTTAGCTCAAATATTTTCCTTCTTATTTCCACACGTCTATTTGAGTACTTGCTGTTATATTGCAATTGGCAGCCTCCTTTTATGAGTATCAAACAGAGCAGGGCAGCCTTCCACCACAAGAGCAGAGATTTCCCAGAAAATTATGAAACCTTCACGATCACCCCGAAAATTGTGCGGCATTATAAAGACCTGTCAATACCATGAACCACAGGTGAGTAGTTCCTGGAATTGCTCGAACAGTAAATAAAAACATTTAAAAACACCTGAAAGGAAGGGACAAGAGGCCTTTTATCATAACTCCATTACAAAACCCTAGAACACAAACGCATTCAGTTCCAAGTAAATTTCTTTTCATGCTTAAGAAAGGAATGAGAAGGAAAAGAGTTTAAATTTCTTTACAGTTTCTTCTGTAGTGGAATGTGTAATACTTGGTCATCACTACTGAGCACACTGGCTTTTATGCAAACAGGAAGTCAAACCTCATAAAATGATGTTACTGTTTTACAGTTAAATAATTCTGTCACATGCCTAACCCTGTGGAGGGAAATTATTCAGTTGAATTCTCTCTCTTGTTTCACCATAAAAATTGGCAAAATGTATAGAACTTGCTTTACATCAGGGGGACCCTCTGAGCCTTCTGCACCTTTTAATCATATAAATGTAGTCAGCTCTCAAATGTCGAGTATTAATAATCAGTTTGTGAATTATACGCATTGTGATGTTCTTTTCCCCTTCTCTTAGTTTTTGCTGTTGTTTGTTTCTGTTTTTGCTTTGATGGCTTGGCTGTGCTTTGGTGTCTCCAGAAATGGAGTAAAAACAAATAAAACACAAAACAGGCTTTTTGGGGTTTTGGGTTTTTTGTCTGTTTGTTTGTTTCTTTATTAAAGCCTAGGTTAAAGCAGTCTCTAGAGAATCTTGAAGTTTCAACCAGTTTCAGTTAGTCAGGCCTTCCCCACGGCCCTCCATCTTCCTGGCCTCCAAAACGAACTCGATTGCCATGAATGAGAGTTGACTGAAGAACTGGCAGAATGGCATCAGAAAAAAATAGCATTACCTGAAACATGGGGACTAGTCACCCTTAATTCTATGTCACACTTTTTCATGTGTATTACCTCCTTTGCTTTCAGAGTGAGACACACCAATGCTGAATTCCAGAGGGTAATGCAAGGGTAAATGTCAGGGCTGTGATGTGTACTCTATCGCAAAGCCAGCTCTCTTTCCTTACCCCCGTGCTGATTCCTTCTGGAAATGAACAACAGCAGCAGTAAATATCAAATCAGCAAATGTGTCTGAAGGTCTCTAGGTATATCAAATTTAGTTTTGTTGATCTCTCAGATCCCGAAATCTTGATCTAGTCTCCAAATCAAAGTTTATTTTTCCCCATTGTTATAATTGTGTTTTCACATATTATTTCAAATATGTGTTGGTAAGAACATACTAGAAAGCCATCTTCAATAGTGAACTTTTATTTTCCAAATAATGTTTAGTCAGATAATATGCAGCAGAGTTTCTGGGAGATTAGGTGCCTTCTATCTTGAATTTAAGGGGTGAATTTGGGTCTCTCATCAAAAGTGTATTTTCTTTGTTTTTTTTCTTAAAGATTTATTTATTTATTTCGAGAGAGAGTGCACACACACATGTGTGCACAGGAGGTTGGTGTGTAGGAGGGGGAGAGGCAGAGGGAGAGGGAGAGAGAATCTCAAGCAGACTCCCCGTTGAGTGTAAAGCCCAATGCGGGGCTCAATGCCACGACCCTGAGATCATGACCTGATCTAAAATCAGGAGTTGGATGCTTAACTGACTGAGCCAGCCAGGTGCCCCATAAGTGTATTTTCAATAGGTCTCTTATTAATTTATAATTCACGAGTTTTGCCAACTATAGTATATGAAACCCCCCTCCCTTCCCCTGGAGTAAAGGAAAATGTCATTTTAATACAAAGACATGATGCTAACAGTTGCCATTTTAATACAAAGACATGAAGCTAACAGATACTTATAGAATTTGACTTTCTTTCATAATGACATTTTAACTTCATTTATTGTTTTAAAGTTAAAATTAAACCATTTTTAGAGATGCCAAAAGTTTTAAGGCAAATGATTTTTGGAAATGATTTATAGGATAAAGTCAACATATTCTTATTTCCACTCGTTAAAAAATTTTATAGATTGTGAAGTCAAAACATACTATTTTTATGGAAAGAATTAAATAGGAGAGTGTAGTTTCCCAGAAAATGATAGTTGAATAATGAAATAATTAGTCATTTAGCTATAGAGCTGCTTTTTAAAAAATCATAGAAACTAACATTTGTGTAGTACTAAGCCATCATTTAAATTATAATATTTAATCTTCACAGTTACAAATGGGGAAAACAAGGCTGAGAAGGATTGAAAAACTCTAAGTTCACACAGTCCATAACTGCTGGTACCATTTCTCAATCCTACATCTTGGCGCAGGTTCCACTCTACTATATCCTTCTGACTCTTACTCTTTCCTCAAGATAAGGAAATTAGGGCCAGTGGCCAAGAAAGAAAAATCCTGTGAGATAAAATGGTTCAGTGTGGTACATTTCTCTCAGAATTGGGCATAGATTTCAGTTACAATATCTCATCTTCAAAAACACTTATCATTTGGAAATATTTGTATAAAGTGCACTTGTGACTGATAAAATGAAAGCAGTTGCCAAATCTGTTTTTAATGCACACATATTATTGGAAAACATAGGAATTACCATCTTAGGAGGGAGGACTGAATTCCAACTAAATCTGAAAGGAAGAAGGAAGCACCAGGCTGGTGCTGCATTTCTCATTCCCAGGATAATGTCCTGATTAATGTGCCTGTGTTGAACTGAGAAGTAAGTACTTGCAAGTGTATTTACCGAGTTTGTTTTCAAGTGTGAAATTCATGAAATTCAAATATATTTATGAGCACATAAACACATTTATGTCTACCAAGGATTATTCAAATTAAGTATAATTCCTGTAACCCTGGTTTTAACCCCTCTCTGTTGCTTCAAGACCTTGGGTTCCCTTTAAATTATTGTTCAATCTGGCTGAAGGGCTGAAGTATTCCTAGGGTGAGTTGCATGTGTCTAGTACTACCTTATCCTCCCATATTTGCCAATTTCCTCCTCTCCTGACCAGGGCCCCTGAGGTGGGGAGGTATCTTCTTGACATCCTGCTGCTTGCTAGGGTGAGAGCCTCTCACCCTAATACTGCTGTTGGTCAGAGGCAAACAGACTGAGGTTCCTCACAAAGTCCTGTCTTCTGATGTCACCACCAGAAACATCCATGCTGGGACTGCTCATGTTTTGGAGATCACAAGCTAGACAATGACTCCCAGGGGAAAGATCTCAAGGCTCCTCAATGATCCTCTCTCTACTGACTTCCTCCCCAAGGAGGAGAAATTATGATAGATCAATCAGTTTCCAGCCCATGAATTGGGCTACATTTTTTATGGGATGGCATTTTAAAGAAAATAAAAATATAAGCCCTTTTCATCATAATTTCTTTCCTCCTTCCCTCCAACCAGCTGAGGTAGTCTAGCCAAAGTGTCAGCCATTCTCCCTCTCCTGAGATGTCATTTTGACCCATTTGGCATCTAGACAGAGTTACTACCAACTGGGCTCTAGGCAGGAGGGCAGACACTTTCTCTTGGTCTTTCTCTTTGACTCCTGCTCTTCTGGTATTGCTGGGTATGCTCTGAGTCAACCTAACCTACCAGTGGTAGGATCTGCCACTTACTAAAGGAAGCCAACACTTTCTCTCTCAAGTCTACTCAGGTATGTTAGTTTTCTACTGCTGCATAACAAATTACTACAACCTTAGCACCTTAAAGTAATATCCATTTATTGTCTCACAGTTTTTAGGTCAGACCCCTAGGAAGGCTCAACTGGGCTCTCTGTACGGGGTCTCACAAGGCTAAAATCAAAATATTGGTCAGATTAGGTTCTTATTTGGAAGCTCTGGGGAAGAATCCACTTCCAAGTTCTTGCAAGTTGTTGGCAGAATTTAGTTCTTTGTGGTTCTAGGACTGAGGTTCCCGCCTTCTTTTCAGCTATTACCCAAGGGTCACTTTAATTCCTAAAAGTCTGCTTACAAATCCTTCTGTCTCCAACTCCCCAACCCAGCTCTGCAGTGAATCTATCTTTTGTCAAATCCATCTTAAACTTCAAATCTCACTGACTCCTTCTTCTACCATCACCTGGAGAAAACTTTCTGTTTTTAAAAGGCTCATGTAACCAGATTGGGCCAATCTGGAGAATCTCCCTATCTTAAGGTCAACTGATTAATAACCCTATTTGTATCTCTAAAATTACCTTGCCATGTAATATAACATAATTAGGATAGTTACACCTTATTAAGACCACAGGGACTCATTTTAAAATGCTGCTTACCACACAAGGTATTTTGAGGAGGCTTACTTCAACTCTCACCGCCTGCTTCTTCTGAACCCCTAGTCTCCACTCACCTCTTCCTCACACAGCTTTGTCCCATCCTGAACCCTTTCTCTAAATTCATCAATAATACAGCAAATAAAAAACTCTTGTATGTGATGCACTTTACTACCAGTGGGGATATTAGTATGAGATTATACCAGAGCATAATAAATACCAAAGTAATTTAAATAAATATGAGACAGTACTAAACTTTCTTCCTGGTCAAATCCTAGTACTTGGTTCATGACCATTTTCTCAGGGTCAGTTCTTCTTCATAAAGACCTTTTCTTCCTTCTCCCATGCTCTAACTATCTATGACTTCTTTAGAAGTCAAGGTTACAGTTTGTCACCTACCCAAATTATCCAGATTTACCCAGGCACACATTCTGGAGCTTTCTTCAGCAAAAGACCCACCAGCCAAGTCCTCATTCTCAATAATGGTCTCCTGCCCAGCTACCTCACCTCCAGTAGAATATAGAAAGGGTTTTTTTTTTTTTTCAAAAACTTTATTCTAGCCCTGTATACAGCAAAACACTAGAAATAGTAGATTTTTTGGTTTGTTTGTTTTCTTCCATGTAAAGAAACTCACGATCAGTCCCACCAGTGTCTAAGTGGAGCAGTGCAAGCTGACCTCGTGCACCAAAGCCTCATGTTTGCCAGAGACCTGGAAAATTCCTCTCTATACCCTGGTCCTCTATCATGTCCCCTGTAGCACTGCCTTATGACCTGTGTTTGCACTTCATGATAAAATAGTTCTCTCATTTCTACTTGGAGGCCTCTCTCTTTCTAGAAAACATGTGGGTCTTTTAGATCCATATATGGGTCTCCTGACATGGAGAAGAAAACTGACAGACATGATATCCTACTTCTCCTCACAACAGAGGCTTGGTGGGGCCCTTTGGTGGGACCTCTTCCTTAACATGTCTTTCTACACAAGAGGTTTCCCCAGTCCCTCATGTAAACCAGCTCCTGGGGGTGCCACATGGCAGCCAACCAAGAATTCACAAACATGCCTGAAATGCTGCTAAGACCACAGACTATGCTGGTTCTGGGATCACCTACACAGAGGAATTTGCAAATTGTTCTTTTCCTCATGTACCTAGACATACAGTCTTTTAATCCCAGCATGTAAGTGCTTTACCAGTTTTATTGGTCAGATTTGCAATTGCCTCTTTCACTTCTGGTTGAGGTCAGAGTGTTAAGTTTTATGGGTTAAATATAAGAGACTCACTGTTCCTTCTTGTTTTTCTTGTCATAAAGAGTACAGTCCTGGAGTGGCAGAACTTAATGAATCGGGTCTTTAGACTGACATCCAGACCAGCACCTGCTGGTAGCTGGAAGTGACACCGCTGTAAACCTTCTACCCCATGCTCAGGCAGGACTCACACTGGAGCCTGTTAACACACTACCCTTTAAATGGATGATAAATGCTCTTTTTATTTTTATAAGGTGTTGTAGATCAGAATCTTGTTTTCCACATGTTGATTTCATCTGTGCTATCAACTCTAAATATCGATAACAATAGAAAACCCATAGTGAGTTGCTTTGTGTGTGTGTCTTTTTATTGCAGCAGCAAAGATTTACATCTTTTATCTGCCCTAGCCATATTATGTTAATACCTAAAATAAACATTGGAACTGGATTCGTTCTGAAAAGTCTTGCATAGGCCAGGGAAGAGAAAGAAACTGACAGACATGAAATTAGATTCTTTCATCACAGCAGAGGCTCTGGTAGAGTGGCCTTTCCTTTACCATATTTTTCTACCCATGAGGTTTCCCCAGTCCCTCTTGTAAGCCAGCTTCTGGGAGAGGGGCACCTAGCACCCTGTCAAGAACTTACAAACATGCCCGAGATGCTCAAATGACACAGACTATCCCCATTCTGGGATCACCTACACAGAAGAATTTTCAAATTGTTCTTTATCCCCTTTATCCCAAGTGGGAAACCAAAGGCCTGCAAACTCCAGAAGTATGATCTGACAAGCCTCACCTGTCATAAACATTGAGGGATTGAATAGTTGGCTTGACATTAAGAAAATCTTTTCTTTTTTCAAATCAGCAAAATGTGAAATTCTTTCCTTTGTTAGTCTCTAAATGAAATACATGTAAGAAATGTGACAGTTACTTCTTCAAAATCTTCAAAATAAAGTGTGGTGATTTTTTTTAGAGACATTGTCTTTTAAATAAGTTCAGATAAAGACAGCCTGCAAGACAACTAAAAGGATGTGCTATTCAATCCCAGGCAGAAAAATTATAGTACAATCACTATTGCTTTGAGAAAATGCTCATGAAAAATATTTTTACAACAAAAATTTTATCACTGTGTAAATAAGCATGAGATTTTATAAACAAAAATCCCTCAAATTAAATTTCTTCATTAAAACACAATCATTTTCAGGATTCATATAAATCTTCATATAGGGAACTTATTCTACACGATGAAAATAGTAGTTTCAATGTTGCAATGACCCCAGAATTTATTCTGAACAAATTGATTAAGAACAAAAATATTTATTAGTGTTTTCTCTGTACCAGGGACTGTGATAGGTGCTGTGAGATACATTATTTTATTTAAGCCTCACAAAATCACAGCAAAATATGTATGTATGTATGTATGTATGTATGTATGTATGTATGTATGTATTTATTTATTCATTTGTTCAGTCAACCAAGATTTTATTTATTTCCTGCTATGCACCAAACACTACTCAAGTTAGTGTGTATCAGTGAAGAAAGTAAATATCTTTGCACTCAAGGAGCTTACATTCTAGTGGTGGAAGAGAGAAAATATTAAATAAGCATATGTAATATACACATAACTTATGTAATATACTAAGAAGGACCAAATGTATGGAACAAAGAAAAATATAAGTAAAGGGGATTTGGAAGGTAGAGAATAGTTTGCCTAATAAAATAGCATGATCAGAATAGGCTCATTGAGAAGGTGATATTTGGTCAAAGCCTTGAAAAAGATAAGGAAGTCAGCTATAAGATTATCTGTGGGAAGTTTCTACAGGCACTGGGCATAGCTCACAACAGATCTTAAGTCAAAAGTGTAACTGTCCTGTAAGCATAATAGCACGATGCCCAGTATGGCTGGAGGGAAGTAAACAAGGTGAAGAACAATGGGAGATGAAGTCTGCGTGCCATGTAGGGTCTTGTTGGTCATTACAGGGACTTTTTTTTCTGGGTAAAATGGGGCCCAGTTGCTGACTTTTAAGGAGAGGAGTGATATAATCAGATTTACATTTCAAAAAGATTCTTCTCTTTACCTTATAAAGAGAAGACTATAGATAGGTAGCCAAAGGAAACAGGGAGCCAGAGAGATGAGATTAGAAGCTATCATAACGATTCATGCAGAAATGAGGGTGGCCCTGACCAGCATGGTAACCTTTGTAAGGAATCGCCGATAGAATTTCATGCCTGACTTGATTTTAAGGGTGAAAAGTGGCATCAAGGTTGACTCTAAAGTTTTGACCTAAACCATTATCATGACATAGTTGTTTGAATTGAGATGGGAAAACTTGTACAAGGAAGAGATTTAGAGGTAAAAATCAAGGACTTTGGTTTTGGACATGTTAAAAGTATTGAAAATTACATTGGAAATTCCATGGATGCAGTTGGATATACAAGTCTGGAGTGAGGAACAGGGCTGGGCTAGAGATGAATTCTGGGAACCACTGGGATATAGATACTGTTCAAAGTCTTCAGTCTAGTTGAGATCGTCAAGTGAATCCCACAAATAAAGCATATGACCAAGATCTGGGCCCTAGGGGCCTAAAAGGACAAGAGGTGAGAAAGCAGAGGAATCATCAAAGAGGGCTGGAAGGAGGTAGGAGGTTAAACCATGAAGATGAGCAGGGAAGTATGGTGTTCTCAAAGTAACCTGAATGCAATGAAGAACACTAGCTATATGTGGCTCAAAAAGTTTAACAATTA
>NC_138374.1:110712401-110809480 GCF_054177405.1 Leptonychotes weddellii
AAAAAAAAAAAAGCAGCTATTGAGTAAACTCAGGAAAGTATCCAATTTACGCGAAACTATGACCTCTGCATTATACTGTCTAATAAAGCATCGCCCCTTCAGCATGGCAGAAACCTCAGAAGTCCATCTCAAAACCTGTGTGGGAAGCTCTGGGCACCAGAGTGCCCAGCTCAATTCTATAGTCACTAGGGCTTGCCACAGTAATGGAATGCCGTAGGAAAACATCACCGTCGGTGCCTCTCAGACTCTGGAATTCTTTGCCTCCCTTTTCGTTTCACCGTTTCTGCTTCAGAGCAGCTGACTCCTGCTAATAGTAATAGCTAATACTTTTCAAGTCTTATTATATGCTAGGCACCACTCTGTGTTTTCTATATATCCTTTATTTAAATTCACCACAGCCTCATGAGGTTAGTTTTAAAAGCACTTGTAGCTTAGAAGTGAGGAAACCAAAGCAAAGTGTGAAGGAACTTGCTCAAGCTCTCATCACTGGAATTCAAATCTGATATTCTAATTCGAAAGACTGACATTTAACCAGTATGTGCATGTGGGAACAGTCCTGTTCCTCCTGAGCCCTACCACATGCTTCATGTTTTCTGAGTTACTTCTTGCTAAGGATAATAGTTTTGTTTTTTATAGGACTTCATACTTTGATATTTTCCCTAGGCATCACATCACAAAAATAGGCATTAAAACTCTTGCTATATAACTCATTCCATCCAAGCCTTTCCTTGACTATATAGCTAATCTGAGAAACCAATATGAGGGAAGTTATTAATATTTATAATGGGATAATGTATAATTCCCCTACTTTGCACTTACCCTTTATTACATTTGAAAAGAGCCTTTACCTAAACCAAACACAAAATAGCTGTGGAAAATTTAGGCTCCAGGATAAGATTGAGAATGAATATAGTTCTGATTTTGCCAATCTCAAATTACACCATCTGAACACACATATCTGCTATCTGTGAGGAAGATCATATCCTAAAAGCACTCAATTTATAAACCATTCAAATTGTATTCTCTAATTGGTCATTGTAGGACATTGCAACCGGGATATTTCCTGTACCTCAGTGTATCTTCTTGTGTGCAGAGAACTAACACTGCCCCCTCCCTCCCATCCTTCTGGAAAATGATCTTCCCCACACTGTTGATTATAGGCTTTCTGTTGGAACTGTCATGGACTTACGTGACTGCCTCCTTAGCCACTCAGATGGTGATGGTTGATTGGCCTAGATTGCCTGATTCAGCAAGAGTCCTATCCTAGGGTTTTCGAATTTGGGTACATTATGAGTCACTCTTAGTGTCATTCTGTTTGCAAAGCTGGGAGAGGTCTGTTTTGGTAGCTACGCCGTCATAACACCTACTGTGTAGAGAACTTGTGTCTGAAAAAATAAAGCCAATCTGTAAAGAGAATCTGAACTGAGGGAACTGGTAGATTCTGGCATCTTTCAAATGACTGAGGCCAGCCACACCCTTGCCGTCCTACAAGTAGGAAGCAGGATACAGAGCAGCCAGAACAGGACCTGCCCAGGAGAGTCCCCTGCTAGACCCCCTAGATCCATCCCTCCCTGAGTTTTATGTGGAGAAAAACTATAGCGAGAAGCTGAAAGAATTTTCTTTTTACGGGGAAAACTTCGAAACCTCGAGTTATGAGTGTGGGGGGGTGGGAAAGAGGGGCAGCCACCCCAGTTACTCCTGAGAACCATATGGTATCTGTTTGGCACACCAGTTTGTCAAGTCAGAGTCAAGTCATTAGTGGCTTGGGCAATTGCACCATTGGAAAGGACGCCAGAACCTTCATCGTTGATACTGACAGCAGGGGTCAGAGAGAACGAGAATGTAATTGTTATTGGAATCCTGTGAAATGTCTCAGGGACTCCCAGAAATAATTTTGTGAAGTTTCAGGATGGAGAGTAATAAGGCGTCAGTGGTGGAAAAGCTCCTTTAGTGACCGTGAACAGCGTCACGCGAACACGAGTCATTAAAACACATGTGACACGTTAGCTCCACCCAGAACTAGTCAAACACAGATTAAGCTAGTGCAATTTCATTTTCTATTTTTAGAAATATTTTTTTCATAAAATGACATAAATCAGGGTTTAAAAAAGGTTAAATTGTATAGAAGGGTTCATATATACAACAGTATTAACTTCCCCAAGTTTCACTTCTCAGAAATCATCATTTTTTTAAATTTTTGTCTTTCCTATATTTTTAAATGGTATCTTTATGCAATTACTTATTAATGTATCCACCTTTAACATAATTTATTGATGGCTTGCTGTGATTCTCCTTAACTCCTTCCTCTCCAACCTCCTAGTATATGGCTTCTCTGTTGGTAACCTTGTGGCTTTAAAAAATATACTGAAACAGCTGTTTCTTTTTCCATCATTATTGACAGTATATTGTAACCCCTTACTTCTTCAAATGAAGATATAAATGCCTCCAAACTGCTATTCTCTAACTTTTCTTATGCTTCCCACATTCTGGCAGGTTTACTGTTACTTTCAAGTCATCAAGGATGGTAACAGTTTGTCTGGGTTTGGAAATTAAGATTGAAAAATGTATTTTTCCTCTCATGTCATGACAGTATTGTTTCCATTCTTTTCTGGTATCCTGTGTTGATAAGAAATTGAGTGCTACATTAATTCTCATGCTCTTTGAGACTTTTTTTTTTTTTTAGATCAGTTTTAGGTTCAAAGCAAAGATACAGAGCTATCCCATATACTCCCTGCCCTATACTCCCTGCCCCTACCCATGCATAGCCTGCCTCATTACCAACATCCCCCACCAGAGTAGAGCATTTGTTAAATTGATGAACCTACACTGATACATCATTATCATCCAAAGTCCATGGTTTAAACAGTTCACTCTTGGTGTTACACATTCTATGGCTTTGGACAAATGTGTAATGGTATGTATCCATAATTATAATGCAAAGTATTTTCACTGCCCTGAAAATCCTCCATGCTCTACCTATTCACCCAGATTGTCTTCTTTCACTTATATGGATTTTAGGCTCCTCTGTGTCTTTTCATGGCTTGATAGCTCATTCATTTTTAGTGCTGAATAATATTCCATTGTCTGGATTTGCCACAGTTTATTTATTCACTTACTTACTTGAGGTTGCTTCCAAGTTTTGGCAATTAAAGCTGCTATAATCCATGTGCAGGTTTTTGTGTGGTATTAAATTTTTAATTTCTTTGGGTGATACCAAGGAAACTGATTGCTGGATTGTATGGGAAAAATATGTTTAGTTTTGTAAGAAACTGCCAAACTGTCTTCCAAAGTAGCTGTACCATGTTTCATACCCACCAGCAATGAATAAGAGTTCCTGTCACTCCATGTCCTTGCCAACATTTGGTGCTGTCAGTGTTCTGGAGTTTGGCCACTCTGATAGGTATGAAGTGATATATCATTATTGTTTTAATTTGCATTTCCCTGACGACATGCTGTGGAGCATCTTTTCATGTGTTTATTTGTCATCCATAAATCTCTTCTGTGAGGCCTATCGTTTAATGTTTGTCTTTTTTCTTATAGTTGATTTTTAAGTTCTTTGTTTATTTTGGATAACAATTCTTATCAGATATGTTTTTTGCAGTTATTTTCTCCCAGTCTGTGGCTTATCTTTACTTGACAGTGAATTTTGCAGAGCAGAAATTTTTAATTTTCATGAAATTTTCGATTTTCATGAAGCCCAGCTTTTCAATTCTTTCTTCCATGGATCAAGACTCTGTGTTGTATCTAAAATGTCATTACCAAGCCCAAGTTCATCTAGATTATTTCCTTTGTTATCTTCTAGGTGTTCAATAATTTTCATTTTACATTTAGGCCTGTGATGCGGTTTAAGTTACCTTTCGTGAAGGGTGTAAGGTCTGTGTCTGGATTCATTGTTTTGCATGTGAATCTAGTTGTTCCAACACCATTTAAGGTCTGTGCTCAGTCTACTGTATTGAAATCCTACCCTAATTTAAAATATTAAATGTTTTAAGATAGTAGAAAATAATTACCATGCAGGCTTTGTCTCTTTTCAAGGCTTTACCATGATCCTTTTTTGTTTTGTAAATTGTGAGGTTTAATAATAAGACATGTGAAGGTGCTGGGCCGGTGTGTCTTATGGGCACTTAACAGTTCACTGGAGACCCAGTCTACCCCAGGCAGAAGACATGCCTCTAGAGAGACATTTCCCAAATTTGTCTACAGAAAATCTATATCTTAGAATGTTAATAAGTGTTTCTTGAGAACATAGAATATGTGATTTTAAAAAATAAATTACATATTTTAATAGATCCTTTTTAGTCACTTAATTTTTTTTATATTTAAGGTGGTTCAAACACATCTTGAAGATTGTTTTGCTGAAAAATAGGGCTTCAGAATCAACTTATACTTGGGATATATCTCTTATTTTAACAAAGTCTAAATATCTGATAAAATTAATTTATCTCTATTTTTATAGCCAAGATGTAAAATACAACAATATGTGCAAAATCATCTTCTCTCATTAATTTATTCTTCCTCTGCTGTGTCCTCATTAAAAGGATCTTATCTGAGGTGCCCAAGTGATTTCTGGTCTCTTCTTCAGCCGATGCAGCCACAGTTACCTTCCACTGGGACGGGCATTGCTCCTTCAGCATCTTTTCAGGTACCCCTTGTACTCCAGAGCCTCAAAAATCCACAGAACCTTTCCTATTTGCCCAACATTTTGAAAACACAGTCAAATCCTCATAACAAAGATGCCATGGCAGCTACTGAAAATTTAACTACTAATTCCCTAAGTAATATTTATCGAGTAAACATGCTATGCCCAGAGCTCAAGTGAACATGCTTTGCTATGCTATACATAATACCAGTACATCATTTAGTACAACTTGAATTTAGTCATAGTCCCAGGAGAGAGTTAGTGCTATATATAAAGAAATGGGAAGGAAGAGAAAAATCAGAAAAGAAAAAATCAATATCTTTGATCAGACTTTACCAGTTATGATCATAAAGCTCAGCTAGGAAAACTCTCCCATCAAGGGGTGAATGATTGACTCCCATCTTTCCCACACCTTGAGAGTAAATCCATCCTACATACACACTTTTGCCTCAGAAACTGTAATTGGAAAAAACAAAACAAAACAAAACAAAACAGTGTTTTCCTGGAAAAATTTAAAATATCTTTCCCAGTTTTTCTTTTCTCCTTTATATATTTGAACCTCAAACTATCCTTTCACATTTAAATTATGTCCCTGAATTGTTGGGGCAGTCTACTGACATTGTCTTCTCCTTTTGAGCTGAGTACCTTGCACACTATGTAGGCATTTCTCCAAGCTGTGATTGTGCGTTTCCTGGAAAGTTTGCTTCTCCCACAGGAAGGGATGCCTGATAGGGGTTCTGCAGGAATGGATCTAGTAGAAAGAGACAGATAATGGTTTGAACAAATAATGCAATTTACCAAGATTATTGTTACTTTTGGGCTTTGCTGTGGACAAAATTTGGGAGAACATGTTTGTTTGGCTTTTAAGATGTGTTTATTCTAATAGTTCCAATTAAAATATAGCATTATATAATTTTTAATTAAATTCTTTGATTTTATATTTGTACCTCTTTACTTTTATACTGAAAATCTTGGTTCTAATAATATTAACATATTATGTATTATTGTAATTATTTAATTATTCTATAATTTACATAAAATAGCTTTCTAATACCAAATTAGTGAAGAATTAAACTACTGAGTGAAATTTATAGCTCTGTATCTCTGTATGAAATATATTCCACAAAGGTAGTACCGTCATAATGTCATGTATTATGTCAAGTCTTCTACCAACTGGATATGCAATTAGCTTGATCCATTTCAGTTCATTTTTAATTTTGTGAACTGTTTAAGTATTTTAATTACATTTAATGCATATATCATTCTATTAGATATTGCCAAATTCTCTTTCATTGAGGCTGTAATATTTTGCATTCCCATCTGCAATATTTGAGGGTGCCAGTCTTTCCCTCAGTCTAAGCTCATTGGCCTATATTCCTAATTTAATGAAAAAATTCTGCAAAAAATTTTGGAGTATGAATAGCACCTTTTTCTTATTTTTTTCAATCGTGCTCTACTCTTGGTTCCTTTTGGACATTTCAGTAAAGATTTGCAAGAGGAGCAAGTTACTCTTGTGGAATCAAAGTGCCAAATTTTCCCCCAGTGCCTGACATTTCCTTCTGATGGCACTGAGTCAAATAGACTAGAAGACATATAGTGTTTCTATTACCCAGGGAGAGCTTGTATACCCATGCAAATACTATACAAGATCAAGTAAATATTTAACAATGAAATTATGCTTCTTGATAATTTACATGTATAATTATTTGGCATGTTTTACTTACATTGGGGTGCTCTTGGTAGAATATAAGTTAGTTAGTAATGAAAGCATTGTGAATCAAGTTTGATGCCCAGGCTTGAAATCAGGAGTCTGAATCATTCCTCCTATTTCAATTAGCCTGGAATGAGATTTCAACCACATTGGGAATTACAAGTGTGAAGAAAACAGCAAAAACTATAACCTGCTGCTGACTTCCTCAAAGTGTGGAAATGAAATGAAACCCAAAATGGAAACTTGGGGATTATCTTTGTTCCCTTTGCTCTTATTGTCATTGTTTTTATACCTCCTTATACTTGCCCTGCTTTAATATATATTTTTCTATTTGATTTTCTTTGAAGGTTTGCTCTTTAAAAGAATCTTATCTATATATTTTAAGGTGATGAGTCTGATTATTGACTCAAACCAGCAAATACTTTCTCCTCTCTCTATGTCTCTGTTGAATAAATGGCGTAAGGTGATTCAGTCAGTTAAGCACCCAGCTCTTGATTTTGGCTCAGGTCATGATCTCAGGGTCATGGGATAGAGCCCCAAGAACTGCTTGGGATTGTCTCTTTCTCTTTCTCTCTCTTTCAAAAGAAATAAGTAAGCAAGTAAGAAAATAAATAAATAGTTTAAAATTGATGACAATAAAAAAATTCCAGTATCAATAAAGGCAAACCTAAAACAAAGTTTCTGAGATATATGATTGTTTGGCTAAATAATTTTTCTAAATTTTTCTTTTTTTTTTCAATTCAATTGTATAGATTTAGAGTTGCAAGGGACTTTTGATATCTACTATTCCAGAAATTTTATTTAAAGATGAGGAAATCATTTGGCATGGAAGATTCTGGAAGAATAGTCAGTCTGATTTGCATCCGAGAAGTAGTTCATGATAGAATTGGGCTGAAGCAATTCTCCCAATTTCTTAATTCAGTGTTCTTACTGGGAAATCTTGAGATATTTACTATTTCTATTGTCATTGTAGCTGTTGTTAACAGGAAAAAGTAAAGAGTAAAGGATTACTTAACTGGTGTTTTATGGAACCACTCTGAAGTCAGAGTTTGCAGACCAGTTTGAGGCTAAGTAGTTGCCTTTGCTGTAATTTAGATGATTCTCACTATGCCTTCCCAGGAATCTATTTTATGAAGAGCTGAGGAACTTCCTTACAGACAGCTTCATTCTAAGAAGGAAAAAAAAAAAAAAAAGGATTTTTAGGGTTGGTTCAATCATAAAACCTTAGCCTCAGCCTTAGCCTTAACATGAAAAACAGTTCTGAATTTAGCAAGGTGCTTGACATGTATGTAGATGAGTCTGCTGGCTTCACCTTATGGATTTATGCTTGAGTCTCTGAATAAATGGAAAGAACTACTCCATTACAGCTTGATGTGGTACTGGAAAAAATGCAGTTCTTTGGTAGTATTTTACTGGAGTGTGACACTGAAAAATGAAAGAAATTCTCTAGCTCTCCATATTGTGAAGCTTTGGCAGCTTGAGTCAGCACTGCAGGGGAGAGGTGGTACCCAGAAGTGGCAGAACTTGGCAGCCATGTTGTTGTTACCCAATGAGATTGCTCTGTCAGCAGGAGAAAGCAGTGTCTCCTGGGTGTGACTACATGCAGCCAAAAGAACAGTGATGCTAAAAAGGAATGGTTATAATTCAACAGAAAGGAGAAGTGGAAGAAGGTGGGTAGTACAATGTAAGGTTTGATTGGGTTTGTGAAATCTCCTAGAACCTCCATGAAATCTTTTGAGTTGGGGCTAGAGATGGGGAAGGAATTACTGAAGACTAAAGTCCTGCAGTATCCAGAGGGCAAGATTTTCATGGAAATAACTTAATTTCATATTTTATAAATGCCCAAAGTTCATTTTTAATTTGTAGTAGCCGATATTATGAACAAGATACAGAAAAGGTCTTTCTCCTATCATTATATAATTACAGCAGAAAATGGAAGGCAGTTATTTTTACTTAATTAGTACAACTAGAGTTTTACTAAAAATAACTAAAATTTAATGAAACAGAGAAGATAAATGTACTTTGAGTTCTTTCAGTTTATCTATTCTTTGAGAATGCCAAATTTACTGAGGCAGAATACCTCCTAGCCTTATAATAGAGGTGAGTTTATAAATATATCACCACTCCTATTCTTTTCTCTTTTATCGTGCTTTAAATCATTCAGACTCAAACTATTTAAATTTTCTATCATGTCTGTACACTGATTTCAATAAAAATAACATTTTAAGAAGATGCAGTAAGAAAAGTGATAAGGAATAAAATAGTGGAGTGTAAAATAGTGTACCTGGAGCTTTATTTTTTTTTACATGAAAGTGACTTAAAAAGGGCAGATTGCTATCTATTGCTGTGTAACAAAGCACCCCAAGCCTTCACAGCTTAAAAGAATAAAGACATGATCTCACAGTTTCTGGAGTCAGGGGTCTGGCATGGCTTGGCTGGGTTCCTCCTGCTCCAAGGTCTTTTGTAAGGCTGTGATCAAGATGTCCATTCAGCTTCAGTCATCTGGAGATTTGACTACAGGAGGATCCACTCTTGCAAGCTCACTTAAGTGGCTACGGGCAGGCCTCAGTCCCCTGCTTCAGAAACCCTCCCATGAGACTGTTTTATCATGTGGCAGGTGGTTTTTCCCACAGAGTAATCCAGGAGAAAGCAAAAGAGAGCAACCATGACAGAAACTACATTTTTTGGTAACCTAATCTTGGAAGTGACTCCGTCACCTCCACCACAATTTGTTAGAATTAAGTCACTAGGTCCAACCCAGATTCAAGAGGAGGTGTATGTTTATACACCAGGATGTATATATCAGTTGATGAGGATCTTTAGGGCCCATTTTGAGAAGCTGCCAACCACAGTCCCTAAGACAGGGAAATGGGTGAATCAGGGACTAGGTATTATATTGATGAATAATGGGGCAATTTGAAATTTGGGTGCCCTAATTATCATTTCCCCTCACACTATCACTTTCTTTCATTGTTGAAATCATCCATATTTACCAGAACCCTCTCTGTTTTAAATTCTGTCATCTCTGTTCTAAATTCTGTCATCTCTGTTGTGGACAATATTGATCGCTTCCTAAATGCTATAGAAGCAACTCAACTAGCAAATACTTCAGTTCATCTTTCACACTGTAACTAGTGATTTTTTGAAACACTAATCAGATCATCCACTATCCTTCAGCCCCATGTATTTTAAAGGTCCTTCAGTAGAATCCTATTGTTTTTAGGACAGTAGACCAAAATTTTTAATGTGGCTTAAATATTTTATATGGCCTTTCCTTAACCCACCTCCTCAACCTCAAGTGACAGCAGTCTCCCTATAGGCTCTTTTCCAGCCACACAGTATGGGCCTCTAACCTTTCCTTGAACTGTCTTTCTTATCCCACGATTGGCATCTACACATGTCATTCTCACATGTCTGCCTGGGATGCTCTGTCTTCCTTCCCTGACCCCCCCCTACTCCAACTCCTTTACCAATTATCTTTTACATCTGTAAATGGAAATTTTTCCACCAGAGCAGCACTTGCCTGAATGACACAAAAATTAAATTTCATCATAACTAGCTCAAACCAGCTGAAACTTATAAAAATGATGAAACTTTGAATGACCTTGGTACACCAAATCCTTACTTGACCTAACTGAAGACTGATTACTGACCAACAAACTATGAGATTTTCTTTTTTTTTTTTTTTTGCCCAACCATGTATACACCTTGGATTCATTCATCTTCTTATCCAGAGAGCTAGTTTTCAAGACTTACTTAGCACATCACCAAGAATACCCCTGTCTAGCACTTAAAAATCTGTAACTTTTCCATGTCAGCAAATGACCCAGTGAATTTCTTCACTGGTATATCTTCTCTTGCTTTGGAAGTTAAATAAGATGCAACTTTGATCCTTTTTTTTCTTTTTTTAAAGTTCTGGTGGTCTTCCTTTTATTCTCTAGCCCTTTACTTTAGAGCTCTCTAATTATGCAACTATGTGATAAATATCTTTCTCTGCCGCTAGACTTCAGGTTCCTAGGAAGTGGTATCCCCCAGCACTTGGCAAAATGCCAGTAAATAAATAGGCTCCTAACACATATTTGTTTAGTGGATGAGTAAATAACTTTCATTTTATGGCCTTATATTCTAAACCAAGAAAGTACATAGTATGAACTTTCTTTCTTTTTTTTTTTTTTTAGTTGTTTAGGTCTTAGGTTTTCAGGCAACAACTGGCAATTTTAAAAAATCTAATAAAGACACATCTATCTTAACTGCTTGTTAGTTTGTGTTTACAAGTTGCAAAAGGCATGTAATGATTTGGAGAGGGTGATCTCTCTTCCCCTTCTTTCTGACATTACCAATAATGTGCTTGGCCAGCTGTGCAGTGCTGTCCATGTGTACAGAAATTCCTTTCTGAAAGGCACAGGTGATCATGTTACACCCTGAAGCCTGAGATCTGATTACTCTTATTATAGTAGCCTGAAAAGTTACAAATGTCATTAGTAGTCATTAAATTACTCTACTTGGCTTTCTAAAAGGAGCTCTGGTATTTGACTGAGAGATCTCTTATGACTGTAAATCCCACATTTTGAACATGCATTTTCATGGGGCTGCATATTCTTTGACAGATCCTATGTATTATTGCTCTGAAAATGACTCTCAGTAATGAAAGTAGAACCTGAACCCAAGAATTCTAATGGAAATTCATGGAAATACAAGTCTTGGAATTAAGTGTGTGTGAGTATTCGCATGCCCAAATTGTCTTCTCCAACCCTTCTACTACCCCCTTCTTCTTTGCTGTGTTCAAGCAATTTAATTCTGCATCTAATTTTAATCTGTAAACCATATCCCTTCCTGCAGTTGTAAAGCATGTGTTAGCACTTAACCAGCAGGAGGGGGTTGCCTAAGGTAAGAGGATTGATAGCATAGACCAGGCATCTTAAAAATGGCTTTGTGTGATTTGGCGCCACTAGCTAAGTTCGCTTTGCGTGCATGGATCCAATCTGTCTGTCCAGGGTTGAGAGAGATTCAGGCAGTGAATATAGTGGAATCTTTTATTCTTATTACTTGGTGTTGATTTTTCAGGAAAATTGGCCTAGGGAGAGGTGGTTTAAAGGAGTCTGAAGGCATTCACAATTGCTTTCTTAGAGGTAGAAGGAACAATAAGTGAATTTGTCTAAAGAAGGTGAGGACTTGGAAAATGTTGATTAAGACCCGTTAAAATGGGCGCCTGGGTGGCTCAGTTGGTTAAGCGACTGCCTTCGGCTCAGGTCATGATCCCGGAGTCCTGGGATCGAGTCCTGCATTGGGCTCCCTGCTCGGCGAGGAGCCTACTTCTCCCTCTGACCCTCCCCCCTCTCATGTACTCTCTCTCTCTCTCATTCTCGCTCTCTCAAAAATAAATAAATCTTTAAAAAAAAAAAAAGACCCGTTAAAATTATACTGAATTGTGATGGCATTGTGTAAAGTAAAAGAAAGGATTTGTACAATACAAATTTGGCTGCTAAGTAAATGCAATCTCTTCTTACTAGGCTATAATTTATAGCATTAGAAACTAAGAAAAAGCTGTTCATATACCCAGGATTTATTTTTAACTTAAGGTCAAGGGGAATGTTAGATTTTAAAGTTAGCATCTAGAATAAAAATCATGTATAACTAAAACAACCCTTGAAAATTCTTAAAACACATGTAAATTTCAAAATATGTGTTTCACTTGTGGTCAATGGTGGGAAAAAATTGTTGACATCATTCCCAAAACTTCTCCACCATTTTTTTCCTTACTTGCATTATCTTTTCAGATTTATTTGTATTTGTTGTTTAATATAAGGAATGCAACCCATCAGTGGTGGAGGTCTGAAGATAATTACTGTATTTCATTGACTTTAAGATGAGTCTTTTTTTTCCCCATTTTAACATATCTGAAATTGAGATGTGTCTTATAATTGAGGCATTTTAAAATTATAATGATCAGGGTTTGTTCCTTCCTTCTTTTTTTGATATATTTATAAATTTATTAGTTTATTCCTTTATTATGTCTCACCCTCCCCAAAATGCAAGTTTCTGAGAATAGACACTTGTTTTCTGTTGTATCTCCAGTGTCTAGAATTGTTTCTGGCATAGAGAAGACATTTAAATCCTTATTGGATTAGTGAATATAACAGATATTCCATTAGCTTTGTTTCCTTCTCAGACTTCTCTCTCCTAGAATCTTCTGTCCTCCTGCTCCAATCTGGACCTGCAAGCCCAGCTTTCCAATCTTGAGCTTTGAGCCTCTAAAGTTTTTCTTTTTCTTGGCTTAATTCCTCATTTTGGTGGACCACAATTCATAAATTGTAAAAATTTTTAGTACATTTCCAATTGCTATTGCTATGTTACAAACCACCTCAAAGCTTAGTGACATTATGCTACAACATCATTTATTACCTCTTGTTTTCTGTAAGATAGGAATTTAGGAAAAGCTCTTGTGGCCTGGGGTCTCTCACTGAGGTTGCATTTAGATTGGAGCTGGAACCACAGCATTTATACAGTAGCTGGGGACTGGTCAGGCATCTCTCTTTATGTAGTTTCAGGGCCTGTCCATTTGGTCTCTCTCTCTATGGTCGTCTAGTTTAGTCTTCTTCACAACATGGTGCCCTCAGGGCAGTTGGACTATTTACAAAGAGGCTGGCTTCCACTCAATATCATTATTTGGCCCTTCTACGTAATGATAGTTTTAGGAATATAGAATTCTAGATAGATTATTTTCCTTCAAGATTTTGAAAACAATTTTCCATTGTTTTCTGACTTTCAGAATTGTTGTTGAGAAATCTGATGTCATTTAAATTCCAGATCCCTATAGGTCAGCTGATTTTTCTGTCAGACTTTAGAATGTTCTATTTATCCTCAGTGTTTTGAATTTTCATGTGAATCAGGAAATAGCTTTGACAAACTAGTGAAGTCTCGCTCAGTTGAATTTTAGGTTCTACTCTATTTTATGTCCTGATAACTGGGTTCTCTCTCATCACTTCATTAATCTAGTGTGAATCATATGTCTGTCTTCATGTAGGTTGCTGTAAGAAAATACCAAATACTGGGTTGCTTATAAACAACCAAAATTTTTTCTCACAGTTCTGGAGGCTGGGAAGTCCAAGATCAAGGCACCAGCAGAGTTGCAGTCTGATGAGAGCCTTCTTCCTGTTTCCTCATATGATAACACAGCTTAGGGCTTTCTATAAGGTCTCCTTTCTTTTCTGTTTTTTTCCTTTTCTGTTTTTTCTTCTCTTTTCTTTTTCTTTCTTTCTTCCTTTCTCCCCTTTCTCATTACTTTAGACAATACTATTTTGTCTTGTCATTAATTGCCTATTAGACTGGAAGAAATATAGTAGTTAAATTCATATGTGGTAAATACATAAGTAAATGTTAAGACTCCACTCTAGAGGCTACAAATAAAGGCTACTTCTGTATGTAGTTTTTGGAAAAAACTACTTTTCAAAGAGACTCAACTTTGACTCATAGCATCTAGTTTAAAATATTGTATCATATGAGTCAGTCATTGGAGGTACTGCTTGCTGAGTAGCCATGTTCATGACTCATTCATTCAACAAATATTTATAGAGCTCTTATCATGTGTTTGACATTGCTCTTAATATAGCTTGGAGCAACGAACAAAATGGGTAAAGGCTCTGACTTTTGGAGATTATTTTCTCTGATGAACAAGAAAAAACAGGTCTTAAATCACTTAAATTATAATACCATTCTTCCAAATATGGAGTCTGGGAGTATATACCTTATTCTCAGATCATGCCTTTATATTTTATGTAAATCCCAACAAAAGTTAATTTTGGCCAAGCTATTATTTTGAAAGGAATACACTATTCTTTCTCAGAAATAGTTACTCATTGAAGGTTAGATTCTCAAAATTTCTATTTAAACTAAGTGGTATAGTTTAGAGCCATCCCTCAGCTGGTTCTGTGACTGTGGTCATATTACTTATTGTCTTGTCCCCATCTTCAAAATAATAATCTCTTCCTCAAATGGTTCTTGTGAAGATTAAAGGACACCTAGATCATTGTGTAAATTCAATAAAGTAAATGATAATTCTATTTAACTTTATTTCTTTTTGCAATTGACCAATGCCTACTGTTTTGTTTTTTTTTTTAATGTTTTTATTTTGTTTTTAGAGACAGGGAGTGTGTCCATTTGAGCGGCGGGGGTGGGGGTTATGGCAGAGGGAAAGGGAGAGAGAGAATCTTTTTTTTTAATTATTCAGTTTAAACACTTGCTCTTTTTTTTTTTAAAGATTTTTTTTATTTATTTGACACAGAGAGAGAGAGAGAGCACAAGCAGGGGGAGCAGCAGCAAAGGGAGAGGGAGAAGCAGGCTCCCTACTGAGCAAGGACCCTGGGATCATGACCCAAGCCAAAGGCAGATGATTAACTGGCTAAGCCACCCAGGCACCCCAGAAAGAGAATCTTAAGCAGACTCTATGCTCAGCATGAGCCCAACATGGGGCTTGATCTCACTACCCTGAGATCATGACCTGAGCCCAAATCAAGAGTAGGATGCTTAACTGACTAAGCCACCCAGGTGCCCCAAGACCTACTGTCTTTTAGGACAGTAAAGAAGTATGTGTTATCAGCTTGAAACAAAACAAAATAAAACAAAACAAAAAAATAGCAAAGCAAAAAAAGGAGAAGAAAAGATATAATGCATTTGAAAAGAAAAATCACCAAAATTTCAGCACTAAGAATTAAATAAAAATAATGTGTCATACATAAGATAGAGTTTACTGCTATTACTCACTGCTACTACTAAATATTTATTAATTGTCAGAAATTATACTAAAGTCATGACATGAATTATTTTATTTATCCTCAAAACAACACTATCAGGTAAGTAATATTATACCAACTATACAGCTGAGAAAATTGAGGCTTAGGAAGGCTAACTAATTTCTTCATGGCTTCTCCTTTAGTAAGTTGGGATTTGAGGGCTGTTTTTTTTTTTTTTTTAGTAAGTTGGGGTTTAATCCTCAGTCTGAGTTTTACTTAATTATAAGCAGACTCTCCATTCATGAAAACATTTTTGGGTTATTATTATTTCTTATCATATTCCTGTCATAATTCATTGCCCCATTCTCCACTGTTGAACATATAGCTTGTTTCCATTATTAAATTTCTAAAAATAATGTTGCTTTGAATATCTACATTAAAGAGAATCCTGGAAATATAGTTATTGATTCAAAGTTTATGAAGATTTTACAATTCTTGATAAATAATGCCAAATTGTTTCCATAAAGTTAGCATCAGTTCAAACTCTCATGAGTATTATATGATTCTGAAGGCAAAGGATAGATACCAGCCTTAGCTAACAAATAAACTAGGGTTTATTTCAAGGCTTCAATCATTTTGTAGACATCTAAAAGCCACACACACACACACACACACACACACACAAACCAGCAAAGACAGCTGGGAAAATGAGTTCTAGACCTGGAACTTTGTGGACTGAAGTTGCCCCATCCATCTCTCAGGGAACTGTACAATATCTCACACCTGCTTTTTATTGTTGCTCTTCATTGACCACCTTCTACTTCTGACTTACTGACATATAAGCAGGGTAAAATGTCAATCCACCCCTTATCTTTGTGACATTATAGATCTTGTACACACCTACTACCTCCTGACTGATTTAGTGTATTTTAGTTCAAATTCCTAAGAAAAAAATATAAAAGTTTCTGCCAAGCCTACAAAGGTTCCCTTGGGACAGGAGCATACACTTGGTCAATCAGGCACTGCTGGGGAGATCACATGTTTAAATCAGGCGGTAAGATCAAGCTTGGAAGTAAGTATCAGGAGAAATCAATCATATCTAGGATATGAGAACATCCATTTCAGCATTAATAGTTTCTGTGTCATTTTTGTAATCAATTAGCTTTACTAAAGATAAATTACTTTTCAGTGTTTTAAGTTTGAATTTTCATTAGTGAAGTAGAATTTTACATAAAATATGTAAAATTTACATCCCTCATTTGCATTTCTTCTGTGATTCTCTCTTTGGTTCTGTTGTTCATTTATCTCTTGAGGTGTTAATTTTTCCCTCATTGCTTTTTCTATATTAAGAACATTTTTACATTTTTATGTATTAAACACATTTTCATTTGTCTTGCTTATTGATCATACTCTTTTCCATTTGGACATTTGTCTTTTTATTGTATTTTTTTGACATCCTCCCATGATTTTTTTTCTTTTTGCTTTGATTCTGTTAATATCGAAAAAGTTCTTCACTATTTCAAGATTAGTGAATCTTCAACTACAGTAACTTTAGAAAATTTTTTACAATTTCAGTTAATTCCTTAATGTTCTAAACTAAATCTTGAGGGATTATGTGAAATTCCAGGTAAAATTTCATTTTTTTCCTACTTAGCTAATATTCACATTTTTTCCACCAGAACAATCCATCTATTAAACATATTAGAAAGCTTTATTCAGAGTGCATTAAAGAGTTCTATAACATAATCAAGTTTTTAATTTAAAAAATACTGTGGAGAAAATATTGAACAGATGGTTGATTGTAGACAGGAATTAATTAGGAGACTATTGGAATGGTCCAAGTAAGAAGTATGAGTTTCTAAACTAGGTAGTAGAAGTACACAGAACAATTGGAATTTTAGTTCACAAGAAGTGAGCATCTTTTTTTTTTTTTTAAGTTTTATTTATTCAAGTAATCTCTATGCCCAACATGGGGCTTGAACTCATGACCCCCAGATCAGGAGTTGCATGCTCTTCCAACTGAGCCAGCCAGGTGCTCCAAGAAGTGCACATCTTTAGGACATTGTGATTATATGTGCAGAAGAGAACAGAAAGCAAGAGATAGGAGATGCAATATATGAAGATTTCTGGCTTTGACTGTCAAGTAGATGAAAGGTGTTATCTCTTGGGGAAAAGATGTTAAGTTTGCTGTGGCCATGGATGGACTTGGGTCTATGGAAAAAGCAGAAGACAATTATATTTGCAGATTTGGGACATCTAGACTGGAGACAAAAATTTCAGCATCAGCAGAATCTAAGTAGATATAAACATCATACATATGCTGAATTCCTTCAAAGATTGTGAAGTATGAGAAGAGAAGAAACTCTGAAATTTCAGCCAACAGTGTGTCTCACAAGAAAACAATGGTAGATTAAACAGATTAAGATAGGCTTCTAAAAAAAGAAAAAAGACATCACTGTTATAAAGGCAGAAAAATTCAAATGAGATTAGGGTCACAAAAGTCAATGGAGACTGGACTTTAAAGGAGGAAGAAGTGTTGAGTAGTGACCAGACATCAAGGGGAGTCCAAGCAGGAAAGTATGATTTGTATTTGTCAGTATGGAGCTTGCTGGTGATTTGGTCAAGAGCAGTTTCAGTAGAACAATAGCATACACAAGTGGAGAGGGGAATGGAAGAAGAAGACAAATTACAGGTAATTGTGAAAATAGGAAGCCAATAAATTTAGACAGTGCTGTACACTATATTCAAAGTCTCAGCTTTAAAGAGGAGAAACAAATGGGATGAAGCAAGTACAGAGAAGATTTTTCTTAAATTTCCTTTGTTTTTTGCTTGAGAAGAGAGAAAGCTAAACCTTGTAAGTTTCTTTTTAAAGATTTATTTATTTATTTATTTATTTGAGAAAGAGAGAGAGAGTGCACAAGCAGGGGGAGGGGCAGAGGGAGAGGCACATTACAGGGAGAGGGATAGAGAGAGAGAGAAGTAGACTCCCCATTGAGCATGGAGCCCGACCTGGGACTCAATCTCGCGACCCTGAGATCATGACCTGAGTCAAAATCAAGAGGCAGATGCTTAACCGACTGAGCCACCCAGGTGCTCCAACCTTGTCACATGTTAAATGGAAAGAACCAAGACAATGAATGAGGAGAGGGATATCATAGAGTAAAGTGTGTCCTGAGCAAAACAGGGGGAAGATAACTATGGGGCAGGAGCCTATATGTTTATAAGTATAGCTGAGGAAATCGAGGGAGCAATTTGATGGACTAAAGCTACACAGTGAAAACCAGAAGTCAGTTCATCCATTGGAAATGGAATGATGACGCAGCTGAGGAAGGAGGAAAACATTTGGGCTGACAGGGGAGAGTGGGGTAGAAGAATGCTAGGTCAGAGTTGAGGGACAAAGGAACTTGGAAACCCATGGATACGTACTAACATACATCCACATGATTGTGTGACATTTTTTCCCCAGCAACACCAAAACTGAAAAGGCAGCCGCCTTGTGGATAAGAGAGTGAGAACTAGAATAGTAGGAAATGATAGGCAGAAAGTGAGATACCACAGTTTAGATCTTGGTTGTGGTGAAATGTTTTATGGTCATGATGAGATCTGGAGCCGGGTCCCAGGAATGGGTTTCTGCAATGGGACTTGAAGGAAAATAAAATTGAAAAGGGCAAGGAATGGAAAGAATAATGTATTTGACAGATTTTAAAATATGAATATCCAAGCCTTCCGAATATTCCAAACATAAACATTCTTGAAGGATTTATGTTATTATAATTACTATTATTACACATAGCAATACAATAATTATTATTTCAAATGATAAGCTTAAAACTGCTGTGGTAGAATTCAGTGACAATAGTTCAATATAAAAACAGAGAGCCAAACTATTTCAGAAAAACCATGACATACATAGCCTTTTTGTAAAGAAGTCAGATGAGTAATATGAAGCAATTAATAGACCATGGTTCTAAGTCTAATAATATGGATCAGCATCCTGGAAGGCAAAGCATAAAGAAAGTGGGTAAAGTTTTACCTTAAAGTTGGATTTAATTAGAGAAATCAATCTACCATATGACTCTCACAGGGTCCCGATAGTTACATAGTTATTTATACATTTTTTTTCCTTCTTAGCAAATACCATAGCAAGAGGAAGGATTACTTGAGTCAGTCCCCACCCAGAGCAACAGAAATATAAAATTATCGGGTGTTTCTGTCCTAATTTGACCAAGAAATCTAATAAGAGATAGAATGATATTTTTAAGTGCCATTGTTATTAAGGGCATGGGTGCTGATGTGTTTCTTTCTGTCTTCTCTGCCACCTACACCGCGAGAGTAGGAAGGTGTGCTCACTTAAACGATTATCTTATAGATTCTATGAATAAAACAGGTTACCTTTTTTTTTTAAAAAAAGTGCTCTGTGCCATTCAGAAATGTAGAGAAGTATTATTCTTGCTTGCACTAGTGCCTTTTTCATCCAAATCTGATCATTATAATAAAAGCTGAGTAAGTAAACCTGAAGATGCTGCCGATTGGAAAAGTTAAAGATCAATATTACTACATTCAATACATCTTTCAAAGGTGGGGTATCTCTTGATTGTGTCTGCAAAAAGTGGGGCCACAGTTGCATTCATTGTTCAGTGAGCTTGTCCACACAGTTCAACCCACCGACAGCAATGAATGTTGATTGTGACCTTTTAAAAAATAATCTCTGAGTGGGGAAGAGAACATCCTGGGGTGTCCAGGTTTGGTTTTCCGTCTTCTGCAAATTCTGAAAGTCGTGGAGTAGTAGATGATGATGATGGTTAGCCATAGGGTACAATCAACGGTCGATGGTTTTGATTTTAATTCCAAACTCACCGACAGCGTTGAATGTTCACTGAAGCAACCTCTACACTGAGAATTCTGCTGACTTTATAGTATCTGTAAGTCTTGGAAGGGGGCGGGAGACAGAAACAACAGAGTAACTTTAGTCATACATTTATGCATTTAAGCCATTTCAAAAGAATATGAAAGAAGAATGTGATTCTTCCAACCAAGAGTTTGGCAAACCTCCACATCACGTTGTGTGAGAGGAAAGGATCTGTTTCACTGAGCTAAAAAAAAAAAAAAAAAAATGCCTATTTTGGCTTAGTTCCAGAGATGAAATTATCTCACTCTTAATGACAGGGAGAATTTGTTATTCAAAGGAGCCTGAAATATCAAATCAAAACAATATCTTATAATTTAAATATTGCTATGCTTATAGAAGGTAAACATGAGGTATTTAGATTATACAAATTAAACAGAATTTTCATAAATTTCCTAAAATCAAATTAATGTTAGTGTTATCTTTTTGTATTTAGTATTTTTTTTCTAAAATAGGTTATAGGAAAATAAAATTTAAAAAGGCTATAAAAATTAGTACATTTTCTAAACTACTGAACAAATAATAAGAGAAGAAATCAGCTCAACACATTTTTCTTTGCTTTTGGCACCAAGATCTCATTAAAACGGTAAAAGGTAAAGACAATCTAGGTATGCTACAACACCATTCATTTCTAACTATTTTGGATGTGAAAATCCTAACACTTTTGGGGGGTTCTTTTCATATTCCTTTTATCCAAAGTGCTTTGTGACTTATGCTTATTTTTAAATTATTGCAAATTCTATTGAATCTATTTTTAGAGCCACTTTCAATAATTTTTTTAGCTTCAATTAAAAAAGTCACTTTGTATGTATCAAAACCAGGATAGAAAGTCACTATTTCATACACTTAAGCGGCACCCACTGTGGTTACAATTATCTGTGGGTAAGACGACCCACAACAATTTAGAATAGTGCTTTGAAGGTGATCATGGTCTGTTCAACCAAGGCAATTGTTCTTGAAATGTAAGTGAAATATGTACTCTAAATGGTTATATATTCTAATATTTCACTTTAATATCTTAAAGCCATTGATTGTTTAGTGCCTTCTAGATAAATGTTTATGTGGAAACTGATTTTTTAGTTATCTCTGGGGAGTATGTACTGAGGCGACAACCTTAGAATATAAGCTAGTGATTAATCTGAATTTTACAGTGTTTAATTCTTTTGAAATAACCAAATTTTTCCTACAAAATAAAACTTTTTAGGAGAATGCTTTATCCGTGGGTATTTCTGGGTTGCTGCTGGAAAGAATATTATCAAGGGACTGCGGATTCGTTTGTCTGTGTTATCAATTACAACTGAGGGCACGTCACTCCTGCTCTTTTGCCCCTCTTACGATAGTAGCGGCAGGTCAACTTACAACCATTTTCGTCATGCCTTTTCCTCTCTTGCTACATGTGTTAATATTATTATAATAGGGATGCTATGATAAAAGACTCTAACTTGTGTATTTTGCATTAATACAAAATATGCATTTGGCTTACTAATAAGCAAAACTCTAGGGCAGTTACAATTAATCGCAATGCATAACTATGTTCTTATTTGTGTTCCAAAATATTTTCCTACAAGTCTTTTATATAATTAACTTAAAATTCCTAGCTATAAAAATGATTCACTTATAACAATAAGAAATGCCATTAGATGTCTTGCCATATACACATAAAATAGCAATGATAAATACAGTGATTAATTTCTTTTTTCCCTGGGATAAACTAGGTGCATGCTTCATATAGTTATAGTTTGTTGAAGGGAAAATCTCATCTCTGAGCAGTGTAAATGTTCCAGAAGTGGAAATAAGATGTCTGTGTTCTTACTTGCAGGTTCCCTTGTGTCAGACAAGAGAATAAACTTTAGGTTATTTTTATTCCATATGGAAAAAGTGTTCTACTTGCTGGTCAACTTAATTTTCTACTAATTCATGTGTGCTTTCAATTATTATCTCGTATCTTCTAAATCTCTCTCTTCCACACCTTTATTCTCATGACTTAATCCTTAGCTATAAAACACTGATTTTTGAAACACTGAGATTCAACAGTACTGAAATTTAAATTTTCTGTAAGAAAATATGGTTTCTCTTTTTAGAACACATTGTTCATAATTCCAGAATTCTTTGAGATGGCAATTCACAGACAAATCAGTCCAACGGACACTTATTGGCCCTTATAATTTTAAAAGGAAATTTCATTTTCTGGAAAGATTTGGAAATCTACAGACTAGCCATCTTTGTGATGTTTGTTCTTGGAAATGTTCACAGACATGAATATTGGTGTGTTTGGTAGCAACCTGCATACTTGCATCGTTTTCCTTGAATGAAAGGAGCCACGGCAGTAGGTCATTTATGGATCAATATCTTTCTATTCATCTCCTCATAATTTTGGAGGGTTGTGTGGACAGAATAAGACCAACTTGCAAAAAGGCCAGATTTATTTTAGCCCTTATTTCTCATCTCTAGGCTTGCGAGAACATTAAATATTTCAGTTTTGCTTAAGGTTAGTAGGTCATAAATAAACCAAAGCCATTTCTTTGCTTTGAGCAAGAGGGTCACAGAATACATGAAATACCACTTTTCAACACAGCACACCCTAACATGAATTGACAGAGGAACATGAAGAAGTAGTGTGATGTGCCTCAGTAAAAGGCCATAGGGATTTGGGATGCTGAAGTTGTCTGTTTTAAGAATAGATTATATATCTTGTCTGATGACCTGTATTTAATTTAAGTGACTGCCTCTGCCAGTGCTTCCAGAGGGCAAGTGTGTGAAATAGAGCATCTCAATGTCAATCTCCAGTCCTTTCCTCTGCCTGATGCCTTGACCTAAATTGAGCATGTGGGCGTTGATCTGGACAAACGAAAGAGAATGAGATTTTGAGACCACGTGAGTTTTATTAATTCTAGTTGGTTTGAACATTTTAGGGACAGCACATATCCATGAACAGATTTATATTTTAATCAGTTTTATTTTCTGTTTATGGAAATGAATCTTTGCTTCGAAACATAAAAAGTGAAAATGTTGTGTTAGAAAAATAGCCATTGCATGTCCCTCCCCAGCCCCCTGGAAGAAAGTGACACCATCTCTAAAACCCAGAATAAATGAGATGCCAGTTTAAGTGGTATTTTGGAGGCCCCTAGAGTCCTTTCTCAGGTTCATATCCATTTTCTTGGACGATTTCTTCCTCTATTCAGGATATGAAATCTCATGAAATGTTTCAACACTAACATTTTCACCTAACCAATTATATAGTTAGAGTGCCTATTACAGAAATGCTCATTCTTGGTAATTATAATTGGAATTATTGGGACTTCTGGCTACTTCAGTAGAAAGAGTGAAAGCATCAAAGAGGTCAGAAACTGACTCGATTCAAAGAGAGCCAAGTTGAATACTTGGACCTGGTTCTTCATGAGAATGCAGAAAAATCAGGGCCAGTGACGCCAGAGCTTGGCTCAGATGAGACATCTTTTACTACTGAAATACTGACACCCCAGAGGGGCCTATAATTTTGTTTTCCAACAGCTTTGTAATTCCTGATAGCCTTTAACCCCTGGTGACAGCAGAGGGCCTGAACGTTTCTGGTTTTCCTTCCCTCCACAAACTGTGGAAATAATTCCACACTATTCACTTCGTAAAATATCTTATGAATTTGCTTTGGAGAAAAGAAGCATTTCCAGCACAACCTTTGTACTACTTGGCAACGTTACCAGCAACTGAATAAAAAAAGATTGCCTTTTGATATACATATTAACTAGATTTATATATAAGTAACCCATATAGTGTATATGTTCCAAAACAAACTATGAATGATTTTTAAAATATTTTTCACAGACAAATCAGTCCAATGGACACTTATTGGCCCTTATAATTTTAAAAGGAAATTTCATTTTCTGGAAAGATGTGGAAATCTACAGACTAGCCATCTTTGTGGTGTTTGTTCTTGGAAATGTTCATAGACATAAATATTGGTGTGTTTGTTTAAAAACTATATACTATCACAAATCAAAGTTTAATCCAATAGAGAAGGTAAAAAAAAAAAAAGGAACCCTTTAACTCCAACATGAATGCCACTTTTAATAAAAGCCTAGCATTAGTGATATTTTTTGCTTTTCCTACTTTCCTTATAGTAATCATTCATTATCACAGCTGGATTAAAACTTTTTTTGCAGAGAATGTATACAAACTATGTTTATATGTACAAAGGCTTTCCATGTACGTGTATTGAGGCAATTTGAAAGGTATTCTTTATTGGACAGCACCGGAAGATAACTAAGAGCAGCAAAACTGGGTCAATGGACTGAGATCTGCCACTCACTGGCTTGGTTACATAACTTCTTTGAGCTTTAATTTCCTAGATAAAATCTGGATAATAAAATCATCCTCACTACACTAGTTCAATTTATTTCCAAATAATCCTTTAGAATAGATATTTTCTGCAAAGGATAGCATAATATTCCTTATTTTTTAAAGGATAGAGGTTTTTATCTAGGTCTTCCAAGATTCTAATGCTTCTTCCCTTTAAAAACAGCTGCTTTCCCACTTCTAAGATGAAAAAAAGAGAGAGAGAAATGTTAGATTTCTTTTCTAAATAGCCTCAAGATATATCACTTAAAAAAAAAAAAAAGCACAATAACATTCCCAGTAAGATCAGCACTCTGCTATGTTTGTTCCTTACCTGGTAGGTGGTACTGACAGGCAGGGAGAACTCTTCCAAGACAGGTAGTATTAAAGAGGATTGATGTCTACTTTAAAAGTTACAATTAATCTTAAACGCTCCTGAAGTTAGGAGCCCTTGATTAACCTAATGCATCCCTGTCTTAATCCCCATTAGCGCAGTGTGGGGACTAGAGTGGATTCAGGACGATTTTTCATCTTTCAAAATAGTTTCTTGTTTTTGAGGTTATGTTGTAAATTATTTTAAATCAAATAAGTATATAATTGACTATGCATAGAATTAGATTAGCGTTTAAGTATCATTGTATCTTTAAACATTCATCAAATCTTCGTATTTTTTAATGTTTGAAGGTTTGTCTACTGGGAAAATATTTCAGTGTTTCTTTGCTCTGAAATTTAAACTCCTTCCTGAAGCAAAAAAAAAGAAAGAAAAGAAGAAAAGAAAATATACACATTACTACATTCTTCCAAAATCCATTAGCATATTTTGTAATTAAATTATATTGGGATTTTAAACTATCCCTTTATGAATAGTTAATCATGTAAATAACCAATTTACAAAAAATGTCTTTTTTTTTAACTAGAATAAAACTTCTTTTTTATAGAAAAGGCATAATACTAGTGTGACGTTTGGAGTGAGCTGAATATGATGAAAAATTCAACTCATAACTGAAGCTAAAAAATATTTTTTCATCATGAAGATTCATTATGCCAATAGTATAACCATTGTGACTTCCACAAACTGTGTCAATGCCATGGTTGGAGGTGGTTCTTTTTAGCAAGGAAATGTAGTGAATGCCCTTGATCTAAGACTTTGCAGGAATGGTTGATTAATCCCTCAGTTTGGAAAGAATAGGCATGTTGACTGATATTTAAAATAATTTGAGAATTAACTCCCAGTAAACATACCATGTTAGTTACACAATTGTCTTATTATGGCTATATTCTTAAACAAGTAAATTAATTATGGAAAATTAAAAGTAACACATGTATTGAAGAAAATAAGTGTTTTTTCCAGGAAAAACGTATCAGTTTTTGAAAAAAGGCAGACCTCGCTTATATAGATTGCTAAACATCTGTCTGCCGCAGAGACCAGAGATGCATAATCAAAAAAAAAAAAAAAAGACGATAGACTTTTTATTTTCATGTGAAACAATCAAACACTAAGTTGTGATTTATTATGTTACATTGCACATGAATGATTACAATAATATTTCTTAAATATTGAAACATCTTTCAAATTGTCTATGTTCCATTCAAAATTCAGTCTACGATTTAAATTCTTCCAAGCTTTTGACTTCATTCCCCACTAACTATGTTATTAAAATACCCTACTATTTTTGGAAGATATTGTGAAAGTATTTCTGGCTTCATGAATTATACGGGCATCTGTTCTTTCAATCAACAGGATACCAAATGTTTTTTACATCAATCTGTGTGAAACAATGTATATAATACTATTTTATTTCCCATGAGCTTTTAGTAAGCACTGACTTGGTAGTAAAAACTGTTTCAATGATTAGGATGGTGGAAAGGGGATGAAAAATAGTAAACAAAAAATGTATTATAAATAGTACAGTCTGAAAATTTTAAAAAAAGAAAATAGAATAAGTAGAATAGGATAAGCAGACTAAAAATAGAAAATAAAAAGGAGAATTTATGGTATAAAAGTAGCTATGATACCTTTCTACGTTTCTATTCTACATAGACATTTAAAATTAACAAGATTAGCAGAACTTGACAATTTTAACTACAAAGCTGCTCCTCTATTAAAAGGTTATTTCTTATGGCTCTAATGTTATATAAAATACTATATTTGGAAAATATGGAAGTTTATAAAAATTTTTGATATTAAGTTCTGATATGCATTACATGGATTTTATTTTGCTCCATCAAAATCACCTTTATAAGAATTCATCCTTTAAGAATGAATCACCTAAGTTGTGCAAGAATTTTACCTAATACAACCAGCAGGCTGCTATGTTCTCTCTACAGTGACTTCTAGGCTGAGAAAGGATTCCAGCCACAAGTCAAGAGTCCATTACAGTTAAGTATCATATTGCTCTTTAAATCTTATGAAAGTGAAATGCCGTACCACAGGTATTCATCAAATGTATGTCATGTGACATATTTGGATTAATTGTCTAAAGGACCCATGCATTGATTTGAACCCTGAAAAATGACCTTGTCTCGACCTAAGATTCTGTGATTTTTATAGTTTTTATTCTATTTCTTAGTCAAAGAGACTAATTCCTATAGGGCTTCATTAATATTTCCTCCGCTCTGCATTTTAAAAGAATAAACAGGCAAAAACTCAATATTTAGTTAAAAATCCACAGTGTTTTTCTCTTCTAAGAAATATTAATATCAGTTTGTTTCTTGAACAATAAGACCATGTGGCAACTCAATCACTGAAATCATAATTGAAAAGAGGAAAGACAAAAGACCTCATTCAGAGGTTACTTTATGTTTGTACCAATGTAAGAATATTCCTTATTAAATGTGTAGCAATAATCCAGATACGTTGACCATTTTATATGACTGATTATATTCTTTATAACGTTTCTTCTCTAAAAAAAAAAGTTACATGAAAATTATTGTATGTTAAAATCTTTTGAGATTGGGAGAGACAGAAATAAGAAAGTGACTTCATAGTAAGAAAGATTCCTTCCCATCTAAATCTTCAAATCTTCACTTTTGGGCTGCTTTCCTTTCATATTTATGTATTTGCAGAAAATTGGATGGCTTAAATTTGCAAAAAGTACCATGAAATATATGAAAGTCTATCAGACATGGAAGTAAGCCATCTTTGATATTATTAGGTTAAAGTGGAAAATTGTGATTTGATTTAAGCAATCTTTATGAATTTATTATTTGCAACCCAGAAAAGGCACCCTCCCACCACCACTAATCCAGCCAGCAAACTCTTAGTTTCTGGCAAAGATATGATATCATTGTACTATATTTTTTGAAATTATTCCTTTTGGACTTAATTTACGAGGAACCTCTCTCCTGTATTAATTATAAATGGTTATTGGAGATTAATACTGAGGGAAACAGACACAGTGACACTCTGTAGAACTGTTTGTAACAATTAGTTATTTACTATTAATAATGGAGTGGCTTTATAGCTTATAATTTTTTTTAAAGATTTTACTTATTTATTCATGAAAGACAGAGGCAAAGGGAGAAGCAGGCTCCCCGCGGAGCAGAGAGCCCGATGTGGGACTCGATCCCAGGACCCTGGGATCATGACCTGAGCCAAAGGCAGATGCTTAACCAACTGAGCCACCCAGGTGTCCCTATAGCTTATAATTTTTAATCAGTGAAGGTATTAATCAGATAATCTTGGATCAAAGTCAATTTAGTTGCTTTTTTTTACATCCCCTCTGAAACTCCAATTAAATACACTACTCTTCCCAGTTTCCTGTCTTAAAACTAGTTTTTAGTGTTGCCTTGAAGCTTAAACAGCTGCAACATTCCAACCATGAAGCTAGCAATGAGTAAATTACACAAATGCAAATACTGTTAAATTTCTTCTGCAAAAGGGTCTCAAAGGCATAGATTTGGGGGGGAAATATTTAGGTGTCAAAGAATTTCAGACATGAGACTATAGATATGCCCACAAGTTCCTTAAATACTTTATGGAAATGATGATGATTATTGTACAAATAAACATATCGTATAGCCATAGGATAAAGACAAATATTTATTCTCTAAAAAATATTAAATTATATACTCAATTGACACAGAAACTCAAAAGTTCTGGATAATCTGACACAAGCTATCAGAGAGTGACAGAATTCTATGGTTCCTGCCCACCTCACCTCCTTATCAAATTCTCTCTGTATAATTACTCAGCATCTATTTTTAACACTTTTTGTTGCATAATTATTAGCTAAGAATTATTTTCAATTGTGCAAGAAGACAACATAATGTTCCATATACACCCTGAGACTTTTAAAGGCCATTTAGTGTTGCCTGTTGAGCTTTAAAATGAGGGGAGAAGCAGCAATTATAATGGATTAAAAACATGGACAGCAAGAAGACAAAGAATTCTAGTTTCAATATTATATATATTTTCTCTGTGAAATGGACTCTGAAAATGAAAAATAGATACACAAATAATTTTATGAAAGTGTTTTGTGTACTTCTTTTTCTTTGTCTATTTTCCCCCACTGGACAGTGAGATCTTTGAGGTCAGGAACTGTCTTAAGTCATCTGAGGACCTGGTGTATTTCCTTGAACATAGTATGTGTTCAATGTGTGCTTGTTGTCTCTTCCTTGATTCTCAGGCACACATCTACATCTAACTGCTCAACCAGACACAGTCGATGTCCATCTATCCCTCATTTTCCTGACTTTATATAAAACAGTGTAGAAGCAGCTAACTTCCGTGTTGGGGCCCCACACATCTGGATGGCCTGGAATCTCAAGCCTCAATCACAGAAGCTAGTCATCCTCAAAGGTTCTGGTGTGGAAAAGTGCAAACGGGTTAATGCTCATCAGAGATCTTGGCCACCATCTGATTCATTGATATAAAGCAATGCATGGGGTTAAATTTCAGACAAATAATTCTTTCTTTTTCTTTAATAAAGCATCTTATTAGATTATGAATTTTACTCTTCTGTGCAATGGACCATATATTTTCTTCAGATGATATGAATAAAGATAATCATGTTTTTAAACATTGCAATCATAAACATGTGTCTAGCCCCAAAATACCTCTTGAGAGACTTTATACTTCTGATAATATTTTCATTTTTGAAAATATTTCTATATTATCTCAATTGAACAAGACATGTGGGTACTATGGGAAGTATAATAATTTTGGGATCCATTCAAAACTATATTCTTTAACTGTCCCCAAGTTTTGTTTAGTAAAAGACTATATAAAAGAGAGCAGAGAGGCGGCGATGTGCTCTGGTTAGATAAAAGTTCTTCCTTACCTACTTCTGTTCTTACCAAAACATACCTTTAGGGTGAGTTTCATGCCCTCTATCTAAATATATTAACCATATATTGTTCCCTCCTTGAGGTCCAGTAAAAATTATTTTCCCATCTCATTACTTTTTTAGTATTCCCTTTAAGTGGGTGTTCAGACCAAATATTCAGCTAATCTGGTTCTGTTCACCAAAATGAACTTCAGGGGTATTTCATTCAGCACAGATGAAAATTAGATTAGTTGTTTTATTCCAGTCCTTGTGAATCAATGATCAAACTATTTTATGCACCAAATTTTGTAACATTATGGGTTTTCCAGCTATTCTTGAAATATGAATCACCCTCAAAGGATGGAGATTTGTCTTTTTTCAGTATAATGATGTACTATATGTTGGCTACTTGAATTTAAATTAAATTAAATTAAAAAATGGGGTTTAAAAATAAATGGAGTTGGATTTAAAGACAATTCCCAAAACGTTGTGATCAAAGGCAGATCCCCTGGCCTGTGGTGCCACCTTCCGAGGCAATTAACTACAAGGAGCCAATGGAGTTCAGATGTGTATATAGGATTATGCTTATCCAAAAATCAGTCAGATTAACATAAATATTGATATTTATAATAAATCTTAGCAAGTGGAATATTTATTCCACAGCTGATTTAAAGAAACACAAGGGCTTATTTACTAATAGTTAAGATGCTGTCAATTATAATATTCTCAAGGGAAAATATTCTCACCTTTTGGGATTTTATTTTTTTGATTAAAATCATTTTAGCTAGAAGATATTTTCCACAGAAGATACCATTAGAAAGACCTTAACAAAATCATAAGTTATTCTAGAGTCTTCTTTCTCTAACATTTCTTTTGCTTTTATTAAACTCAGTTTACATCAATGCCCAAAAAGTTAACAATCATTCCATTGTCATGCTATCACTCTTACTTTATTTTTCAGTACATCGTTCTCTTTGAGATGCCTATTTACATTATGCTCATCTGTGGTCATCGTATTGTGCCTAAAATTGCATTTCTTAATGTTATGCTGAATTTCTGCTTGTTGCTCAAAAGCAGAATTCTCACAAGAAAGTAACAAATTGTATTATATAGTTACCCAAAAGACTAAGCATCCCCAAAATAGTTTCAGACATATTGACTAATTTGAGCAATCCAATTAGTTTCTCCCCATACCTCATACTTACCACAGGGAAGGCATATTTTACATAATGAGATTTACAGAAAATTCTGTCATTCTGGAGAGAGAGCCATAAAAATATATTATGCTTCAGTCTATTTTCAGCTTTTATTTTCTGCCAAAAAATGAAAAAAATAATTTTGGCAATAACTTGTCAAAGAGTCCCCTCAATTCTTTTTGTTGTTTTAGGGCAACAGAAATATTTCTATGAAACGGAGTTTTTGACCTAAATGCTCATCTCAAAATAGTTTCTTTCACATTCTCAATTCTACACTCTGCCCAGTTTTGTTACGGTCACCTGAATGATATAAAATTTTGCTAACTTATACTGATTTAAGAACCACCATAAAAAGTGCGCAGTTCTATGGACACAAACTACAAGACTGTAACTCCAATAAACAAGATTAGCTTCGTGAAATATCTTTCAATGGGCACTTTCAAGTTACCACGGTTTTCCCATCCTATATGGGAAACATTTGAAGGCACTCCAGAGAAATATCTTTTCTTTGGGATGCAAAATTAGTATCAAAAAGCTAAAAATATCTATTGGAGACAAAAGATATCAACAAATAAGCTTTCCCTTCTATTATGGGAAATAGCCTGAGGCACATGGCAGAAATAATGGCAAGGGCTTCAATTTTCCTACTGCCTTTAAATATAACTTTTTGCTTCAGTTAAAACCAATATTACATTGAAAGTACAATTTTCATAAGCTTCTATAGTTTCTTTTCTTTTCTTTTTTTTTTAAAGATTCTATTTATTTATTTGAGAGAGAGAGTGAGAGAGAGCATGAGAGGGGAGAGCGTCAGAGGGAGAAGCAGACTCCCCGCCGAGCAGGTAGCCCGATGCGGGACTCGATCCGGGACTCCAGGATCATGACCTGAGCTGAAGGCAGTCGCTTAACCAACTGAGCCACCCAGGCGTCCGTTTTTTTTTTTTTAAGATTTTATTTATTTGCGAGAGGGAGAGAGAGCGAGCATGAGTGGGGGGAGGGGCAGAAGGAGAAGCAGACCCCCTGCTGAGCAGGGACCCCCATGCGGGACTCGATCCTGGAACTCCAGGATCATGACCTGAGCTGAAGGCAGTTGCTTAACCAACTGAGCCACCCAGGCACCCCAAGCTTCTATAGTTTCTAAAGATATCTTATTGGAATGGATAGTAAAATTTAAAATTAGATGTAAATCCATTATCACAAATTTGGAATACTTTAGAAGAAATAATGGAATAAAATATATATATAGCACACCGAGAAATTCATAACAGATGTCTCCTGAAATTCAGTATATTTACATACTTTAAAACAGTGTATTTTTCCAAAACATAACATTTCTTCTTTAGGACAATTTGTGTGTCTATAGGATGGTGGGGGTGGGAAAGGAAAAATATATTTTTTTCAAAGTTCTATACTTAATGAGGTTGAGTCTTTAGAATTCTTCCACGTGCAGGACATTTCCATTTGGAGGAATATTTGAAAGAATAAAGATTGGTGATTTGCATGGAGTTATTTTCATGCTTTTGTACATTGCCCTATGAAACATTTGCTCAGTACTCAGTCCTTTTCTTTTTATATTTTTATATTTTATATTTTTAAAGATTTCAGAGATTGGTGCATAAAAATGTATGCCAGAGCTGTTTTCAAATATCCTTCCACAGGAATAAGGCTGAATTTGGAGGCTGCATCAATTTTCTTACTTTATGACTTTATAAAGTTTGTTTTGGAATTCTCAGTAGAGTGTGTTCAGGTAGTTGTTACAAAACCTTGCAAACATAAGGAAAAGCTGCAGGAATCTAAAGTTCAAAATTCCAAATAGGAACAACCCATTTTTTCTTATGTCTAGAAACAAACGTGAAAATCAAACGCTCCACTTCTATTGCTAATTTAGTAACTGCGCATCAAAGCTTCAAATACAAGTAAATAAAATATTTTTTCATCTAAAGCTACCACCATTTTTTCTTAGTAAAATGCACCACAAAAAGCAAAAAGAAAAGGAGAGGAAGGAAGGAGGAAGGGAGCGAAAGGAAAGATTTTTAAGTGGCATGCTCGAACAACAACTTTATCTTAAGAAAAAGGAAAACAACCCTTTTAAATATGCTCTATCTTGGTTTTTCTTTGTAAAATTTAAAATCATAAGAGTTTATGTTTTAATTTCAGAGAATATTAGTATGAGGATTTGACATCAAATAAGCATGTATTATACCTTAAGTAAACAGATCTGCACTACTTATTTGCTTATAGATTATTAGCTGAAAGTGAGTATAAATTTGGATTACCTCCCATTCACTTAAAAACACAAACACACACTCTCATAAAATATCTTTTTATCAAAAGAGAACACTTAGAGTTTTATAATCTTTAATTCTAATATCATTTATCTCCTATTCAAATTGTTTTTTAAGCTCTTTTATTTTTTTCTGTTTTTGTTTTGTTTTGTTTTTTTCAACTGCATGTAAGAATCTAGAATTTCACAGTTCCTTCACATTAGTGTCCTCACATGGGGGCCACATGGACAGCCAATGTCTCCACTCAGCCGCTCCTTCCCATCTCCCAAAAAGCCACTAGGAAATATGTTTGATCTCAAAATGTCATAAAACAAACTTCCATTAATTTTGTTTTTGAAGAGCAAGAATGTTTAATGGATTTTTTCCTTTGTTATTTTTCTTGGGGACAAGAAGCTGAATGTTTTATGTTTTGCAATAAATAAAAACTTTTTATCTAATTCTTAAAGCCCTGGATACTTTGTCTTCTTTCTTCCTCCTCCTCCTTCTTTCTCCTCTTCCTCCTTCTGCCCTCCCTCCTCTTCTCCTTCTCCGTCTTCCCTTCCTCCTCCTCCCCTTCTTTTTCTTCTTCTTCTTCCTCTCCTCTCCTTCTCCTCCTCTTCCTTCTTCTTCTTCTTCTTTTCTTCTTCTTCTTCAATAGCCACCTTATTTTTCAATATTTGAAATGAAGAAGGGTAAAGTGTAACTTGTAAACGAAAGAATACATTACCTGCAGAATTATACATTGGACCTTAAAATAGAATTTTCTCAGTATATTTTCCCATTATTGAATTGATTTTCCAAAAAAAATACTATAAAGCTTAAGTTCTACTTGATCTATGTGAGAAATAATTTAAAAATACATTGTGAGAGACATTTACCAACCTGTATTATTAATATAGACATTTAGGTTATGGGCTAATTATTACACTAGTTTGGATTTTGCTATTTATGGCTTTGTCTCTTGTCTTTTACTCCCAACCCAATCTAAACACACCAAAATATAGATAATTGGATTCTTAAGATATAAAACTATTCTAAAGATATAGAAAAACAGAAAGTGATAAGTGGGAAGCCCATACAAATGGGAAAAAAACAAATCTTCTGAAGCCTTGTCTCAGTAGGAACAAAGTTCATTTCAGAGGTCTGCAATCTTCTATAAAGTCAGGCATCAGGAGCCATCCTGGACCCCTGTCCTTATCTGTGATGGAGTCATGGCCCCATTCTTACCTTCACAATTACCAGAAGAATCAATAAGCAAAACAATGTGCTAGCTTTCTTCTATGATTCCTTGATAAGATTTAGGGAGTAGATTTTCCAGAAATAAATGAAGAACTAGCTGACAAGTAAATTGGAGCTTGTTTGTTTGTTTGTTTGTTTGAACACAGAATTCATTGTAAGGACTTTCTCTGCATCATTATATGAAATAAAAGGAAAATAATCAGAAAAGGTCAGATAAAGCACATTTTTTTTTCATTCTAAATGAACAATAACTGAAGTTAAAAATAGCTTTCTATTCATTTCAAAAGAGCAGTCATGTAGCAAGAGAACTGTGAGAGTGAAGTGCAAGATGGTAACTGCTGACCCTTTATGCTGCCAAGGCGTGAGTTGGCAGCGTGCGCCTACCATATCCCTTTGCTCCAGGCCCCTCTGCCATGGTGAGGAAGGGCAGCATCAAGACCCCTGAGTACAACACACTTCACAGTGCAGGGATTTAAAAGAAAGCAGATGTAACCTGCAAAGGCTGATTGCAGGGTGGGTTCCTATCTTCTAGGGAATATTCCAAGGTGCCTTTTGGCTCTCTACCAGTGCTCAAGTGACAGAATTCAGGTGATAGGGCCACAGACTGAGGCAAGTAATCTGCCTTAGGGATGTGCATTTCTCCACCCAGGAGTCCTCTCAAGGAGGACTCAGCACATAAATCAGAGACAGAAAGTCTGTCTCCACGGAAGCCGAGGTATAGCTGAGAGGGTGAAGGAACCATTGTCCCCAGCACTTGGCTGTCTGTTGAGAGTGTGATTATAGGCTGGAAAAATGCAGCCTTTGCAGAGGTTCAAGTGCCTGAGTTATAAAACAGAGATTAATTAGGGCAGCCAAAATTCAAAGTACTGAAATAATGAACAAGTTTTCAGGACAAATGGAATTAATTTATAATGTATAGTAGGCAGTCTGCCCAATTGCTGTGCCCTTTGTACAAGTAAAATAATTAAAAGCCTCCATGTTCTACTAACTCTATGTGAATTTTTTCAACTGATTTCTACAACTCTTGCTGGAACTAAATATAGCATATGCTTTTTTAGCTTGACAAATAAAATCTGCTAAATGGATTAGATGCTCACTATTACACAAGAATTGGACTAAATAAAGAAGTATAAGCATGGCCCTTAATTTTAAAAACCCTCAAAGACTCCTATTTTGAGTCTTTTAAGAAAGCAGTTCCCTTTTTCTCTGGTGAGGCTGAAAGAACAGGCTTCGGTAGTACACTGAATCTATTGCCACCTTGACAATGAATTAATTACTAGGTGATTTGAAATTTTTCTCTTCAGAAATGCCGTCATATTTATCGAAGATTCCAGAAGCTGTGCTGCAGGTAGAAAATAATTAATACAAAATCTTGATCAATAAGGTATAGAGTAAAGTACAATCTTTAATGTTACCATGTACTTTATTGCATTAGGATGAATATAAACATCTACAGAATTTGGATTGCTGTTATCAATAGTAAAAACTCATTTCCTCCAAGGGGGGATATTTTAAAGAGGTTAAATGGTCTGGCTGGTAATGTTTTGGTGTGTTTGTGAGATCAAACAGTAGTTTGGAATAAACAAATTCTGTGACAGGAAACTATTGTCATTTCATTAACTGATTATTTGATAAAACACAGCTGTGTATTATAAGAGTAAAAGTAAGCGCAGAAAAGTGCGTAACACAGACTAGGACTACAATATTTCAGGTTCTATGAGTGTAACTGCTACATGTGATATGCCTTTTTAAAAATAAGATTATAACCCATCCTATATATAGAGAGAGAGAGACCCGGTCTTTAAGTATATTTTTTTTCAGTAGAACTTTCCACATGTCCCTTTCTATCCTAAGTTGCCTTCTGTGCATTTTGTTGTTGTTGTTATAAAGGGTAGAAATTGGGAAGGAAATTCAGTGTTCATTTATTTGTTCTTTTCATTGCCTTCATTTGTAACTTACAAGTGGGACTCAATCCCTGGTATACAATAACTAACTTGTATCGAATACGTGTACACGTCAGATATTTGGCTTCAACTCTCTCAACATCTCTCTATACCTCAATTTGGTTGGCTCTCTTATTATCAAATCCACAATCCTCACAATGGTTTACATGAATGGTCTGAATGGTTTCTCTCACTTTGTCTCTTACCCTTCTTCTCACTCACTCTGCCCTAGTCACTTGTGTCTCCTTGCCATTAATAAAGCATGTCAAATATGAATTAGCCTCAGGACCTTTGCTGTTCCTGCTATCTAAATTTTTTTTTTTTAAGATTTTATTTATTTGTGAGAGAGAGAATGAGAGACAGAGAACATGAGAGGGAGGAGGGTCAGAGGGAGAAGCAGACTCCCTGCTGAGCAGGGAGCCCGATGCGGGACTCGATCCAGGGACTCCAGGATCATGACCTGAGCCGGAGGCAGTCGCTTAACCAACTGAGCCACCCAGGCGCCCTGTTCCTGCTATCTAAAACGTTCAACCATCAGTTATCCCCATGGCTTATTTTTCTCAATTCATTCGTGTCTCTAGTCAAAGGTCACCCTCTTAGTAAGGCCTACCCTCAACACTTTATCTAAAATAGTGCCCGGATCTTTCTCTCTACACACTTAATTCTGTTTTATTTTACTTAATTGCAAATATCACCACAGGGCATTACACTAGGTATTAATGCAGTCACTTAATAAATAGATAAGGAGTCCCTAATAGATACCGGGCCCACACTAGGCCCATACTGAAGTGGGCCTAGGTTCTTCAGATACAGCAGAGAACAAAACAGACAAACATCCTTGCCCTCATGGAGTTTACATTTGAGTAAGGAAGATGCACCATAAACTAGACAAACTAATAAAAACATATGGTGTGTTAGACAGTAAAAAGGAATCATTATTTTTAGAAATAGAGCAGAAAAGGGAATTGAACTGTGACAAGGGTGGGATTGAAATTTAAATTAGGTGCCCAGTGAAGGTGATTATAAGAACCTGAATGCTGGGAGGAAGCTAACCCTTTAAGACAGCTGCAGGAAGGCAACTCCCAGGCAGAAGAAAGAGCACTTACTGTGGGTTGGAAGAAGGGGAGGGCAGGTATAATTTATCAGTTGATTATCTCTCCCCTGGAATGGAACCTCCATTAGGGCTTCTATCTGTGTGGTTCACTGCCAAATCCTCAAAGCTAGAACAGAAAGCTCTGACTAAGCATGTGTGAATGAATTCAGTAAGTTAATTATTCTCAGTTTACCAATGAGAAAATTGAGGCACAGCAGTTAAGTGCCCTGCCCAAAGCACCCAGGTAGATTAAGATTTGAACCAAAAAAATCTAACCCCGTAGTCTATGTGCTAACTACTATCTTCTGCTGCTATATCCCAGTTCTTTCTGAAAGTAAGAAAGTCTATATGGTACGTAGATTAAGTGGCTAAACTGGGAATCACAAGACTATGAAAAGAAGGAAGGAAAGAAAGAAACTATTCTAGATTACCTATTTTTATGTCCAATTTTAGGTTTAGACTCAGAAAGTTTAACACACATTTCCCAAGGTTAATTCCAGAATTGTCTGAATCGAAGGCAGATGTGATCACCACTGAAGAGAACAGCGAGGGGTGGGTAGTTAGTCTTGGCCTTATCGTTGATTGGTGTGTGACTTTGGGCAGTATCCTCTCTCTGTGCCTCAGTTTCCTCAGCTGCAAAATGGAAAGGATGGGCTACACAATTCCTAAATCCTTTTCTTTTTAATGTTTTCTTTTCTCTAAATACAAAGTCCATGAAAATATTCTGGAAAGTTTTGAGTAGTTCTTGTCCACTAAGAGACGAGTAGAAATTATCTGTGAAGAAAAATGTACATACAGAGGCATTCCAAGGGGAAAGAGTTTTAAAGAGATGGCAACAGGGCATAACAATTTATGTGCCAGGGAAATAGTACACAAATATTAGACCACTATAGCTGGAACACAGGGTAAGGAGAGAGGCAAAGGGGATGTCTGAAGATGCTCAGTTTCTGAGCTTAGAATATGAAGAGTTTTCAGCACTGTGGTAAGGAGTTTGGATCCTACTTGATGGGTAATTGAATGTATGGACAGTTTCTACACAGAATTACCGGGGTTATTGCTTATTTTTCATATGGTTAGTGGTATATCTACATTATGGGCCAGAGCAACAATTAATGTTTTTTGTGCGAAGATGTTTTCTTTGATATGAATTGTTTCAAGACGAGGAGGACAGGGAAGAGACAGAGCTTTAGAAAGTGAATACATTTCACAAATGTTAAAATAACCTTAGAAGACCTTCCTTTCTCCCTTCTTTCTTTCCTGCACTAGGGTCGTTGTAATTGTGAGGCTTACAGTCCGTGCTCACAGAGTGGAAGACAACATCAAATAAACAACACAGAAACTTACTCCTCATGTCACTTTATAGTGTATAGGGTGCAAAACTTAAAGAACAATTCTAAATTGAATATGATAAATTTTAGAATTGTCAAATGGCACTATGTACATGAGAATGGTAACTGTAACAAAGAGTTGCAAGTTTCCTTTCTGTCCTTGGTTCAGTGGTCAAGAAACTAAGGAACAGTAAAAACTGATTATAGAGAGCCCCTCCTTATTTTCCCCTCTCCTCCTTTCCCCTCCCTCCTCTTCTTGCTTATTCTTTGTTATGCTTTGCAGCAGGCATCTGTCTGAAAAACTCAAAAAGCCACGTTTACAGACTGTGTGATTCACCAGTCTTTGCACAGTATTGCATTTCTTGATGACTCACATGTTGGATAACCCATGTGTGCCCTTCATTTGTAACTGGAGATTGTGTTTGTCTCCTAGAGTTGTATGTAATTCGCATGGCCAGTAGCACATTAGTACATCTACAGGATAAGTCAATAAAAAAGTAAGAAATATTTTTCAGCAACAGCTTGTCAAGTGCACCTAAGAAAATTTAGTAGAAATCCATTTCCGAACAGATAAGTCAAAAGGAAAAAAAATATATATATATATATACATATATATATATATATATAACACAGATGCAAAAAAAGCATAGATACTCTGGATTTTGATCATATTAGAAAATTCCAGCCACATTCAAATCTAAATATTCAAGTTAACACATTCAAGTCAAATTACCACCATAAAGAAGAGTGACCAAATTCTAGAAATTGCTACAGTGCTTACCAGTACATTTTATTCAAAAAATGAAATTCATGTGTAGTTTCTAAGAAACAAAGGAATTGTTACACTGATGGTTTTGGGGGGGTGTGTGTGTCACATGTATCTGTATTTTAGTAACATACATGTATATATTTTTTAAAATAATATCCTTGCTTTAAGTAATGAGTTTTTTAGAAGTAAATTAATAGGCCATCTAAAACTTTATTTTCCCCTTCCCATAGATTCCTCATATTTCTAAGGCAGAGACAACAAAGAACTCCCCCATTACTTCTCCATATTGCTTCCCTTTCTCTGCCTTCTTGACTACCATCTTTATTTTATTTTATTTTGTTTTATTTTGTTAATGCCTTCTTTTACTCATCTATCCCCATGTATTATTTTAGAATATGTCTTACCTTCAATTTATTCAGAGTTTTAAAAAACATTCTGCGTCTCACTTTTTGTGTACCTTAGTACAGGGATATTTGGAAGTGACAAGAAGACTATCATTACAGAAGGGCCACTTCACTAACTTGAAAACAAATGGACTCTGGTAAGGTATCTTCTGAGAATCAGAACATAGTTCTTCCAAACATACACGACGACATCAGCTGTTAATATCAGGCTTTTTGCAAAGTTGATGTCTGGGAAACTACTATTTATATTTTGTGTGGGGAAAAAAAAAACCTCTCCAGTTAGCTAATCCATCATAAGAAAAACAAAGTTTATTCATTTAAATGGGGAAAAATGAGGACAAATAACCATTCTCCTTTGGAAATGAAATTGTGTTATACAAATATTTCAGAATGTTTGCATCTTTAAAGTTGTGTCTTTATTAAAAGTATAAACATAGGTATGTTTCTAGTTTTCTCTAGTGAACTCTACTTTGCTTGCATCTGGAAATATTCTAATATTATTACCAACCATCTTTTACCAACAAAATATTTTTTCATTTCCTTGATTTTAGTTTTAAGTAGTCATTATTAAGTTCTGTTTTATGCTAATGAAATTGAAATGTGGAGGAAGTGAAATCAATTGGATAAAGGTAGAGATTACCTAATAATTCATTCTCCAGGAGAGAAGGCCATGTGAGCTGTGACTTGTTAGAGCAGAGGACTTACTACTGGGATTGGTATACAGATGTCTCTAGGTGGAAATGAAGCCCAGCAGTGGGAGAGGTGAGAACAAACACACTTGTAATAAGAGGATGTAATACCTGTTTTCTTAATAGAAACTTAAGAGGGTTTGGGTCTGGATTTTTAAAAAGCACTTCATTCATATAGTTCTGTATTTTAACATTTACAATGCATTTCCCCCCCTTCTTTTTGAAAATACGTTGCAATAAAAGGGGCAAAGATATTTTGATGAAGTGACTAGAGCGTGAATTTTTTTAGTCTATATATAAAAAAAGGTAAATTCATTACATTTATACTTATTCATTTGCATATGAGTGTGTGGAAACTACAGTTCTTTGACACGAAACTGGATTAATCCAAAAAATAATGAGTAAGTACCTTTAGGAGATACCCTCTTCCCCATATGTTAATGCACAAGTAACATCTGTATTCACTAAAATTCAAACACAGCTAGGTTACTAATAGTTCTAGCAATAATTACTGAATTTTTCTATGGATTAAAAACTAGCACACTGGAAGAATAGTGCCAGTGATCCACAGTTAGCTATAAAGACAAGCTTAGGTGGAACCCTTTGAAGGATTCAGTTTTGAAGCACCTGCACAATTCCTGTCGCATCAGTTCCGGACTAGTAGGATTTGCATCAAAGCTTTAAAGTATTTTTAATACTACAAAAGCACAAATGCACTCTTAAGTTTATATTTAGGAAAATTTCTCACAGTAATTCTTCCTAAGAGTAATGAGATTAAGGTCCAGATGATGGAGAACTATTTTTAAACTCAAATCTAAAATGTGATGCTTACTCTGTTGATAAAAGAAGTGCGGCATAGCGCAAGTTGTACATTTTGCCTATTTTTAAAACTACATATAGTTAAGGTACTTCCAATCCATGAGCATGGAATGCTTCGATAGTTCAGACTTTTAACTTTTGGGATACAGTATGTTAACTTCCACAAAAACCAATGGCAGTCATGGCTGCGTAAGTTATGGGGTGGAGGGGGAGTATAAAGAATGGAACAGAAGACCTGAGTTTTTGCTGTACCACCTATCAGCTATGAAATCTTAAACAAATGATTTAATCTCTCAGAACTCCATTCCTCAAAAGAAAATGAATAGCTCTCAACTTCCCAATCAACTTCATGACGTTGTGGTGAGGATTAGCATAGCTAAGGGAGGACAGAATCTGTAATGGTTAGAATGGGTTTTGGTACCAGGAAGACCAAGTTTGAATTTGGACTTCTGCCACTTTCTAACTGAAGGCCTTGTACCTTTTCAAAATCTCAGTTCCCTTCTGTAAAATAGGTATAAGAAAGCTGAGCCAGACTGAATAGTTACCTATCTCTCTATCATCTATCTATTTATGTATCATATCTTTCTACCTATCTATCTAATATACTCATCTATCAAGCAATCATCACATTGTGAGTGCTGGCAAATATTAATAAGGTAGGAGAAAATATTTTGCTGATTAGTATTCCATGCAAATATAACCCATTATTAATGGAAGTAGCAGGAGTAAAATTGTATTTCTCAAATGTGTTCTTTAAAGTAAAAACTTTATGTCTAAAGTTAAAATTCTCAAGGAATTACATATTATTTAAGTTAAAGAATAACAAACAGGATATTATATCAATATCTAATTGTAATTCCTGAAAGAAATGAATGCGTTCAAGTAAAAGGGAAACATTGTAAAAAAAAAAAAAGTATAAAAGGTAGATTGTCTCTATCCTTCCTTCTGTCAATCTTAAAGTATTTTTAGGTTTTCTTTTGACACCTAGGGGAGTAGCTGCTCAGGAGGCTGACTTACAGGAGTTCTTAAAGATCTTCATACCTAAAGAGAAGGCAAAGCAGTGACTCAAACAGATACTTGTACACCCACGTTCATTGCAACACTATTGACAATAACTAAAAGGTGGAAGCAACCCACTGTCTATCAATAGATAAATGAATTAACAAAATGTGGTGTATACATACAAGGGAATATTATTCACCCACAAAGATGAGGAAGTTTTGTTACAACTTCGATGAACCTTGAAGATGCTAAGTAAAATAAGCCAATCACAAGAAGGCAAACACGATATGATGCCACTTGAGGTACGTAGAGTAGTCAAGTTCATAGAGACAGAAGGTAGAATGATGGTTGCCAGGGCCAGAGAGGAGAAGGGTGGAATGCAGACTTACTGTTTAATGGGTATGGAGTTTCAGTTTAGGAAGATGAAAAAATGTTCTGGAGATGGATGGTGATGATGGCTGCACAATGATTTCGACGTATTTGATGCCACTGAACTGTGCACTTAAAAATGGTCTAAAGTTTAGGTTATATATATTTTACATCATAAAAATATCTCCCTATCTAATGATTGTCGGTACATTTTCCTGCCTCAGAATCGTAATCACAATCTTCAGTTTTTGGTGTGTATTCAGTATTTCCAAAAATAATCTGAATGGGATGTGGAAAGGAGAGTAAAACTGATCATTTTTGCTTTGGCTGAATCATCTCATTTTAATCCCCATTTTCTGAGTTTAAAATAAATTCATTTAATCCATGTTAAGATAACCAAAATGGCTTCTGGGTTTGCTTCTTCTTCTGGCTAATGGGTTTGGACTAGAATGATTGATTGATTTAGCAAGGCAGGCATTTTATAGAGCCATCCAAATAGCTCCCTATAAATGGAACTGAGGTCTATACACAAATAGTACTCATACAAATGCTGCAAGTATTTACAATTGGGTCTTTTAAAGAAAGTCTTATGTAACCGAGTATCATAATATTCTTTATATACCCTCATCAGAGCTTTTAAATTTTTACTTTTCACATACACCCTTACTCCATCCATAAGCTTTAAGATTCCAAAATTCCTATTCTCGTCCATTAGAACATGTCTTGCCCATGTGCACCAAAGGACATATGCAAGGATATTTATAGCAACAGCATGTTTAACTGCAAAGCAGGCAATAACTCAAATGTCAAAGAAGAGAAGAGAAAAAGAAATTGAGGGTATTGCACAATTGAATACTATATAGTGGTGAAGTAAACAAGCATATAATTATAGGCAACAATGTCCATGACCCTTAGCAACGTAATATTTAGTGAAAAAAGCTAGTACTAGTAAGGCTATTAGAAAATGTCATTTTTGCAAAGCTTTAAACAAGCAAAACTATCATAAATACATAAAAAGATAATCCCAAAACAAGTCTTGAAAGTGGCAGAGCCATTGTGAAAATCTGTGTAGGTTACACTGCACACTTCAAAGGGCATCATTCATATCAGGCCCAGCTGGATATGAAAGTGCACATCTTGTACATTTGTTAAGTACACACTTCACACAACTTTGTATGCAATGGCCTTGATAACTGTAGCTTCTGGGGAAGAAGGGAGAGAGGGAAGAAGAAACACTTTCGATACCATTCTAGTTCTTAAACTGGGTAATAGATTTATAAGTTTTCACTGTATTGCATATAATTTTTTGTATTTATCAAATAATAGACTCCCAGAAATAATTCTAGGATATATCTTGGGTTTTAGGATAGAAGAGAGTGGGGATATAAGATCAACTATTTTCCATACATGGAAAATTTTTTATTCTACTCTATTCTTTCATCCCTAAAAATCACTATTTTTTTGCTACCTCAGGAAAAAAAAATACATATTTTAAATCAAAATATTGCACTATAAGGCCCCATTTAGCTACATCAACTTCTGAAAATAAAATACTTGTCATGATTTCTCGTCAAATGTCAACTAAGTGTGGAGACATCCAATCCTGATTCCATGAAAAAGTGATATATTAAATTGTCCCAAGCTCAGTAAATATCTTCTGTAGTTCCTCAGGTAAGTAAAATATGCTGAAGGACCCTGGCATTTCTAGGCCTAACTCCTCAAACCTACTGTATGTCTGGTGATTCCCATCATTCCTACTCAATATGTAGCACACAGCATACTTGTCTGTGATTTTCTTTTTTTTTTTTTTTAAAGATTTTATTTATTTTTTAGAGAGCGAGCGAGAGAGAAACAGCATGAGAGGGGAGAGGGTCAGAGGGAGAAGCAGGCTCCCCGCTGAGCCGGGAGCCCGATGTGGGACTCGATCCCAGGACCCTGGGATCATGACCTGAGCCGAAGGCAGACGCTTAACCATCTGAGCCACCCAGGTGCCCTGTCTGTGATTTTCTACACAAAACTATTAGCAATAAAAGTTGTTCAAAATTGTTTGAAAATTTAAGAATCAATTTACTTGTAATGGTTGGCTCTTTCCAAAACAGATGGACATAATATAATAGAAATATTTTCAGTTGAAGCTTATCTAAGGTAGTGTCACTTTCATTTAAAAAAAAAATAAATGCCTCCCATGCGCACGTTAAAATCACTTATTGTCAACAAGCATCTCGTATCCCAATCTTAATATGATTTAAAAACATTATTTTAAAAACTTAGGTAAATCTACTTGAAAATCCATGAGTTCCCACATTATATTTTTGAAACATGGTAACAAAGTTATCTATCAGTTACATATCTAACATGTTTCTAGACAAAATAAATTTTACTTTTTTAAATATCTCTTATAACCATTTATAAATATATGTAATATTGGATAGTATTAAGGTATAAGATAATTGATTTCATATTCTTGCTGATATCTTTTTAATAAAATTCTTAAAATTTTTACACTTTTGAGAAAAAAACTCACTGTTTCTGTAGAAAATGTAACATCTTATTTTCCTATCTGCAGGAACGTTCTAAGTGAAATACTCATTTTCAGAAAGTTTTGATTGCTAAATCACTACAATAAACATTATTTTAAAGGAACACATTCGAAACTTGTTTCTCCAGTGACATTTGAAACACCATCTATATTGTATGATACACAAAAATTCAGAAAACAGCTCCTTCCATTTATATATAATAATCCCTCTATTATATATTAGCTTAACATAAAATACTTTGCTTTAAGAACAAAATATTTTAGCTATTATTCTCTAATGGACACACATTCTTGATTTTCATTTAATATTTGTCTATAATAAACCATGTATCATTTCATATGTAAGAAAGATTAAAACCCTAAAAACAAACAAGCAAAAAATGTGGAGGGGTTATCACAATAAAAAGAAAAAAAATCTACAAATTGGTTTAAGTTAATTAAGTTAATATAAACCAAAGTATGTCTTTTGTCTAGCTTGATTAGGTCAACTCATAAACCCAGTTTAAAAAACAATTTGCTCCATTTTTCTTGCAGAAGTGAAAAATGAGGGCAAGTACAGTATAGGAGAATTTTTAAATGAGACATACTGACAGATTATAATATGGTGTCTCATCAGATGACGTGGTGTTTTGACTGCTTGACTGCCGAAGGGCTATAATTTAAATGCCATTAAAGACACATAAGCTCTAGCATGGAGACAGGAATACTGTAAAATTTTTTGGTCTGTAGTCACAATGCAGATAAAATTGTTCCTTTGATCTTTCAATGCCAAAGTCTGTTGTCCAGAAGGGAAATGTCTTTGTGCTTCTGTCTTAAGCTAAGACAGATTTCATTTTCCATCTAAGTCATTTTGTTAACACCACATAAAAAGTAAAGTGTATTTTATCAGCAGAGCTTAGTTTTCTTTCATTGTTATTTTAGGTTACTTCAGGACTATGTAGTGCTCAAAAAAATGTGCTCAAAATACACACATCTGGGTTTAAAGTGACTAGACTCTAATTCCAAGTGTCTTGATGTGTACAGTTTACTGGGGTTTGTATCTTAGGAATTAAGAACATTGTTGTTTTCTTCTCTTCTTCTATACATGTTTCTTAAAGAGTAAGGACATATTTTGCTTAGAAGACTCACAGAACATAAACATACATTTGACCTTCGTGAGGAACCACACTAGCCAATAATCTGTAATAAAATTTATGCTGCAACCCCATTTGCAAAATCACACTGAATTCTCTCCTGACCAAGTCTCTTAATTACTGAAAACTTGTGATATGTTAACAAGTTTTTAGCTTTAAATTCTAAATGTGTATGTTACATTTTAAGGGGAAATATGATCTGGGAGATGTTCATAATAGATTCATTATGTCTCGTTCTTTGGAAAATCTGACAAAACGAATCACTCATTGTGATTTGCACATAGTCTTGATAGCTCATTGTAAATTTATGTCAAAAACAAATATTGTGTTTAGACCACAGCATGCCAGTGATAGTTTCCAGAATCCAGTAAACTTTAGGTCTTAAGCATTTACATTTTGATCCTTTTAATTTTAAAAAATGAGAGATCATTTTAAAAAATAGATCCCAAGTTAAGAATATTTTTTGCCAAGATTGAATCTAATGTTAAATAAATATCGTTTATTTCTATTCTCTTTTCTTACGCTTAGGAACTATTTCCAGTTTCTTTTCTAGGTGAAACTTTGGGGATGACTGAAGTAGTATATTTAAAGGCCAAAAACCATATTTTTATTCTGTCAAATTTTACTCTCTTGACAATAAACTGCTAAAATCTTGATAATAAATTACTGAAGTCAGGTTGGAAATAGTTTAAAGGTGAAACGTCATACGCACAAATAGTATTTATTTTCTTTCTTCCTTGATACATTTTGTTCTATCATGACATAACAAAATTCTAAAAGTCAACTTTCTGACTGACAGGTTTTTTTTAGAAAATTAAGTTATTTAAAAAATGAAAAGAAAAGGAAAAAGCTTATTCAGCACTATTTCTAGAGCAGATCATGCTCAAAGGACAATTCAAGCGCGTCAGGCTTTTCTGCAAAACACCCATCAACAAGCAAACAAAATCACAACCAAAGCTTGTAACTGAACTCTTCATTAATGCTGTTCTTCTAAATATTTCAGAAACGGAGGCTTCTTTTGTTGCCTGTCCCAGTGTGGGGATGAATGGAGAGGTTTCTGTTAAAAAGTCTTTGCCTAGCTTTTGTTGTTGCCCATCGGTGGCATAGTATTAGTACAGACTCTAAAGTGTAATCTCCCTGAGAGCAGTGTCCTATGCATTCTTCTTTGTATCACCCCCAGAGCTCAATACATATGTCAGATGACAGAAGTCCCCACCTGCTGGATGGTGCACCCGCGCCTCTTTTGTGTAGATGGATTCCTTGACAATGAAAAGTACATCACTGGCAATATTACCCAAACCCCTGCAAAACACAAATGATGTGTAAAAACACCATCATATAAAAATAATTTTGCTTTATTAATTTTGAAAATAATGCATCTGCCTATGAATGTCTAGGAAGAACCCAAAGTTGATACAGAATTTCCTATTACTCAATGCACTTTGATGAAAAGTGAATTATAGCTAAGATAACAAGAAGGGAAAGAGCATGAATGGCAACAAAAAACTACCCTAGGAATACACTGTATATTTTGTATCTGATTTTGAAATGTTTTTTTAAAAAAATCATGTCAACAACTTTCTGGAATCCATAATTGCTAATGGTTATAAGTATCAGCCCTAGGCAGATTGCCTAGCAAGATTTTCTGGAGCAGTGAAGGTAAACAAACCAATAACTATGCAAACAAATATTGCTTTTATGGCTATTTAAACACTCAGCATACATTGGAATATTAAAATACTAGAAGGCACAATAACTTCTGGTTATCACAGGAACAGTTGGATAAAACTGACAAATGCTTAAGCATACACAGAATCAGTATCACAGGAAATTTATTATAAATCCAGCATAAAAATATTTCTAACCAGAAGGGAATATCAGAGATTACAGTCACTAGAATAGAAGACATAAATAATTATTTTAAATCAACTATTTAATTATGAGAGATTGAGATTTCATCACTTATGAGTATAAAATTCCAGATGAAATAATTAAGCAAAAAAGAAAAACTAAATTAAATTGGAGATTTAAGGCAAATAAAAATATACAATGGGGGATATTGTTATATCTTGGGGGAAATAGAGGAAAGAGGAAAACTTTAGTAAAATTTGTAAATTAAATAAAAATCACATCAATATATTTTTGCAGAGTTATGCTCTGAATCACAGCAGTCCTCAACCTGTTCTGCAGCAAACCAGTTTAGCTTCATGGAGATAACTGGTACTAATTTTGATTAATAAGGTAATTGTAGGGTGTTACTAAAATCCATTTCATTCTTAATTTGATGAGTAAAAAAGCACTAATGCTTTTATAATGAAGAAAACTATTATTTGTAGCCATTTTAAAGATAAATTAACAGTAAAACAACACAGTAGTTACTTCTTTTGATTCTTTTTAAGGAATAAAAGCATTCTGAATAAACAATATTATAATTTTACTGGCTCAGAAACACAAAATAGTTTCAGACGTTTAGTGAAGATAAAGTACAACTGTGTTTGCCCAATACTAATAATTCTGCACTACTTTTGGAGATCTCTTGATTTCTAGCAGATTGATAAGGATCTGAAAATCTCTGTTAAGTGAGGCCCTATGTGAGCAAATGCAAGGCATAATGATTCTCACAATACTATTCTAATACTCTAATGCTATTCTAATACTAACTAATACAATTTCTAACTTAAATTAATCAATTCTCTTCCAAGTATTTAGATAGAAGCATGTCTTTGGATAAGCCTTCTTCCATGCTGATTACTTGAGAAAATTATGGCAGAGGTGAAACCACCAAATAAACTACGGAAAATAGTCAATTATGAACAAAATCAGGTTTAATTCCCTAATAAAGTGTGCAACGTCTAACATGGCTAACTTTGGACTACGACCACAATGAACAGTCATCTGTCGTGAAGAAAAAGACAAACTTCCATACGTATAAGTGGTTCAGATTGTGACAAGATACACTTTGTTGTATGGTTCCAAACTGTGGTTGGTATAGAATAGTGTGTTCTCCTCTATCCAAGCTCCTTAAGCAGCCAGAAAATATCACAATGAGGGCGCTTTGGAATGTGTAGTCAACTTCCTGCTGTAGAACAGGAATCACAGCTGCTACTGTAGCAGTGGGTTTCCAGATGTCAAGGCTGTAAGGATAGTGAGGTAATTGCAGGAAGGAAGGGATACAATTTTGTTATCACAGATTACCCTCCCCTTAGAGAACCATGGATACGGCATCAGTGTCGATGCTTTGGATATGCACATTATGAACTCGGTCTTCATGCGGAAGTGTCTCCACATTTGTACATTTGCTTCTGTGGAAAAGGATGGGCCAGAATTATTAAAATGGGTGGGAAATAAAGAGTGGGCACTCTCAAAGCATTATATCGCTGGTTTTATAAAGCATCTGTAAAGTGTTAATAGGCATTATCAGCTAACGTTGGTCTTCTAAGGAGAAGAACCAGACGACGAGGTTTAACAGCAAGTGTTCCTGAACGACAGCATTAAGAAAAAAATAAAATGTTTGGACACAGATTAATTAATCAACAACTCTATTTAAGGCTGTCTGGGATTATTAGTGACTGAGCAGAGGAAACTGGATGATTTTCCAGTATTCAGCTAAAAATAACTCCTTTCTCAGCTTCCCCTGCTGTGTTGTCAAAGGCTAGAAGTTATCAAAAAACTCCATAAACTTTTATTCCAAAGTCAGGATCAAGGTGCTATTTTGGCATACCTCACTGGCAAAACCAGTACATATTTGTTCACAGGTCACTGAAATTAATTGAAAAAAATTCAACAATTTCTTGCTTTTCTGTCTAAGGTTCTCAGTTATTACGCTGCGTGTGGAACATCTGTTTAGTGCTCTTTGTAAATAACATTAGCAGTTGGTGCCTTGGTTTACCTACAAACAAGGCAGGATTGAAAACAGTTACTGAGAAGTGGTCAACTCTGGATTCATTCTACCAGCTACGAAGCTAAGAGACTTCTCCTTTCCCTCACACCAGAAACCCGATCCACTGAAACACTAAGCTTTCCATGGTTTTTGTGGGCAGGTGTAGATTATTATTGACTCACATTGAGCTAACAGCAGTCAACTAAATCAGACATAAATCACATGTGCAATTCTTCTGCCATGTCTCCTCCATTCTCCAAGAATTTTGGAGTTAAGACAAGAACTTTATGTCTGTCTTATTAAACCTGGCCTATTATTTCTGACTAAGGAACACCTGGTTGCACAATTCCAGAGAGTACCATTTACATCATCGTCTAGATCAATGGTGCCTCCTGAAGTTGTGCAGTGCACAGCATATATAACTGTAGGTGATGCCCTGCATACCTTTGAAAAGATTGTTTTGAATCCTGAATAATTTATTCAATGTAATAGATGTCCTGTAGTTTTTTTTTTTTTAAAGATTTTATTTATTTATTTGACAGAGAAAGACACAGCGAGAGAGGGAACACAAACGGGGAGTGGGAGAGGGAGAAGCAGACTCCCTGCCGAGCAGGGAGCCCGATGCGGGACTCGATCCCGGGACTCCAGGATCGTGACCTGAGCCGAAGGCAGTCGCTTAACCAACTGAGCCACCCAGGCGCCCTAGATGTCCTGTAGTTTAATGACATCTTAAATTTAATAGGACCTTGCCAAAGTTTAAATAAAAGTCTTGAATTAGTAGGGTCATGCTGTACATTTTTAAGTTGTAAAATATATAAGGGCAAGAGCAATTGTATACTTTGGGGGGGGACAGTGAGTGGTGAGAATGATTAATTCTTTTCTGGCAAGTGGAAAAAAGATGACTAAGGAAAAATATGAACAAAATATTGATAACTAAGTGTTTTCTAGTGTGGGAAAATGAACTTTTACTTTGTAAGCAGGCAGTATTTTTTTTTTTTTAAAAAAAAAGGTTTTTAGCAATTTAAATCCCTGTTTGGGCATAGTTTTATCAGTTTTCTTTTCCTTTTAAGGTTTCCTGTCTTTCAATGCTGTGTGAAGAATCTTTTATTAAAAACATCCACTGTCATAAGTCATTCTTCCCAGTGACAAAGCTGATTTGGTCTACTGCAGATGAGTAAACTGAAATTTATACAACTCCTTTAAGCAGCCTTTCCCATTTTCAATAAAGGGAAAGTTACTAAGCACACTAAGAAGCTAGATCAGAAATTAAACATGTGTCTAGAGCCATGGGCCTTTCTGGGCCTGGATTACCTGAGCACTTGCAAGAAATGCAGCTCTCAGGCCTTGCCTATTGAATCAGAAACCCTGGGCTTGAAACCCAGCAATCTATATTTTAACACGCCTTCCAAGTAATTCTGATATAGCAGAAGTTTGGGAAATTTTGACCTAGAAAATGTGTGATAATCAAAGTCATCCTTTAGTAATTAAGTTGCAAGAAAGACTGACATAGTGCATTGGTAAAGGAAATTGTATTTTCAATTTCCACATATTTTCCGTAAAAATGCTTTATTACTTTTAAAATTCAGTAACAATGATAAGTCCTCATATCCACTTTTCTGTTTATATGTTACCAGGGAAAGACTTCACTGTTGATAAAAAAAAAAAAAAGCACTGTTACTCTGAGTTCTTCATAAAGAAAGATAAAGCTATATGCATAACTCTATCTTATAATTTCGTTACTACAAATTGGAACTATAAGCTTTCCAAGTTTTATGTCTAACTCTTGGCATTATAGATTCATGGCTATATGTTCAGTGATAATCCAATTCATGCTAGAAAGGAACTCAGCCCATATCTATTCTTAGTGTACAACTCAAGGTCTTTAAAAGGCAAACCTGTTATTTTATCTTTCATGCGTCCAGAGATTTTTTTTTTAAATCTCAAGTCTGAAAAATATAATAAAAAATAAATATTGGTTATATTTAAATTTTAATTCCTCCATATCATTAGTAGAGGGTCTTTAAGTAGGCGATCTTAAAGAGCTTTGGAAAAAGTACATGAATGCCATCAAGAAGGAAGGGCAAATCAGCTCAGTTTTCCCAGGTGCTCACTGGGGAAGCCAAACACATTCATAATATATTTATAATTGTTAACAAAAGCTAAATAAAACATCATTTAATATATTGAAATCATTCATATAGCTTTTTTTGTTAAAGCTAAACCAGGCTAAAACTTACTGGCTTAATGACTTTCACAGTTTTTAGAAGACCAATGGATCAATACTATCAACATATTTTTTTTCCTCTGGTCTAAAACTTAGGATTCCTTGCCTTCTGCATATTTCTTTTTTGATGGCTTGCTTCTTAGACTTCCATGTAGCTTATTTTTTTTTCCTTTCCTATCAATATATTTCCATCAAAAAAAAAAAAAACCCTCAAGTCCCAAAGACATATCAAGTTAATAATTCTCTGCTATCTCATTGTTGTTAGTTAAAAAAATCGTTGATAATCAGCATTTTAAATACATGGCTATCAGCCCATTTTGATGATGATTTCCCCAGTTCTCTGCAGACTTTTTTCTTTTGTTTTCAGTCTTTTGTGTGCCATTCCAGGGAAACTGTGCTTTAGTACACGGAGAAAGCCAACATTTATGGAAAGCACAATGAGGGCCTCTCTCCTGCTATAATTAGCTCCATGAAGAATTATCTGGAATTATCTATCATTACCTCTGAAAATGTATTGCTATATTTAACTATAATACACAAGAAAAAAGTTTTCATGTCCAATCAGAGGCAAACATATTTTGCATTAATTTCCCTGGCTTACATTGCAAGTTTTCATGTATGGCACAAAGTATGAGCTCACATTCAATATCCCTTATAATTTGTGTATTTTTAATACAATATTTAATGTTTCAAGTAATGAATGTACCATTGAGATTCCAATTTTTTGTTTCCTGCTGAAATATTCACATTATAAACCACTTCTTCACTTAGTACATAAGAGTACCTTATAGAAAATATCTGTTAAAGATAATGCAAAAAGCCAACATAACTCACTTTCAATTGAGATAAGAGAAGAAATGAAAAATGGCTAGACATGTGGCTCTCAACCAAAGGCAATGTCTGATAATATCAATGTGGTGAGAGAGGAATGCTACTGACATCTGGTGAGTAGAGGCCAAGGATGCTGATTAAAAGTGTTACAATGTACAATGCTACAATGTACAATCTCCTATGCCTAAGAATTATCTGGTCCAAAATATCACTAGTGCCTCTGTTGAGGAACCCTGGCTGAGAGAAAAATTAAGTACTATTTAGTCAAGACAAGTTCCATGATACCCACTGGAGAAATGAAAGCCTTCCATCATGGCCGGATAACTATGGAACATGAATCAAATTCCCTTTTCTTACACTCAAAATGTCCACATCCACACTAGCCATCAAGATCTGAAGAGACCTCTTCTTCTTAGTGGAGAAATATGGCTAATTATTATAGACCAGCATTGAATCCCCTTTTATGGGGGGATTCAATTTTTGCACTGCCTTGTGTGAATGTTCAGTTTTGTTAATCAGCTTCTTTCCCTGAAAATGTTTACTTAAAATGAAACTTCATCTTGAAAAAATAAGCAGTCACTTCGCTATCTATATAATTACTGCTCCTAATAAGATTCTCACTTACATTTCTTCTCTTTCTAAATCTCCTTTATGATTGAAACACTATCAATCAAGTATTTTATGAAGTTGATAAAATACTAAAGCACAGCCCAGCTTCTAAATGAAATATATTCTTGAGCCTTAAACATCTTTCAATGTGTCTTTCAGCAATCCTACAATAGCTCTGAAAATGTTTTCTCAAGTGTACATGATGACTTTTTCCTTTATTTGCCAAAGGATGTTTCTAGGCTTCTTTTATTAAAGATGCCATTCAAAATTTAGTATAATTGTACAACATAAAAATTAACAATGGGCAAATATTGTTGTGCATATAAAATTTATCTGGCAATATAAATAGCAGATTGGGAATACTGTATTTTTGTGCATTCTGATTTGAATTTTCATTGAGTTAGATCCTTTGGCACTATCTGTAGAAGGGGCAGGTGATACACAGCTGCATTTCCTTGTCCCTGAAGATTCTAGAAGAGGTAGTTTTACGTGAAGCCTAATTATCTCTGCAATGTTGGATCATAGATATCTTTATTAAAAATACACATACCACACACCTACAAACTTTGATGTCAGCCATGGGTTTCTTCATATACCATTAAGACAAGATATATCAAACCCAACTTTTATAGATTAGTCTATGAAAGTACCAGGAAAAATAATCATGTTCATCCTCATTTGTTCTGATTTCCCCCACATTTTGGCTAAGGGAATGCAATTTTTCCATAAGTCTGTATTCATTATATTATCATGCTCCATATTATTATTTAAATTATGACAATCATAGAGACAAGATCTTGATGCTATTTAACTAAATTTGAAGGCCCTAAAACACAAATTAAAATAAACTTGAAAACTGTCACAAAATTGTTTAATTTAAAAAAATGTTATGTCACTTAGATGTGTCCTCAATGATTTGGGCCTGAAACGTATGCCCTGAATAAGTAGCAAGTACATTTAATTATAGAAAGTGAAAACAATCTAAGTAGTACTACTTCATCAAAATCATTTTTAACTGAAGACATAGCCATCTTTTAAATATTTGCAACAGAAAATGCTTAGAACTAAAAAAGTTAAACAAATTACAATTTCTTAGATGTATCTAGACTTGCATTTTTAACCTTAAGGCAGTATGGCAGGCTTTTTAAAGTTCAGACATTCTACTTGTTTACTTTACAAAAATACTCATTTCCAGTAACATCACCACACATATTTCTATGTGATGTTCCCAACACTAATCTGAGTAAATATTTTTTTCTTTCTTTCTTTTCTTTCTTTCTTTCTTTCTTTCTTTCTTTCTTTCTTTCTTTCTTTCTTTTCTTTCTTTCTTTCTTTTTATGCCCTGATATCCTAGAAAAACTAGAAAGCCAGCTTAGGGGTATAATTAAAAATGTAAAATCTTTGTTTTATAAACATATGTTGTTTTTTTTTAACATTAAGCCTATTCCATCTTCAAGAGCAAACTATATTTTCTATGGGATGCAACCAATTGCCTCTAATAATAGGGTCTAGCTGTGTATCTATGGTGGATTTCCTCCCTACCCCAACTTCTGCCAGCTCTTATGGGAATACTCATAAATGAAAAAGTAAGAGTCTGTCTTATTTTTTTTTTTTTAAGAACACAATGCTGGTAATGGAAAAAGAACTTCTGAATTTCCAACCCAACTTATGAAATAACTTACCTTCTTTTCTTCTGGGCACTCCTTTTTGTTCTGGTTAAAACTACAGAACTGTGAGTAATATATAATCAGAACACAAAAAAGTCAAAAGGGGGTTGTACTTGTATACAAAAATTAAGTTCATTTATATAGATACTTTGAGCTGGTTTACATATTATACATATATAGAGATCAGAGGATATATTAACAATGAAAGTAAGTTTTCCTATATGAATAAAATCCCCAGGCAATTTCAATATAGATTATCAACTATTGAATGATAGTTACATTTTACTACATACATATTTTAATGATTATATCTCTTCTCAAATATTTGTAACCAGTTTCTGGGAAAATATTTTCTTTGTCTAAATATATGCAAAACTAAAATTAAACCAATGGCATTTATAGACAAGCAGAATGACTTAGAACAGATTATTTTCTGGGCTTCATTTTCTTCATTTCAGTATGAGAACTGTATTACAAAATCTCTGTGCTTCCTACCAACTCTCTGATTCTGTTAATTCCAATAAAAAAATATAAGGATAAGGCCAAATTATGGACTGAAATTCCCAAGATCATAGTGAATATTACATAGGCTAGACAGACATCTATATTTCTCATCATTTTATAAACGATCCTGTCACTATAATAATTCATTCTTCAAATTGCTCCAGCTACAGATTTGACTGCCTGACACCCATATGTGCATACACATTCTTTAAAGCCATTTTTAGGGAGGGTTTTTTTCTGAAAATCGACAGTCAGATCATGTTCAAGAACGAACTGTTCTCTGGCCAAATGAAGAAGCCCTTTGAGATGCACCGTCTCCTTTTTAAAACAAGTTCTCTGTTTTCTAGGAGCATAGAGCATGCGATGGTAGTCAGAGGCCAAGCAACTAGGGTTAAAATATAAGGTTTAAGAAATACATATATATATATTTATATGAAAATGGGAAGAAAGAAAGTAGTAGATGGCCTTGTCAAAGACAGGGATGGAATCAAATGGAAGTGGAAGACATGGGTGTGGGGAAGAGGGAAGCCAGGACAATCAGGAAAGGGACCCAGCAAGGGATGCCCATCATTTAGTGCATCTTTCTCACTCGAGGCCTGATTTACTGTTATATTTTGAAATGTCTTCTTCCCAGACTCTATGCTTAAGTAGCCATATCTTTAAACTGCCTGACTCCAATAGCTGATGCGGTTGCTACCACAGAAATAGAAATTATAGCTTTCAACCCTTCATTTTATCCCTCTTACCTATAATCCTCTAGTTCCAGTCTGTCTGACCACTTGACAAAGTTTTTTGGTGGTTGTTTTTTTTTTTTCTTTTTGGTAGGGTTTGTGTGTGTGTGTGTGTGTGTGTGTTTTGTTTTTTTAATTAGTGCAGCTTTGTGGGACCACTTAAATATGCTTTACACACAGAGAACAGTAGATAGCCCTGAAAACTTGATGAGAAAAGAAAAATCCTGCGGGGAGCAAAAATGGCACAGAGGGCCCACAATAACGATCCTCATAATTGAGATGGTCATGTGTCTCATTCACAGCCATCATTTACCTGGAGGTCTTTCTTGAAAAACTGCTAAGATTCTTTACAGATTTTACATAAGGATTTTTTTTCCCCAAAGGCTCACTGGTCCATTTTCACATGTGTGTTGTTTGGTTAGGCCCTTCAAAGGCTTCAAGGTTTACTTTTATATTTAAAGAGGGCAAAGATGAAGGCTATTATTTGAATACAGCATTGCATTCAGTGGCATCAAGATGCTTATTATAACTTCCCTGACGAGGCGGTCAAAGCGACTCATGGCTCCCAGGAGCTTCTAATGTGTATTTAGGTGCCCTGTCGGATGGCTCGCCTAAGTGATGTGGCATATATTTGATGAAAGGACAATAAACAACATCAATTATAAAAGACAATCTGTTAATGAGAGGAAGAAAAGGAAGAGAGAGAGAGACTGGGGAAAAAGAAGAAGAAATTATGGAAAGAAAAAAGCATTGCAACTGAATTAAAAGAAATGTCATACCTTAATCATGTCCTAATTTTAGGGCACCACTGTACTCTTCTTTGGAGACATAATGTAGTTCTTTAACTTTTGTGGAACTGTCATTGAAGATGAAGATCAAACTGCTTTCAGTTTCCTTTATGGATTCGTTGCAAATTTTGCCAAGATCCCTGCATAAAACAAAAAGTGATATTAAATGAAACTCAGGCCTTGCTAAGCAAATTAGCTAAAATTGATTTTTGTCCTCTTATGGGGATGTTTTCCAATCCAACAATATGTAGAAGATCTGCCAATTTCTCATGTCCTAAATTTTTCCTCTTCTAGGGCTACTAATTTGGCCCTAGAAAACACTGTCTGGGTTTCCCCACTATAAAATGTCTTGTCAACAACCAGAAACCCCTGAAGAGATAAAATAAATAGCTTTGGCTACCTTTGCTATGCTAATTAGTTATAAGGATTCGTTTTCCTTTGGATGTATTTCCCATGTTTATTTTTATTTTTTTTAAAATTTTTTTTAATTTTTTTTTTTTATTTGAGAGAGAATGAGAGACAGAGAGCATGAGAGGGAGGAAGGTCAGAGGGAGAAGCAGACTCCCTGCCGAGCAGGGAGCCCGATGCGGGACTCGATCCCGGGACTCCAGGATCGTGACCTGAGCCGAAGGCAGTCGCTTAACCAACTGAGCCACCCAGGCGCCCCTGTATTTCCCATGTTTAAAAAGGTTTTAAAATATTACCTACCATTAGTACAATTGATAGATAAATCTAGATTTTATTAGCAGACATATTAAACGTATTTGCTTTGTTTTTCATCACCTAATTTCCCTACAGAGACTAATTTATCTAAATAACACAATGTTATCTCTGTATCATTATTCTAGTCTATGATAGCAGTTGAATTTTCAAAAAAGAAAATACTGAATGTGACTAAGTGATGCGGTTTTCTCCCTTTCAATTAGGCTAAATGAAGACAAGCACATTGTTATTTTCCTTTTTACTCTTAAATTAGGGAATCCTGGTATTTGCTTAAAAAAATTACTGTAAGAAACACTGTTTCGAATGTGTAAGTTTGTTGATCTTCTTAGGTTAGACATATGTATTCTCTCTTTGAGAATGCATTTCTGTTAAAAGAATAGCAATATTTTCCTCGGTATCTTCCATATAACAATATGCTTTCTTTTCATAATTTTCTTCTTTGTTCATTGGCCCCTGAGGTGATGCTCTGGGGGCCGCCAAGGAAGTACGACGGAAAAGGCCTGAGTGACCCTGTTGGCTGGCACTGCTAGGAGGTGTACTGAAAAACTTCACACACATCCTCCACTGTTGTTCTGAAGTCTTGTGAGGCCAAGGCAGCGGGCTTGGAGGTGAGGAGTGGGACCAAAGGTAGCTCATTTTCTGTCTGGGGTTTGGGACCTGATGCCGATTCACTGTGGCTCACTCAGCTACTCCGGGCACATCCACTTAGCAGAAACATGACTAACGGGGGGAGAAAGTTAATATAAATATGTCACATATACTTTAAGAAATTTGAGATCGCAGAGTATCAGATTCAAAGTTACAGAAACATTCTGAAATGTGTACAAATACATCAATTAACCGGTCCATGGTGTGCTGATTGCATAGCTTTTGCCTGATTTATTTTACTGAATTCACCGGAGACTTCTTTTCTCCATTAATGACATGGGATTGCTCTTCATATTAAACTTTAAAGTTTTAAAACAACAAAAGTTTTACACTCTCTTCCCACTGTACACACATGTATGTTAGCATTTTGGGGCCAACACTGCCTTTGTGGATTAATCCCCCCCCTCCCCAAATTTCCTATGATTGACAAAATTCCTCATGTTATACAAAGGGAAACTGAGGCTCAGAGACTCACTAAACTTACAGTGGCTGAACACTCATAAGTAATCATGCTCCCAACTCTCAAATATGTGGAACACTCCCTTTTGATAGCAAATAGATGAATGCTTTGTACATTTTGGTTATTTTTAATAACCCAATGGAAATAGCAGTTTGATTAATTAATGTTATGAATATCTTGTTCAAAATGCTGTATAGTATTTTGATTAGATTGGGAAGGAGAGCTGGAGTGTTTCCTGACATGAATATTGTTGTGGAAATTAAGAGTTTGTATAAAACGTTTTAGTGGTCATAGGATTAACCTAATATTCTCATTTTTCCTCTCAGTCAACTCTTATAAGATTATGAAGTACTTTGTTAGTTTCTTTTCTTTCTCGCTCTGATATTCCTATTGACTAAAGGAATTTAAGAACTGCGGGAGCTTGAAAGGGAGTGGCAGAGTACAGAATGCATTCTCAAGTTTTAAAAACTTTATTGTAATTTTTTTTAAATTAAAATATTCCCAGTGCACTTTCTTGGTCTCTAACCCCTGACAGCTACTATTAATTACATTTTAACCTGTTAATGGTCTCACACTTTTCAACATATATTAAGCTCATTCCAAATATTCTGCAAATATTGAACCTATCTATTAAGAACAGCATGCTGTTGAAAGGATTGGAACGGGATTGTAAGCAGGCTCAATTTGAGAGAGAAGAAAACATAGTGAGCTCTTTGGTCATAGAAATATTTGAGGTGGGGGGGCAGTCTCCTCAGGCAAGGGCAACAAAAGGGAAAATAAACAAATGGGATTACATCAAACTAAAACGTTTTTGCAAAGCTAAGGAAGCCATCAACAAAACAAAAGGGCAACCTACTGAATGGGAGAAGATATTTGCAAATCATACAACGGATAAGAGGTTAATATCCAAAATTATAAAGAATGTGCACAGCTTAATATTTAAAAAAAAAAAAACCTCTACAATCTGATTTTTAAAAAGGCAGAGGACCTGAATAGACATTTTTTCCAAAGAAGACATACAGATGTCCAACAGACACATGAAAAGATGCTCACCATCACTCATCATCAGGGAAATGCAAGTCAAAACCACAAGGAGACATCACCTCACACCTGTCAGAACGCCTATCGCAAAGAAGACAAAAGATAGCAAGGGTTGGCGAGGACGTGGAGAAAAGGAAATCCTCATACACTGTTGTTTAGAATGTCAACTGGTGCAGCAACAATATGGAGGTTCCTCAAAAAATTGAAAATAGAAAGGGGCGCCTGGGTGGCTCAGTTGGTTAAGCCACTGCCTTCGGCTCAGGTCCTGATCCTGGAGTCCCAGGATCGAGTCCCGCATCGGACTCCCTGCTCGGCGGGGAGTCTGCTTCTCCCTCTGACCCTCCCCCTTCTCATGCTCTCTCGCTCTATCTCATTCTCTCTCTCAAATAAATAAATAAAATCTTTAAAAAAAAATTGAAAATAGAAATACATATGATCCAGCAATTCCATTCCTGGGTAAGTATCCGAAGAAAATAAAAGCACCAATTTGAAGAGAACTACCCCTTTGTTCATCACAGCATTATTTACAATAATCAAGATATGAAAGCAGCTGTGCCCATCCACAGACGAACAGATAAAGAAGCTGTGGTATATATCTACACTGGAATATGACTCAGCCATAAAAAAGACTGAAATCTTGCCATTTTGCAACAACATGGATGGCCCTTTAGGATATTATGCTCAGTGAAATAAGTCAGACAGAGAAAGACATACTGTATGATTTCACTTACATGTGGAATCTAAAAAACAAAAGTAAAACAGAAACAGACTCATTGATACAGGAGATAATTTGTTGGTTACCAGAGTGAGGAGGGTTTAGGAGGTTAGCAAAATAGGTGAAGGGGATTAAGAGATATAAATTTACAGTACCAAAATAAGTAATTCATGGGGATATGATGTACAGCATAGGGAATATAGTCAATAATATTGCAATAATTTTCTATGGTGACAGATGATAACTAAACTTATTGTGGGGATCATTTCATAATGTATAAAAACATCAAACCACTATGACATACACCTGAAACTAATAGGGTATTGTATGTCAATTATACTTCAATAATATTTTTTAAAAAAATAAATAAAAGTGACCACACAGTTTCTTTTCATATACAACTGAATTGGCTTTGCATGGTATATGAAGTTAAAGAAATACAAACACCCACCAAAGTTAAAAATCTAAGGAGGCAGAGGGGAGAAGCTTCTTCCCGTGCATGAAAAGATCATTCTAAGTCAAAACTTCGAACTTTCTCTCTCCCTTCTCTCTCTCCCTCTATCTTTCTCCTTCTCTCTCTCTCTCTCTCTCGCCCTCTTTCTCTCTGTATATTTATTTATAATATCACTTGAAGATATGTTATAGGTTAATTCCCTGATTCATTTTGTTATGTCTTCCTTTTTTCACATATTTCTCCTTTCATCCCTAAATGTTATGCTGGCATATATGAATTTAGGTAGGAAGAAAAGCATGGAGCATGACCTTCCATAGCAAATGATGATCTTCCTTTGTCTCCCAGTCTGAGCCTTTGCACCCACACACTGCCTGGCGTGTGGAGACCAACCAGACGGCCCTCACTGTTAGATGCCAGAAGGGACTATGCAAGCCAAGGGCCCTGGGCTCACAAGCTAAAACTTGCATGCTTGGCAAGGCTCAGATGCCAAGGTTTGAATCTCTAATAAACCACTCGCTGCCTCTCCAGTAATGATACCCTGGGGCTGCTGGGAGGGGATTCTTTTTATAGGAAACATACTCATAAGGATTTAATATTATCTTTCTGAACCCTTTGATTCAATGGGTTTTTTTTTTTTTAACTTTCCCCCTTTATTTTGTAGACCCTGTGATGTGAGCCAGTGTTAATTCTTTATGCAACAGTAGTATGTAATCAACATCTCTCCACTGAGCTCAAGATTCTTTTTTCTTTTTAACCATGTGCTTAAAAAAAATAAAATATCTTGCTACTGAATGTCTTTTTACAGACTGAAAAGACTTTTAGGTTAAACAACATTTGTTAAGCTTTGATGCAATCAAATGCAATTTCAATCTTCTTGAAATATTCAGCCCTGCCTCTCTAAAATTGCACATATGTGTCAGCTTTCAATTTTTTCTCACTAGTGTTTTACACATGAAATCTATTTTCACTGAGAAAATGGAATCTTTGTGTCTTTGTCTCTCGGTGCGCTGCTTTCAGGCATGTTCTGGCAGGGGCTTTGACTATCGAGGCACTGGGGGAGGGGTCTGGCAGGCATTTGTCAGCTTTCCTTGCATCTGTAATTTCTGGCCACTCAGCAGTATTAGAGGGTCTTAGAAACAGGGTGAGGAGGGTGGGGGGAGAGCTTGTCATTGATGAAAGCCAAACTCCGAATAACTGCCCGATGTTAATGACCGAAGAGAGAGAGGAGAGTCTGAAAAAATTTTATTGTGCTTTAATGGAAAAGATTTTTTAGAAATGGCTAATTTATAAAATTGCACATGTAACTTTTTCAGATCTCAGTTTAGAAAGCCCCTGTCCATATTATGTTACCGATTTCATTGCTTTTAGCTTGGCAATGGTTTATGAAACTATTTTAATTTCCACCAGTGGCTTCTGGTTATTTCTTATTTCCCTTATTTCCTCGTAACATAACTGACAGCCCAATTAAATATCTGCATTTTTTAATCTGGACTTTCCTCCCATAACTATTTTGCTTTTCTTCTAAAACTTCCAGATGTTTTGGCTCCTTTATGATTTTAATGCATGCAAGTATATTTGCTCCTATTTCAAAGACAGAGAGCTAGATGGACTGACCATATGTTTCTATATAAAAAGCTTTGTAATACACCGATAATAAGGTCGGTATTTTTGTCTCTTTGTGGATACACTTACATTAGAATATATCTTATTGTCTTTTAGCACTTTACTATTTGAGTTGATCTTTGAAACATTTTTGAGTTCAGAAATCACATGGTGATATGTTAATCAATTAGCTGTGGCTGATGAAGAAAGTATCCAACTCTGTTATGCCGGTGTCTAGTAATAGGAATAGAAGCTGCTGTGATTTTTTTTTTTAATTATTTCTTTCTCTCTTTTTTTTTTTTTTTTTTCTGTGAGAGATAAGAAGTTGTAAGCTGTGTGAGACAACAATGTATTTTAACTCAGTTTCCGGCTTTGTACAGACATTAAAGGAATCATCAATATCTTGCCTTGAAGTGTCTGGACAAGAGTTAAAAGAATCTCTAATATATTTCAAGAAAACCTGTTTCCCATAATTAATAACAGGAAGAGGGGTAAACAGACATTTGCTGACAAATGAAACTGAAACAGTAACATATACACAGAAACATGGGAAATGAAACAATGCAGCATTGTATAGTTATACCAGAGTGACTCCATTTCCACATACTTAGGCAATACTCACAGAAACTCCAGAGTAAATGATCATTAATTTTACATTTCAAGGTGAATTCTGACCACTTAAACACATGCTTGTAAGAGTGTAATCATTTCTCCCACTCATTAGTATTTGAAGTGATCTCAGGTTATTTGTATGTTTAACATTTAGGCAGAAAAATCATCATTTCTTGGAATACAGATTTTCTAGACAATCAAGTATATGTGAAAGAAACTAATTAAAAAATTGTTATGAGATTTTTAAAGGCTATTCTTACTGCAAACTTCTGGAAATGAGAACACCTAACAGGATAATTTTGGTGTGTATAAGGTTTTTTGGGTTTTTCTTTTTTTTCTTTTTTTTCTTTGGGATGGGAGGGGGGATATCATCACAAAGTCTCAGGCAAACTAAATGTAGCAGTCATTAATTAGACAGGCGCAAAGGATCACTGGGAACTTGACCCACTTGTGCTTGAAGCTTCAGACAAAGCTTCCCAGGGAAGTAATGTGTCTTTATCTTCCAATTGTATTATACAGTGGGGACTCTGATCTTAGTACTGACCTTGAAAGCAGCAAACTGATATGATATGTGGTTTCCCTGCTTCTTAGAAACACTGAACCCGATTTGAATTTCTTTTTTTTTCTTTTTTAACAGCATTAGCCACTTAATTTGCAGTTAATTTTTAGGTATAAATGGCAATCCTTTAAGTGACAATGTTTTATTACATTTTAAAGGCAATTACCCATCCAAGAGCTCTTAAATGCAAAATTAAGCTTTATCAGATGTCTATTTCTGGTTTTGCAAGATGAATAGAAAAATAAAGAATGATGGCAAAAGTGAGGGAATGCTTTTATGATGTACTATATAGCAAATTAAAGGATGCATTTTGACTATTCTAGTGTAATAAAAGAAACCTAAACTGTGTTACATAGCCAGAGTTATGTGTTTTCCTGGTAAGCACCCAGTGAGTGACATCTTAACACTAGAAAAATGAGAATGGAAAGTGCCCTGGGTACTAGGGTCAGAGGTGTTTGCCCATGTGTAATATACACCCATGTAACTGAACTAGGAGCTAAAAGCCAAATTAATTTTTTTCTTAGCAAAATCTGCAGTAAATATAAATTTAAAGCAGAAGGGTTATACTCAGAGCTGTTTGGATCTAATTAAAAATAAATGTGAAATTTCATATTTTATATATACGTGGGTGTGGAAAAGAAGGATGCCATACTTTATCTCCACAATCTTATATTCATTGTGGAATTTGAAACCCACAAAATGAATATCTTGAATTTAAAGAAAAAAAATGAATTGAAAAAAGTATCAGGGTAAAGCTTTGTTAATTGCAAGTGCAAGTAAGATATTTTCTAGGCTGTAAAATGTAATAAGTTTGTAGAGGAGCAAGAAAAGTGTGTACAAATTTAAAATGATTAAATTTAAAGCATATTTATTTGGATTTTTGTTAAGTATAGGGTGGACTACATATGTTAATTATTAGGAGTATGCCAGTCATTCAGAATATTTTCTGTAAGAAAAACATAAATTAGTAAATCCAAATTACAAGAAATGCCAACACAGTTCTCTTTTGTTAGATCCTTAGAGAAAGAAAAGTAAATCCCAGCAGGTTTAGTACTAGGTTATGCCATTTGCAAATTGATGCTTTGAAAAATATAAAATATTTTTCCAAAATTCTTAGGTAAGGATCTTCTTGGAAGACTTTTAAGTATAAACTACAAACTTTTAATTATTAACCATAAATTTTTATGGAAACAATGAAGATAAACTTAAAAATAATCATGTTCACAGGCAAATTCATTATTGTACACATTCATGTCATAAAATTAAAAGTTATTCTTGGAAATGGTTCTTCCTAAAGATCATATAGATGATATGAGTTACATTGTTCACAGAAATGATCCCAGAGCCATCCAAGATCTGGTTACACCTATTTCTCAGGTAGGTTAGGTTGAATAGAATTACCAATGCCTGGCAAGATTAACTTTCCCTTCCTTTCTTTGACTCCATCAGAGCACAATGTACTACTAGTTTTTAGATGAACCTGATGGGAAAAATTTGGTGCATTTATTAAGAGAACAACAATGAGCTCAGCACATAATTGTCACAGTCAGTAAATCATCTTGCTTATGTAGGAAAGGACTAACTAAAATTTCATTTCCTGAAAATGCGATTTGGAAGGAAAAAAATATTATGGATATGAACCTCGGTATTATACTGGGCTTGGAGCAATATTTTGATCAAAGAGCTAATATAGATAAAGCAAAGATAGACTTGTGTAAATTTTCTAATAGTAACATCTTTTGGTTCAAGTGGTTTGTGCATGGTATGTGAATTTCACTCTTCTGTTTGTTCATCATATAAATGTATGATGGTTTCTCTGTCACACTGTTTTCTAGCTTTTATTTGCATTTTAGGAACCTGCCTCAGGAAACACTGAAAATCTATCTCCTGACTTCTGCCTTTCCCTCTTTTATTTTCTTTTGTATTTATTTATTTATATATGTAGTCCTTTGTCAATTTTCTCTAAAAGGTATTTCAAAGAGATAAAACATGGATATGAATGGAAGGTGGCAAAATTATTTCTTGACTGCTTGGTGACTCTGGCCTTCTAACATCTTTAATAGCTCCTGTGGTCTACCTGGTACCTAGCAAATTTCCAATAGGACCTGGGAAATTTCTGCTGTGACTGTCAGGTGTGAGCTGGGAAATCTCCATTCACACCATTCACTGAAGAGCTAGGAAACAGTTGGGGTACTGGTCCAATTCTCTAACAAAGGATTTAGCAGTTTCAACACCCCCCTCCCTGCTCCCTCTTCAGCCTCGTTGTTATCATCAAACAAAACTCTAAAACTACCCCACTCTTCTCAAACAAGAAAATTCTTCCAAACTTCAGCCAGGTTTCTAGAGCTCTGTTTGTCCTGCATTTTTGTGTGCTTGAGTTAGCACACCTCAACATATTTCCTATTGCTGTTGTCTTTCTAAGCATGCACCCTGCAATATACCCTGAACCTATGGATGGGAAACATGTTATTTTGTTAATAATGTGCCAGTAGCAGAAACTATTAAGATTGAAGAGCTATTTTTAAAGACCCAAGCATGAATAAATGATGGTTGCGATGGCACTTACATTGAAGCAACAATTAAAATTTTATTTGTAGTATAAATATAGGTCAGGACTGGATGTGTACATGGTCTATAAATACCAGGAATGCTGATTCTTCCATAATAAACAACAGAACATGCCTAAGATATAAAATCAACCTTTCTAATTTTTGCCTTACGATAAGAGCAAATGGTGAATTATTATGCCATTTAACGCATATTATTCTCTTTCATTTTCTTTTCCTACCAGTTACATGTAGTACTCCTTCAAGGAAAACCAAATTTGCCTTGCTAGAGAGGAAATTATGTGTATAAATTTTAATTTAAAGTAAAAAAAGAGTAAAAGGAAAAAAGGGAAAAAAAAGAAAGTAAAAGCATGAAGTTTGTCTTGGTAGCTTAACAGGTAGAATATATTTCATCATAATATATAAGAGCTGAATTTGTTCTGCTTTACAAAATCTGTGGATATTTAAGAATAAAAATAACATTAAAGAATAATTTGCATTTTAAAAGTTTAAGTGAAAAAAATCTGAATGGTATTGCTTAAAGAGAATTCCTGATGTTTCAAGAACCTGTGAATTTTCTTATAGATTACTTAAAAAACCTAAGTATGCATCACGAATTTTGTTAAATTTTATATGCTTCCAGATAAAAGGTTTATTGAAACTTTAAAAACATGGTACATAAATTCTCCATGAAAGGGAACTAGAACAATGTGTGTGCAACTTTTAGGGACTGATGTTGTTCAAGTCTACATTTCCATTCTGCAGAGGATACAATATCCCAAAAGTTTTCAGCTCACTTTTATTGAAGTGTGATAAATAGGCATGTCAAATTGTACATAGAGAATGGGACACAAATCAGCTCTGCTTGTTTCTGTTGTTTTTTTCATTCCCTAAATAAGCATTTATTGCTCATATAAACAGGGTGTGTGCCCTTTTATTTGGTAGACTCTATTTCTTCATTGGTTTCTCCATTTCACAGGATGGGAAAAGAATCAATAGCCATTTACATGTTTTGGGAAAAAATGTACTGAACAGGAAAACCACAGATTTTCTTTTCTTCTTGGTAAGTCTTGCACTTTCTCTTATAAATTCTATGGCAGTATATAGCGATCAAGCCAAACTTGCTATACGAGTTTAAATTATAATTTCAGATAATAAAAATTCTTCCTTTAACAATGTTTTTTAAGCAAAACCATTCAACCTTTATTTTTCTTTCAGCATAACACACAATGTTAATTATATATAATGCAGCAATATTTTTTTATAATTAGCTCTTACACAGCACTGTAGATTATGAAATTTATTGTCAATATAGTATAAAAAGAGAACTTCTTTATTTTTTGTATTATGTTACTAAATTTCCATGCATAATTTCAAGAAAAAATTACTTGTTTATGTTTTAAGTCTCTATGAGAAAATATTTCTAATGCTAATTATTAGTTTCATAAACTTAAATATTTGAGATATTTGTGGCTTTGAGGGGCAATGTATTTTTTGTTAATGGGATTAGAAAATTTGGGGCCCTGGAACCTAACAAAACTACCAAATAGCTATTTCATTATACTCTTTCATCATATTTAGTACGCTCATTGAAAACAGAACAGAACGTTAAATTGAAGGCACAGAAGATAATACACTCCAATTTCTACTCTTACATAATCTTTTAAAAACATCTAAAATATGCAATCCGGGTTTAAGTATGCCTGGCTTTCAATCAATCCAATTTTTAGAAAGATAGGGTTGAGCATCAGTGACTCTGAGAGGATAAATTATTCTATCCTACTTATAGTATATCTACATGCATCCATTATAGCATCTCCTAAGACAGGAAAAAAATCACTTGTTCCCCTTAACATCTGTATGGGAACATGAAAAATTTTCATTGGAAGGGGCCTTGGACACCATCTGACCAAGACACTCTACCTAACCAATACATAGTGCCATCTTCGATGCCCTTGGTGACTATCCATGCTTAAACAAACACTGTTCCTTTCTGTATTTTAATACATCCTTAGTCCAGTAAATATGCATGGAATGAGTAACCCTGGTAGAAGATGGTTGATGTTTCCTGTTTCTTATGCTCTTCAGTTATCTTACTTACATCTGCAAATTCTCCTATGATCAAGGGTGAGGACAACATTGAGGAATAAAATAAAAAAAGAGATCCAAAGGGAAACTGTCTTAAAGGAGATGATGAAACTTACCTTTGACGGGACAGAAAAAAGTTAGAAATTTTCTTTGGACACTAGACAAAATACTCTTTTTTTTTTCCTTTAAGAATAAGCAACTGGTAGGAGTCACCAGGTATCAATTATTTAGCCTCTGAAGGCAAATGGCAAGATTTTCCTTAGATCATTTAAAATGATTATGTAGGAGTCAAGTCTTTAGAAAGCAAGGTCTGTGTCCAATTCTCTGTTATTCTTCCCATCTCTTGGCTTGAATATCAGGCGTTTTAGGGACCATCAATAGATGCACAATGCATTAAATTCTATTTGAGTTTTCAGAGGAAGAGGATGGAGAAAAGAGAAATGAATGCTCGACTCAAGAGGCTGAGAGTTTATTTAAGTCAGGTGTGGGTCTAGTAGAAATATGCAGAAAAGAATCTTGTGGAGGAAAAATGACTCACAAGAATGTGAGGGGGAAGACTTTTTAATGTCAATGTCCCTATTTCCTGATTAAAATATGGACATTTGCATCATGCTGTAGCAGTCTAAATATAATAGCAGCTAAGACTCTCTAAGAATACTTCAACTCTTACTCAAGAACAGGAAAAAAAGAATGAGGTAGAACCCTAATGGTCCAGTAAAAAGTATTGTTTAGCAGAATATTATCATTACAGTAAAACCTGTTAGCTGATGAGTTAATATTTTAAAGTAAATGCATAGATGATTGAGAAATTTCTCAGAATTAAAATAAATAGGTCCTTGGCTAACATTTCACAATAAAAACTATGTCAATAGTCAAGACCAGATAGAAACTTATATTTTTACTTTTAAAAATAGTTTGTTAAGTGGTATCTTCAGGTCTGCTTTCAATAACATTTAAATTTTAAACACACATATTAAAAACAAGGCAACAAAGAAAATATCACTAATCAAATGTAAGCATTCCCCCACATTGAGTGCCTTTTAAAAATCACTCAAATATGAATTATTGCATCATTGTTTTGGGCCTACAAAATTCAAAGCATTGATAAAAAATTCACTACAATAATCTTTTGAAAAGAAAATACTGATGGTTTTTTATGACACGAACCATGTAGTCAATATTCAGGATATTTCCTAATGCTAAAAATACTTTACATATGGCCTTTTAGGTCAAAACTTTTCTTCGGTATGCAGAATAAAACTGGGAAAATGTGAAATATAGTGGAAAGAAGAGTAGCTTTGGAGCTCTGGGATCTGGCTTCACTTCTGACACAAAGCATGTCACTCAGGCTTCTTTGAGAACTGGGATTAAGCCTAACAGATGAGCTCCCCAAAGAGAAAGCAGGAAAATAATTGCCATGATAAACATGATATCATGGGGTCTCTAAGAATAGAGACTTTTCTTTCATTGACATCTGGTAGAACCCTACTTAGTAAAAATCTGAACGAATAATTTGATCTAGGTTCTATCTTAAAATATATCCAAAATCCAGCTATTTCTCACCACCTCCACTGCTATCATCCTAATACAAGGCACCTGCCTCTCTTGCCTGGATTACTGCCATCATGTCCTAACTGGTCTCCATGCTTCATCCTTACACATTACCACCTCTTTAGCCTAACATACTCTTCATACAGAAGACAGAGTGGCCCTTTTAGGGTTAGAACCAAATCACATTAAGTCCACTGCTCATACTCTCCAGTAAGTTCCCATTTCACTCAGAATAAAGTCCCAAATCATAACCATGTCCTGCAAGAGCCCTACGAGGTCTCCCCACCCCACACCCACACATTTTCTCTTGCCACTGTTCCTTCGTTCACTCTGTTTTAACTCTAATGGTCTCCTTATTCTTCCTCAAGCACCTTAATCACATTCTTTCCCCAGGGCATTCACTCTTGCTGTGCCCTGGTCTAAAAAGCTTTCTTTGAATATTCATATTGCTCCCACCACCCTTTCATTCAACAGTTAGCTCAGATACCACCATATCATAGAGGTCTTCCTTGATAGCCTTATATAAAATTTCATATCCCACTTATTGCCTGTCACTGATTTCATAGATGCATTTACTGTTAAGCAGAGAATGTGCTTCTTTACCATGGTCTTTTCAGTAACTAGAGGAGTGTTAGACTTAAAATATAGGTACTCAATAAATATATGTTGAATAACAGAATGAATGGATAGCAATCAGTCTTAGAGGTATATAAGCCATAAAATCTCTTTAAGATTCCATCTTTTTCTTGTATTCCACAGTCACCTCTTCTAATCTTAACAATGGTATCTCTCTATGTGATTCATTTATTTCTCAAGGTTTATTCTTTGATGAGCTCTTTATCTGTATTTTTACTGTTTAACACTTAGGGTCTCATTAAAATCTGTAAAAGTAACCATTGTCTTCAGTGCTGGCTATTTACTGGTCACATTTGTAAAGTCATGGGAATTAAAGGAACTGCAATTTATATGATAAAATCCTACAACTCCTATCTGATTCCCTCAATTCCTAAGGTTTTTGTATTCAATTTATAAAGAATATTGGGACCATTTGATTATTACAATTTGGACAGAGAAAATTTAGGACTCTTAAAATTGCTAGAGCTATTTCATTCTTAGAACCAATTCTTGACTTCTGCAGGGGTTTTTCTAAGTCCTTACCCATCCATTCAGTATTTCAACAAATACTCACTTTGCACCTACTAGATTAAGGGCACTCTGCTGAGTGATTGGTATCCTGCCTTCAAGGACTGGTCTTCTAAGGATGAAAAGACAATAACACAAGGAGCAAAGTGTTACATGCCCTGAGAGGGATAGAGCTGAAAGATTATTAGGGTTTAAAGAAGAGATGAAGCCCAGCAGTGATAGATAGGGAGGTGTATTAGAGAAGGTAGTGAGTTGAACGACTTTGGACATTTGGAGAAGAGTAGGGAAAAAATCATTTCAATAGGAGGAAATAGCATAAGTGAACTAGGGAGGTATATGGAAAACAAAACAATAGGTTCACATAATAATGGGAAACCTTGGGCTATGACCGTTTATACACTTAAGTTCTGAGTATAAGAATATACTAACTCTAATACATAGTAAGGCCTACATTTAAATGCACTTGTGTATACACTTGAAAATATGCATTTAAAAAAACTAAAAATTTCCATTGTTTTCCCTAGTTTTACATTTTGAAACAAAATGAAATTTTCAATGATCTCAATGGATTAGAAAATTCAAAAGTAATAATCACATATTATCACAGGTAATGTACTCCTATCTAGCCTTGAGCACTTGAAGAAAAAAAAATTACATAATTTTTTTTTAAAGATTTTATTTATTTGAGAGAAAGAGAGAGAGAGCACAAGCAGGGGAAGCAGCAGAGGGAGAGGGAGAAGCAGACTCCTCACTAAGCAAGGAGTCCGACGCGGGGCTCGATCCCAGGACCCTGAGATCATGATCTGAGCCGAAGGCAGACGTTTAACTGACTGAGCCACCCAGGCGCCCCAAATTACATAAATTTTTAAACCATTCTTTATACACAGTGTAATTAGGAAATGTGCCACATACATTAGGTCACATTGGAAGTGTGTTAACACGATCAGATCTTTGCTTATGTGGCATGATGCATGCTTACATATGCACATTGAGACGGTTTTCATGTTTTGTGTAAGCAGTGAATATAAACATGGCAAACTTGCTGAGAAACCTTAGGGTAATACCGTTCTTCCATTTTTGTATTTCTAGTAAGAGTCAACATTTTATCGTCCATGTGCAATTTATAATTTCACTATAGCTTTCATGATCCGTTGCATTACTAGCAAGTATGTGGCAAAGGAAGGGAATATTACTTTCAGTCAGAATGTCAGCATTGTGCATTTTCCACGTCTGAAAGCATCTTACACTTAAGATAGCATCATTTTCAAATGAAAATTGTCAGTGTTCCTGTGCAAAGTGGATATTGAGCAAGGCAGAGCAGGTACATGGGTGTTGGGAGGCCCAAGCCACCATCAGCCCCTTAGTGACCAGGCACATGCTCTTAGGATTAACAACCTAGAGTTCTTCCTTGTGGAAGCTGCATTTGCTTTTTACACTTTCAAGAATAAAATTATATTTAGCCTGAAACTACCTACACTGACTTAAGCATGTGCTCCAAATGTGTAAATGAGGACAAAATAAAGAGGAAAATAAATGGCTGCGTGTTTTAGTGTTTTGTTTAGAGGGTAAACCATCTGGGAATAACACAAGTTATAGTTCATGCTTGGATCATTATTTAATTTTTGGCAAATACAACGTTACCTCATCTGAACCGATGGCTGCGTTCTCCCTCTAAAATGCAAATCTGCACCTGCCATGCTTTCTGTTTGTAATCCTAGAATGACCAAATGACCCCTGACTACCTGATAGGTAGCAAGCGCTTCATGGCTGTGGGAAGGAACCATGTGTTTACAAATGAGCTACATGGGATTCCCAGAATAGAGTACTCCCAATGTGTATATTGAGTAAATGCCTCTGTAAACCCGAGGTGTTTTGTGGGAATTCTGTAGCCGACTGCCTTCAGATCCAAACTGCAACTCCTCCCTGGGTCTCCAGACTGCTGGCCTGTATTAGAGTTCAGACTTGTCAGCCTCCTCAGTTGCATGAGCAATTCCTTAAAATCAATCTTTCTCTCTCTCTTTTTTTTTTAATGTCTATACACACACACACACACACACAAGGGTACAGGCAAACCCTATTTGTTCTGTTTTTAGGGAGAACACTGACTGCTACAAGAAGGTTGGATGTCTTAAAGATGGCTATCTGAATACCAACCACCCTCTTCAGGTAGGTTTTGCCATATAATTCCTTGTCAAATCCTGTCAAAGACTCCCTCTTAGAATTATTTTAGAACTAGGTCAGTAGAGATCTGTTGGATGCATTGGCTTCACCTTTGTACGCGAATTATTCCAACACTCAGGACTGGCTATCCCAGTAGTCACTATTGCATCTCTAGAATGTCTGTGCTGAAAAGCAGCAACTTTGAAGGTTATTTTTGCTACGCTGCATCCTGCTGTTAGCTGCCCCAGGACGCAGAGGGTTGATATTAATGGAAGGGCTGAGAATAGAAGACAATGGGGGAGAAATAGGAGAGAATCCCACACCTCCATCAACATTTTGGGCAAAATTGTTTCCAATATCTGCAACAATTAATTAATACTACATGGTGAAATGACTTGGCTAGACAGGTATTCTTCCTGTGGTCACAATTTTAAGTATTTGTGGAAGAATTTCATCAAATATGAATCTCAGATAACAAAACTTTTCATATGACGAAATATTTTTTTTTCTAGATATTTGCCATGCCCTGTTATTTTAAGTATTAGGATAGTGAGGTGGTTTTAGAAGGAGCCTTTTTAGAAACACCTAATGGAATCTTTTATTTAAAAGGACATGTTTAATTTGATGGCGAAACCAGAGTTGAATGGTTGGTAGAAGGGTGGGCAGAAGGTTGAGAAGCAATTTTCTTGGGGATGGCTTGGGTGAAGGATCAATTTACTTTACTCTTTGCAGTTTGGAACCCTATATCTCAGCCCTGGGGGGGAATAAAGGGAATTTGCCTCTGGTGCAAATCTCCAAGGGCTCCTTACCCACGGCTCTAAATGGAAACTTCTGGCAATCACTTCAACCTTTGCTCATGACTCTTCCCTGTGGAGAACTCTCTCCTTTTTATCATATATGTATAGGTTATCTGTTAGCTGTCTTTAAGAACATTAATTTAGATAAAGAATAGAAGATGGGATTTTTTTTTTTTACTCTAAAGGTGTATTTTATTATTTTTTCTACTGTATATTCTACTGCCTTTTATTTCTTTCATGCATATCTTTATGGGGAAAAGTTCCTTCTCTTGCTCCTGACTTTTCATGTGTAGAGTATTATTATTATTATTATTATTATTATTATTATTATTATGCTAGCACACTAGCATAATACTCTTCCCTCTTATTCATTCTACTCCAGAAAGGCATTTAATTGGAAAGTCTGGAAGGAAAAATGTGCATGTGAGCCAGCATATATCCTTCTGTGTGTGTGTGTGTGTGTGTGTTTCTCTCTTTCATTCTCTCAGTTTATCTCCCTGAAGAACTAGCCTGCCTGCAGAATGTGTATCCTCTTGGATGACCTTCTCCATAAAATAGTTTTCACCCCGCATGCTCAAAGGTCTATGTCATATATTTCAAAATGATTCCATACTGTTATTATAACCCCTTTATTTTTTTAATGATGATTCAGAATTGTGTGTGTGTAATAAGACCCAATTTGACATATTCTTATTTTTCTCTTAAAGAACCTAACTCAGTTTCTTCAATTAGTTGTCCTGACACTTCATTTCCTCTGAGGTGAAATGATACTCTGTACCTAAATTAGGATAAATCAAATGAATACAGATGAAGACTTTTGATTGCAAACACCTGTATTATAACTTCCTCTGCTCTATTAGAGTATATAAATTTGACCCAAAACAAAGCAATTTGACAATTTTTTCTTTTTTTTATGTTTTACCAAAGATTGTGCTATTTTGTAGAACTGGCATGCACTGCCATTACAAACCTTTTAATTCTTTATTACTTTTAGATATACAAGGAGCCGAGATAGAGGTTGATGACTGCCTTGTTACTGTATTATGATTTCTTTATTCTTTCCTTGGGTGTTCCCATTAATTTAGAGGTGGCATTTCTCTCCAATGAGAAAACCTATTAAAACCAAGAGGTAAGTAAAAATCTCTCTTCTCAGTTACTTTCTTAGCAATTGGAACCATAGGGGTTTCAATAGAGGTAGGAGGCTACTCTAACATCATAACATTTAACCATATAAAAGCTATGACAAATTAGTCAAAACTCTTGAAAAACTGGCTGTATTGGGGGCAAAGAGATATAGTCAACACTTCAGAGGTGGCTGATAAAGAACAATATTTATCTTGACAGGCTCACTGAGATAATGAGCTGAGTCAGCAGAAAGAGAGGACACTCCTCCAGGGGCACCATGGTAGCTGTTATCATAGCTGCTGGGAATCCTACACTGAGGTGTGGCTTCCACAAAAATGAGAGATGAGAACAGAATGCCAGGGGCTACCCCTCGTGACACTTGAAATGTCTTTGGAGGTAGCACTGTGCACCTGAGTCTCTATAACCAAACTAGAAATGGGGTTATTGTTTCTGAGTGCCTCATAAGGTTCATCCTGATTCCCTGGTCATGGTGCCCCTTGGCCTCCGTTTAGTCTTCATGGTGTGTTCCCTTGCTATCTCCCTGAAATTCTGTGTTCTTTGTAAAACTATTCTATGTTGTCTCGCAAATTATCGTAGCTTAAAGTCTTTTTAGCAGTTCCATTTAGCATGTATCCCTCCAGGTCCATCTCCAGAACGAATCAAAATCCCTGATGTTGATATAGCAATTTCTAGAAAGTATGATTCTGTCATCTGGCTCAAATATCCTTGAGGTTAATTGTGGATGAGTCAAAGTCAAAATAAGCCCCTTCTCATTTGCCTTGCACAAAGAAAGGAGTAGAAAGATCATCATGGTGATACTGATGAATGGTACAGAATTAATATGAGGATTCACTGGTAAGATAAGGGATCTAAGAAATATAGGGCCAAATTTCAAGGTGACAAGTGGCAAGAACTCACCTGTCAATTGGATCAATGGCTCTAAAATCAATGATCCCAAGAGCTACTCTTGCTATGAGACTCCAAATTATTCCAGAAATTGCAGTTTAATGGGAGTATTTTGTTTCCCTCTGTCTAACTCCACAAGCACCATGGTATTCCATCAATTCTACTGCTCTGAAATGATTTTGAGACTACTACTTTTTTGGTTTCCAGGTCTGCTGAAAAAATTATATTGGTATCAAACATTGAAGACCCAAGAATAGGGCAGCTTTAATTCTGAAGATTCTTGAAGCAGTGACAGGACTGAGTTGACCCAGAACATGTGGTCAATGATTACTCTAACTGTGTTAATGCTGTGCCATCTACATTCTCAATGATAACATTGGTTTGATGAATATGAACTCTGGAACAAAGAGAATGACATGAATGAATGTTAAGATCCCAAGTATTATTTGAAATGTATCCGAGTTCTTCCAAATGCCTGTAGATTTGTTGGAACAAACGTCCTACAGCAGAAGCTACTTGTTTGATCACATTGAGGGTCTCATGCTTGGTGTTTTCTTTCATGTATATGCTCCCAGAGTTGGGGAGAATGTGATTATAGTCAACTAATAATGACTTGACAACACTTTTTTATGCAGTATCGAAACCAGCGGTAATTATCTGACTAAAAATATTCCTTCAAGGGGCGCCTGGGTGGCTCAGTCGTTAAGCGTCTGCCTTCGGCTCAGGTCATGATCCCAGGTCCTGGGATGGAGCCCCACATCGGGCTTCCTGCTCCACAGGAAGACTGTTTCTCCCTCTCCCACTCCCCCTGCTTGTGTTCCCTCTCTCGCTGTGTCTCTCTCCCTCTGTCAAATAAATAAATAAAATCTTAAAAAAACTCCTTCCAATTACATGAAATAAGAAACATTAATACAGATGTCTATTTTTTCTAAAAATGAATTGATACATTTGATTAATCCTTGAATTCCCGTTTTCAGATATTGTAGGAATCAAAGAATAGACTTCATCCCAAAATTATACGGTATATAATCCAATGTTTACTTTTATAATTCTGAGCTTCTATTTCCTCTGGTCTTTATTATGGGATCAATTATTTAAAAATTATTGAAATTAGGATAATTTTGAAAATGTAATTCCTTGAAATTTCTGCTTATTTTGGATTGTGCATACTTAGGAGATTGCTATCCTCAAATTTAAGAATTTTGTGATAAATTTTTCTACAACCATATAAAAAGAGAGTTGTCTTTTAACATCAGCCTGTATTTTGAATAAAAGTTAATTACTTTGAGTACTTTTATTTTATTTTGAATCAACTTGGTTATAAACACTTTGAGGATGGAGAATAAGTTTTTCTCCTGTTTTTGCTATCTTCCTACCTGTGTAGGCCAGTATTTAGAATAAACAAGAGTTCCATAAATAGGCATTGAATTAAAGTAGCATAGTGATCCAGTTTCTATCTTTTCCCTGTGACCAGAATCTATGTAATTTGGTGAGCATCTCTTTTGCTTTCTACTCTTCAGGGACACCATGTTAGTTTAACTTGACTCTTTGTGTATATGGTAACAAATTCATGATAATACATGAATGTCTTATTGAATGATTTGAAAATCACTTATGAATATGAAGGTTTAAGAGAAAACTAGGTGCAAATTATGAACAAGTATTTAAATATAAAACTTTCTAATAAGGGTTTTTTAAATGATTTTTGCAATAACTATTCAGTAACATTTGAAAGACTGGTTAGAGTAGTTACTTTTCAGAGAAAAATAATGGAACTTCTTTAGGATGGTCAACATAGATTTAGAAGACAATTTCAAATTTACTGTAGAATTTGTCAGAATTCAGAGCAACACTGCAGACAGGAAACTGCCAAACTAGCTTCAGTCCCTCATTATTATGCTTGACCTTTAACAAGTTTTACCACAGTAGGCTGAGATTGTACATAGGCACATAGATACATGTTTTAAACCAGTGAATACCTTCAAAGATATTTTCAAGTGAATGAAAAATACATATAGTAAGAATTCTTTCAGATGTAGTATATTTAAAAAATGTTCTACTGTTGTTTGTGGAATGAATGAGTTTCTGTAATGAGTTTCACTACCTGCCATGAAATCAAGAACTATTTTTTTTTTAGAAAGCTGAGAAGCAACAAGAAAATTTTCGGGCAATGACTGACATTTCTTCTCCAAGAGAGAAGTTGATTTGAGTCAGAGTTTCACATCTAGAAACATCCAGCTGAATAACACTTAAAAAATCACAAGAGAGAAAGTCTTGTGAGTCCAACCAAGCCTCCAACTAAACTAAATTTTAGTTGTTTATATAAATTTTAGAAAATGCCAGAAAAAAATTGAGAGGTGTGAGATTTTAGAATTTCTAAGTACATATTTTTATTTCTTGACAAACTCCATTAACCCTGATCCAAGATTGAGATTGTTTACAGATTTTCTTTTTAAAACCATGAGAACACGAACTATGTTGATGTCCAATATCTTCTCTGGAGCTAACATTCAGTCAGTAAACATTTTAGATTGATTATGAAATGGCCACATTGTAACAATTTGATAGCACTGTCTGTGGGTATAATCTTGTCCTTTCATGGGGATCATTGGTGGCTGCATTCATTCGGATGGAGGCCATTACAGGCTGACTTCTGTGCTACTGTAAATTGTCTTAAAGCTGAGTTCAGTGCAGTTACTAAAATGCTATGAGATTAATTTTTTAAATTTGCAACCAATACTAATATACACTTTTTTGCAGCATTAGATGGAATAGCAGAATATAATATGTTGATGAGGTAAAGGAGATAAAAACAGGAAACTGATGAGCCATAGGGAAATATGACTGAGAACAAATTGATTTCATAAAACAAATATAATTGGCGTGACAATAAAAGGTGTGTTATCCACACAGGTCAAACCCTATTATAGTGACTTTCAAGAGAACTCAGTATATAGAAATTTTAAATAAATAAGTAAAATAAATGGGCTTTTCTATGGTGCTTATATATGTTCTGTTTCAATCTTCCTTGTAATGGAACTCATTAGAGAGATTTGACCCGCACATCTAAGAACTGATTACCCATGATAATGTGAGATCGGGCAGGCATCCTTTCTAGAATTAATACCATCTTGCATTTATAAAATGCTTTATTACACTGACGTTCCCCCCCACACACACCTTATTATCCCATATTTTAGGACAATAATGGAGGAAAAGCCATGAAGAAAAGCAGTTAGGATGCACAGGTGAAGTGTCTGGTCTTTGGGTTCAAATGCTAGTCCACCATACAGGCATTGTGTCAGCTTGGATTTATTACTTAGCCACCCTCTTACTAAATTTCTTCATTTCCAAAAAAGGAATACTAATGGGACTTACATCATAGAAATTTTAATGAGAATTATATGTACTGTACATAGCACTATGATTTACTGGCAGTAAGCACTTAATAAAAATCCCTAGTATCATGGGATATATAGGGTATGTGTGAGACCATTCACAAATGGGAAGCTGCATAACAAAGGGGTTAAGTGCTTCTGTAGGAGGTTTGATGCTTCTTATTAAAACAAATTGACTCAGCTTTATCTGTAGCAGGGCTTTTATCAGAACTAATGTTATTAAGCAAATGGAAATGTTGTGCTTTCATCTCTATGTTTTCTTTTATCCAGTCATTTCTAGAGACACCTGAGAAATGGAAAGAATTCTATCTTATCATGCTAGATAATTTACTCCATGAATTTGGATTACTCACTTCTCTTTTCAGGGCTCAGTTTCTTTGTCTACGAGTAACCTCTAAGGCCCTTTTCTGAGTGAAAATAATATTATTCCACAAACTAGATCATCAAACTCTTGAACTCTGAAGTTTGACTCTAATAGATAAGTTTCCTAAATAAAAAGAAAAGAAATCCACATTTTGAACATGAAAAACGTTACATTTCATTTTATGCATATTATTTAGGCACTGGTATTTCCTAGCTCACGACTTCCTCTGGTTTGGCATCCCATTTCAAAAAAAGTTATAATGGAAATTCAGATGCATAAATTCAACTTAGCATTGACAGAAATTATGGAATTAAAGTTTTCCCTACCAAGTTCAAATGTGACCATTAATAATGTATTGTGTGTTACTGTGTGCACATGGTATAATGTATCACAGCTTTACAGAATGACAGACAAAATTCAAATCTGATATAGGTAAATATTTCTGAAAGTCTACATGATTTTCATTGAATAATTCACATTTCCAGTTAACAAACTACTTTCTAGACTTAATATGATACTTTTATTTTTCTCTTTCATTTTCCCTTTCTAAAGATTAGGCTTATATGATTTGAATAAAGTGACTTTTTTTAAAAAAGAGGGATAAAGAAATTCATAGACATTTCTACAATTTCATATTATAGATAATTTTATAATACTTAATTTTTGTATGCTGTGAATATCTATAAAGGCAATTTAATTTGGATGTATTCTGTGTTTCTACCATATTCTAGAGGCAGAGATAATTTTGGTAGACAAACAGGCATAAGAAATCAGTTTCTAATTGTCTGATTTATGACATACTCTGAACAGTTGTTAAATTGTTGATCATAATTTCCTGAAAGGATAAATTAAATCTCTTATATAGACTTTAGTAGAAAAAAAATCTCAGTATAGTTATAACTCTTTATATTTCAAGTGTATTTTTATAATTCACTTTACATTTATTATGATATTTTATAATTCACTTTACATTTATTATGATATTTATTATGATATTTTCCTCCATGGATTCCCATCACTCATGCTGCACTCCCGATTTTTGGACTTTTAGTATGAGCCCTGCTTCTGACATCTGAAAGTGAAAATTCAACTCCTTGCATTTATTCCCTGTGGAAGTTGTATCTACATATACCATATATATAAACTAGTTTAAACCTAAAGCATAGCCTGAATTAGCAAGAGAATTTATAACTTTCCTAAGTTGCTCATAAACAAGAGATCTGAGTAAATTTGCATTGCTAAAATTCAGGGTAAAAATGTTGTTAAGAGTTCCTCAACAGTGTTTCAATGATCAACTTCCCAATAATAAAAATAGGGGTAGTGCTAACTCGAAATACAATTTTGGTAATACCTTGAAGATGTCTATTTTGTAGCTCTTAGTATTACTGCCCAGATCAGCATCTGGGAAACCCCCACAGTCATATCATATGATTGCAATAATAACAGTTAAGATCTAGTGAATTCCTTCTTCTGTTGCACAACCCAGTGGTTCCAGATTATTACAGAGTTTGCAAAGAATATCCTACACACACACACACAAACACACACACACACACACACATAATCTTTATGAAGAAGTGACCATGTTGTTTCCTGATCTGACTTGGTTCATCAGTAAAATACATTTTCTGAATTATCTAAGTTCTCCTTAAACTATATGGTTTTACATATGCTATTTCATGCAGGAAATCAGCAGATTCAGATGAAGAATATCCTTTGGAAGGCACAAATAGGAATCAAAGTTTATAGACAAAGGGATTTAACAAGTGAAAATTAGACATTTAAAAGGAATCATTTTGAAAAAGTTTATATATGACTAGATTTCCAATAGGCTGGACCACTTGGCACATGTGTAACATATTGAGATTATTTTGAAAGCACAGAATTCATTAATCTGTTAATAGTCTCAATTTCAGCTGATCATGCAGAGGTATGTCCTGGGACCTTGGAGATCCAATAGCCCTAATTCCCTAAACTACTGACAGGGAAACTGAGGTCCCCAAAGAGTCACACAGTTACTTATTAACATATCTTCTCATTCCTTACCCAGTGTTGTTCTTATTTGCTGTGTGACTATAATGAGAAACAGACATAAAAATACTGAGAGATGTTAATAAATTGACCAGAGTTTTGGAGAAAGAAGAATAAAAAAAAAAACCCCAATGAGTGACACTGACTATGAAATTATCTGAAGGGAAAGGATATTGGTAGCTTAAAGGCTAAGGAAGATGATAGGTGGCTGGGAGAAAGAAAAGAAAGAAAAAGTGAAAAAGTTCCATAAATGTATTTGCAGTTCTTTTGGCCTTGTTATAAGAGAAGAGCCTTTAAAGACCAGTTTTCCATACTCTTGAATTTGTTTTATAGTAAAAAGGTGATATCTTTCAATAAATGATTTGGTATACAAAAATTATAGAAGAGATAAATTTTAAATATGTTGTATAGCAATTTATTCTTTTAAGAAATGGTACAGTCAAAATCACTGTATTATTATTACTACTACTACTACTACTACTATTATTATTATTTACACCTAGCCTAAAAGATCAGGGTCACATTTATTGAGGGCTACAACATACTCTGGTTTGAACCTGAAAAAAAGATGGGAGTCTTGCATACTTATCTATTATCATCTTTAAACTATGTCAGCCTACATATTGCCTGGAGTAAATATTTACTAGTGGTTACTATTGTCCAGTCTTGAAATAACACATGTAGTTCATAAATGAAAGTTGAAAATACAGTTTTGTTGGAGAGCGAGCTCAAGTATCTGACCTAGGTATTTTAGATGCATCTTTTCTGAGGCATTAAGATGTTGACTTAAGTTTTAAATTGACTTTAGGTATCTCTTGATAGATTGCTACCTAAATAATTAGTAAGGGATTTATAGGGAAAGATAAATTTAAACTCACCTTCAGGTAATTCTAAAATTTTCTCTCTGAAGATTATGTAAAGGTTCTGATGCAGATTTCCACTCTGATGCCCTCACAGAGGGGTACATAGCATTAAGAGGTCTATATGGCAATGAATTACCACATAGCTCATGCAAATCCATAGCAATACTGTGCTCAAATAAGGATCTCGGTTTCAATACATTTTTTCAGAAATGCATTTGCTCCTCTTTAAAGGGAAATCTGACTCCACATGAAGAGGCAAAAAACAATCCTAAAGTCAATGCTCATTTCTTTAACTATGACATTGCTGACATTTTCTTATCAAATCAAACCAAACATAACTCTGTGGCTCCTTAGAATATTTTAAAATAAGCATCTGTATGAGATACTATGAGTGTAAAAATATGAAAACTAATATCCATGAAGCTACCTATAATACCTGCTCCTTTATAAAAACAATAAAATGAGGGCAATGGAGATCATGTTAAAGTATAAAGCTTTAATCATATTACCAATCTCTTATGTAACGTGAAAACAGTAAAATGTAAAAGGCTCAATTCTAAAGAATTTGAATAAAAGGGAGACAGGAGACATTTTCTCAATTTCTGCAACCAAGGGAGTTAGTGGAGGTAGAGCAAAGAAATCTTTTAACTTAAATCTTTATATTAAATCATCATTTTTTTAAACTAGAAATGAATAAATATGGTTTCCAGTGAATATGTTCACTTGTAAAATTTTCAATAATTTTAAGGTAAATTAAGAAGCAGCGAATATAAGAACTTCATATTTGATATTTTGTTCATTTTTTGTCTGTGATATGTAACTTGGTGATTAAAAATGAAGATATGAAAGATGATCTAGCAAGTAAAAGGTAGTGATTACTCCTAAAGCCAAAGGGACATCAGGAAATAGAAAGGGGATTGGAGTCTTCAACCGGTTTATGGTTAATTTCTTAACGGCTTGGAGTAAATGAAGAAAAATACTAAAAATTGTTAATCTTGGCAGTAGAAACATGAAAATATATTTACATTGCTTATACCTTTTGTGCAGTTTGAAATATTTCTAAGTTAAAAACGATTTTTCCTACTTTCTGTATTCTAGCTTACAAAGACAAGTTTATGTATGACTTATTTTGTGAAATTTTAAAATCTTTGTTTTCCTCATAAGTTAGAGATTTCCTTTTCTTCAAAGTTCAAAACTATATATTTAAAATGAGTAATGATGTAATTTAGAGAACTGTCAATCAAAACTTTCAGCAGAAAGATAAAATAAAATTTTAAAGCTTTTAATGTATTCTATACCCAATAGCTTTATTATCCCCTTTTATGTTTATATAATTAATTTTGAGTCATTTTATATGCTTTATGGATATTATCTAACATTTCAGAGGCAAAAACATGGCTATTTTATTCAAAATATCAATTAATGCATATGTATAAATGGTTTTCTCTTAGAGTTATCAAACACTATGTAAATACAGAAATATACTTTATAAAATTGTTGAAGTAAACAAGTTTGACTATATTCCAGGATCAAATACTAGGGCATTTTGTGCTTTCTTCTCTTAGTGAATGCAATTTTTAGAAGTAAAATTAATCCTCTAGAAAACAAAAACAAAACCTAGAACATAAGAGTTTCAGGTATTACTAAGAGTGTGTATGTAAGAATTTAAACAAAATAATTATAGATGATTTTCTCTGTTAATTTCAAGGATAATTTGTTTAGACAGAAATCACTACCTTAAATATTCTTACAAAAATTCATCATAAGGTACCAAACTGGTTTTAATGTAAGCTGCAATGGAATCATGAATTTAGTTGTATCTTGAAGAACACCTGTAGTCACTGTGTATTAATTATAAAAGAAAGTGGATGTAAGTTTACAGATCTTCTTGAAGAACACCTATAGTCGCCATGTATTAATTATAAAAGAAAGTGGATGTAAGTTTACAGATCTTCTTAACCTTTCTCTCCCTCTTTTTTTTTAATGCAGCATCATAACTACTGGATTGCTTTTTATGCTAAGCACACTCTGTTCATTCACAATTTGAAGCTTGTACATAGTGTCCAATAATGCTAAAGCACTTGCAAAAATGTTGCACCTGGAACAGGGAGGAGTGAGGAGAGCAAAGGTCAAATCCAGGCCTTAATAAGCATTGACTAAACAGACTTTAGACTCAGTGAAAAGTCCAGACGACCCCTGCAGCGTCATCTTACAACTCTGATTTTCTTCTTTTCAAGATGTAGTATAATCCATAAATACAACCAAATCACTAGCAGCTTAGGCTTTGGTTTGGTTTTTATCTTCCAGGGGTTTTTTTTCCCCCCTCTTCACAGAGATTTGAAAAATTAACCCTTTTCTGTCCTCAGACTAACCAAAGAATGAATTTCTTCCTGGTCACTGTTGTCAGCTTAAATCTTTCTGTCCTTTCAGCTTTCAGGGCTGGGGTGGGGCGGGGGGGCTGGGGGGAGACTCTGTGAAGTGCTTACGACAACCAGAGCAGTGGCCGAGTGTTTCATTTTCTCCCCTTAAATGTTGTTGGATATCCCAGAGATGGCTAATAGCAACAAGGTGATCAGACGACTCTACAAATCAGTGAAATATGTCTTTTTCATGAATGTTTCTAAGCAATAAACATAATACTTAAAATCTTAAATGGAATTTTGGTTTAGTTCTGGTTTTCCATCACACAGAGGTTACATTTCCATACAGATTTCTAGATAATCCATATGGATGATAAAAATAGAACCAACTAGAATCAACTTTTTGACTATTTGCCTCACTTTGGATTCCCTGGTACAGTTCCCACTCATATTCTTATGGACATAATCTCTTTTCATACCACATTTGCTTAAGGAAAGGTTAGGCCCTTTAAGTTAAAACAGCAAATTTCCCTGTAGGAAACATACCAAATCAAGTATGAACTGCAGGAATGAAGAGTCCACCTCAAGTGCATTACTTGAGAGAAAACTTCCACTCCAAAGTGGGTAGAGTCCACGTGCTGGAAGTGAGAGCTGTCCAATCACACTCAGTGTAATCCCATTATTCTGTTTACGACACTGCAGATTTTCAGAATGCCGAAGACATCTGCATCTGCCCCTACATTTATTCGTTTGATGTCACATATACCCTGTTTGCCCCACTTCCTTCACAGTTTAAAAATATAAAATTAAAAAAAAATTCAGCTCTGAGTGTGAACCATAGCTGCATAATTAAGGGTGAAGCAAAGTCTTACCTAAGCAGGAATGGCTGAGAACATAGCAAACTGGGTTGAGAAGCCTCAAATGTTCAGATGTGTGCTCTAGTCTGGGGAAAGATTCTTTAGAAGGAACGTGAAAACAGATACAAATGGTGTCCCTGGAGACTTAAAGGGGGCCTGGGTTTCTCGAGGATCTCTCTCTCTGACTGATGATCACAGTCTTACAGACCAGGAAAGGGGATATAGTGAGGGGCAGACATTTTACACAGCTGCAAAGCTCCCAAAACTGATCACAATTTCTCCTGTGTTGTTCATCTAAAGAATTAGGATATACAGGAAAACAGACTAGCAAATCTCAACCATGACCCCATATGAATAAAAATACTAAAATTCATTTAGTATTTGTGATTATCTGTGATCCTACAGAATCAAGATCCGTCTATTTTTCAGAATAACATGGAAGAAGAGAAAGGGGAGTAACTCAGGGCTCCTACATAAACGGCTGGATTCACTGTCAATTAGAATTTGTTCTTTTAAAAGTAAAACTTTGCTAAAAATTGTATAATTTTTAGACTTTGTATTATGCTTAGGTTTTCTGTTTATATTTCGATGTCTCAAGTTTCTAAATATATTTTATGCATTTAGGGTAACAGAATAAAAATGGGCTAAATCATTGTCATATATATTTATTTCTAATGGATTTTTTAAATTCATGAATCAGGAGGAAAATGATCAAATATGAGACATCGTAATTGATGCATATACTTAATGATGTAATGAGAGTTTAAATATCTTGGTAATACAAATTGACTTTTTACAAGGTTCATAAAGAACTGACTTTATATGTTGATAGTTAGAACATGCCTTAATAGGTGTGAATCCCATGGGCAATGGCATTTCAGTTGTTGTGTAATTTTGATGCAAAGAAATTCTAAATGCAAAGAAATCCTAATTGATCTGATCAGTCATAAGATGCATTTTTCAAACAATTGCACTAGTGTGCCTTTGATGAGGCATCCCACTTTTGACAACTAGTAAATATGCTTGAGGTAAAAGGTTACCTGCAGAAGAATGAGCAAAGAATTCCAAATCAGAGACAGTGTTACTGTGAGGCCAATATTTTTCAATGACACTGATGTTTAATTCAGAGTTTTTCTAATCTCTATTATACATTTTAAAAATACGCACCTTTGGTACATGTTTCTATCTTTATTAGTCAAAATAATGTCAGGATCAGAAGGATAACTTGTTTTCATCTAACACTTTTACCATTTGAAAATTAAATTTTTAAAAAGAGAACATATTTGACTCTTTGAAGTAATAAACTATGAAGAAAATTATTTGAGTCAAGAACTTGTCCAGAAGAAACAAAACCTGAAAACTCACATGGCCACTTTCACAGCATATATGATTTGCTAAGTGAGCCACTGACTATACAGATCATCTTCACTGCTTGCTATCTTTTAGTAATCCAAGTCCAAATGAAATCTCCAGAATTTTTTTTCTTTTTTATTTAATGACTACACACATAATGGACCAAGAATTTTATGTAGTGGATATTTTCAAGGTAAATTTAGAAGTATATGTATGTTCCAATAATGATTTGTTCAAAATAAATTGAGTATCATCATTCTTTCTTCTTAACTCAATCATTATGCCAGTACTTTAATGCTTTTTTAAACCAATCACTTGCTTACCAGCTAGTTGAGAGACTATGGAGGTGCGTGATAACTTTTTTTGGATTACTTATGATGAAATGGCAGAAACAGCCAACTCACATAATTTGCATTGAGGATTAATCTCACGGCTATATTAATTTTAATAAAAATTAAATGTTTTCAATTAGTTTAGATTGGCTAGTAAGGGAAAAACACAAAGACAAAACTGAGGCAGTGAGCCTTACAATGCCTCCACTGATTTCTCCACTGGCCCTTCCTCTGCACATGGTCAATTAGAATTGAAAATCCTGTGCTGATTTCATTCGCTGGAATTTTTAAGCAGGTCAGGAAGAAAGATGTTATTGAAAGGAAAAGTCTCATCTAAATAAGAAAGGAGCACGTGGCCATCTGGTCTTAGCTATACATATAAAAAGTTATTTCAGCTGAACTGCAGGCTTGATGTTTAAAAAGATGTGCCAAGAAATCAACCCCAAATCTGTTTACGGTAAAATATCCCAAATGTTTCTTTTTCAACCTCTAAATATGCAATACACAGTTCATTTCCTATCTGTGATTCATGAGCCCATTTGACCCCAGCGCCTCACTGAGCTTGACTGAGTTTCAGGCAGTGGAACATTCAATCACTCTTAGAACACTACTCCTTAATGGGATATCAACAGGACCGTGGGTCTTTTGAAAATTGTGAAAATAACTTGGATAGTTTTCACTCAAATTAATTTTGAGTGCTGTCTGCATGTAGGCTAGAAAGAATAAAATCTGAGGCATGAGGCAACCAAACCAATTTTCTTTCTTTTCTCATTGTGACTTGAGGTTCCTGTGCATTCTCTGTGCAGTGCTCAGGCATCTACTCAAAATAATTTCAGGTCTCAAGCCTAAAGGCAAGTTTCTTAAAAAAACACAATCTGTTCTTTCATAAAGAGAAATTATGAGCATGAGTCTACTTTTAGAAATCATCTTCATAATGTTAAAAAACAAAGTTTTTCTAAAAAATAACATTTTATACTGTTTGCCACATTAAAGTCATATCTTTTGATACGATTGAAATATGTTTTGTTTTGAGACATTTGCAATTACATCAATACATTAATTTAGCCATTATCTGAGTACGTCCCCCTGCTAGCATAGACCTAGCTATGTTGACCTCCCCATCTAAATTTCATTGTATTAGAATATGTTAATATTCTAACTCAAGATCATTAAAAAAAAAAAAAAAAAAACTCTGGCTATAATAAAATACCAACAATTATTTTTGGTCATAAAACTACGTTCAAATATATTTTATATATAGCCAATCTATACACATGTTCAAGAACACATGATTATAATATCAACATATATGCTAAGCAAGAGTGTAGGTTTTCACTAAAGTCTTCAGATAAATAATTGAATTAAGGATATTATAATATATGAAACAAGAATCTTGACATATCTCTGACATAAGATATCAGTTGTCTTGTGTTTTTTTGTTTTTGTATATTTACTATGTTTGTTCTGCCATTTCAAATAAATCATTACTATTGTGTAAGAAGAATAAACTGTACTATAGTAAATTGTTCTTTCTCCTTTATGCTCTGAAAAACCATTTGTTCTGAATTGGCGTTACGTAGTTCAACTATTTCAATCAAGTCCATTATCTTCTTTTCTTTGAAAGATGCCTTTTTAGTAACCTGTATCCCCAGTGGGCAATGTCATGTTCTGTTTTTAGAAAGTAGGTGAAATTTAAATCCAACTACTTGTTCATTTTTTATGTTTGACAAAACAATTATATAATTCATCCTCAGGCAAGAACTCCACTATAGGCTGGAAGAACTATTTATGTAAAAATTATGGAGTCAAGCCCAAAAATTTCTCAAAAAAGTTATTTATTAGTTCACATTGGAGTCTTACCCCACAGAATGTCACCTAACTTGTGTAGCTTGTTTTTTCTAAGTACAAAATGTGTCTGTTCTTTGAGCTATATACTTTTCTCAACAGAAGTAACATGAAAGCAAAAAAGAACAAAACACTTTTTCTCTTGTTTTAAATCACACAATACCTCAGCAAAATTAATTTCATTAATTTGTATGTTGGTGTATAAATCGTGCTGGTCATATACGCATGTCTTGCAAATCCTTTCAAAATTAATCCTTTTCTAAGTATGCAAGAAAGAAGTATTCAGAGCAAATTCCAAAATTCAAAAAAATACTGTATCAAATACTTGGTATATAGGAACTGGTTAGGTATACCCGGCCGTTCTATGTTAATGAAGATTAACTTAAATTACATATCAAAACTTAGTAATTAAGAGACATTATGTATGCACAGTTGTTCTATATTTATGTCTCAGATATGGCAATATGTTTCCATAGAATTATTAAACTTTGTTCTATTTGAGTTAAGTAAAATAAAATAGTACACTTAAATACACACATTATTAAAAATCTAGACAATTTGTTTGGTATATAACTGTTTAGTGTAAGACCCATAAAATAAACTTGAAAATAAATACAAACACTGCACCAGCCCACAAAATTTTAACCCAATTATCCTCTAACCCAGAGCCCATGAAATGAGCATTACTTTTAAATCATTGGTATATATTCTTTCTTTAACCAATAAGTTAAGAGTGAAATGATTTAATGTTTGCAAAAATTTAAATGACAAATAAGAATCACTAAGTCATAACACCTATCAGTATTGTAGCATTTTTATCCAAGTGATTGCAAAATGTTCACCATTTCTACACCCTGTTCATAGCATTGAAATTCAGCCACCTCTAAAATGTTCAACCAGCATTTTAGTAAGGCTTCCTAGAACCAGAAAACTCTGCCTGACTACAGATACCTTGATAAACATGCCCATACTGCCCCATAAACACATCTTCAAGAAAGAGATAGCTACAAATAAAATAGTCCTTTCCTGTGGGTGTTGGTTAACCCCACAAACATGTGAACTTCCTATGGGCACACACCCAACAGACATTGGCGATTAGGTGATTGAAAATGTTGCCCACAAAGGCGAAATTTTATATGTGATGACATCACCAGCAAACCAGGGTTCCTCTGTGATATAATGATATAATTGCCTGGCTGAATGTGTCTCTTGAGTGTGTGTGTGTGTGTGAGAGAGAGAGAGAGAGAGAGAGAGAAAGACGGTTAAAGAACAGCATCATCAGAAATGCTATAACCTTCTGCAAGGTTTGCAAGAATCTTTCCACAGACCTTTGACTTTTTCCAGATTTAATACAGCTTAAGTTCATTCAAAAATGCATTTCCCACACGAGTAAATTGTGTTTTGTTTGGTTAGCACACTGTTAATCCTAAAATATACCCCGATGGGTCTGTCGAGATTTCTATACCAAATGAGGCATGTGTATCTGTATAATATGATGCAGGAGTTGCAGGGTCCCTTGAGACCTGCATTGGAACGGATAAGACGTCTTGGTTTTAAAGGTAATGAAAGGGTTAAAAATTGAGGCTGTCTGGGGTAAAAGAAAGGGGATATTGTTGTCTTTAATCTTTCCGCAGTATGTGTAAGACTTCCATCCCGGATCTGCACATAGCAGTGGAATAGGCTCGGCATGCATTGCGTGCAAGCTCCTTGATTGTAGAGGGGGGAAAAAAACCTGGCTGGAGTCCAGACAGGCTGGAGCTCTGTTGATCATTATGTCTAGCCTTCAGGTGTCTCAGCACACAGTGGGCGGCGGTGGGGGAGGTGTAGATAACATGAGAGCAGACAAAGAAAAAAAAATGGTGTATTTTAAAAAGATTATGTGAAAATTTGTGTCCAAGTCCTCTTTAAAAAATGAATCCTACCGTCTTGGACTTTTATAATTAGAACACAAGCTCTGCTCTGGCAGATCTCTTTAAGCCATAATTAGTTATGTCTGGAGCCTTTGAATAATTCCTTTCAATAATTGATGGAGTTGATACTCTCTTTTAAAAATAAGGAGGGCAATGTTTTCTTACAAACTCTCTTTTTGTTGGAGGCTTTGTCGTTCAAAATCTTCATCAGTCACAATCACATCGATTTGATGTGCCTTTTAATTTCTTATGAGACTTAGCTTATAACTTTTTAAGAATTTGGATGGTTCTAGAAGTAAAGGCATAACGCATTGCTAGATTACCCTAGCTCAATGTAAAAAGAAAGCAATAATACAGGATCATTCTTCCCCCATTTGTTTCCAATTATTTTATAAATAATAAAAAAAAAAAAAACTGGTTTGTATGTCGCTTCTGTTTGAAACTCCATCAAAAAACCTTACCAAGCATGTGAGTTAGATGCTAAGTGTATCTTTTGCCTTCTAGTAAGAAGAAATCCCAAATTCTTTTATTCTTCAAGCATTCTATAAAGAAGCTTCCGCATGCTTCCTCCCCACCCCCACATCCTCACTCCACCCTATTTGGAATTTCAAAAAAAAAAAAAATCTTTATACATGGAAGGCTGGATCCTGACACAGAAAGCTGTCTTTTCCTTCTATCTTTACACTGACCACTTTACCCAGTCACCTTTCACTTCTGCCGGGACTTTATTTCCCATTTTGTGGACGAAAACACCGAAACCAGCTTGGTCTCTATCATTACTATGAAATGAAAAGTGGTGGTTAGAAAATAAATAAAAAGAAAGCTCTGGCTTGAAGCCATTGTTCAGAATTTAAGAGCTATTTGCCCCCAAGTGTCTTAGCAGTCTTTCATAGCTAATTATAATAACTGTCAGATGTCTGGAAAGTCTGTGGTATCCTTGTCAGTGGAGTCAGCAAAGTTTGCCTTTTATTTTTCTTGGGGACAGATCAGATCTGATTAGACATAAAGAACGAAAAGAAGTGAACTAAGTACATATGTGTGTGCCTTCATTTTTTCTTAGGAACAAAGCAGCATACAGGAGCAAGGTTCCGGGGTGCAGCCCTCCTGCAGCTACTCTTTGGAATGCCTGACTTTTATTTTTAATTCTTTATCCTTAACATAACAAAGCATGCAACAATTGTCCTCCCGAAACATCTTCCTGCCTGCCGAATACCTTTCCGGACACATACAAAAGAGTGCCCTAAAAATCCTCACATCTTTGATGCTTATGACATAAAACTATTTTCATCAGTACACTTGACGGAAAGAAATGTATACTTACAATTTCAAAATGGTTATTGGTGCTCGTTCCTTGTCCCCGGAGGCAGAGCAGGCTTTTGCCAGACTGTCCCTGGTACAGGTGCAGAATCCCCCGTTTTCCTGAAGGAGGGAGGCAGGAAAGCGCTTCCTAAAGTCACTCGGAACTCAGCCACTTGTGCCCGGGCATCCCTTGCTCCTGTAAAAGCTGTACTATCTGCAGTTCTGAATTGAACCAAATTACAGCCCATGTGAAAGACAGGAGCAGCGAGTCATGTGGGAGACACACAGCCATCCTATTGGCCACCGGGACATAGCTTAGGCATTCTGCCTTTTCCACCATTGGTGAATAGTTAAAACTGAAAGCATCTAGATCCTCCTCTTGAGCTTATTTGTCCTTTATGTGTGGAAGAATGACTGTAGGATTTTACAGTGACAGAATTAGTTAAGAAAGGGACTGAAGTCATCCTTCACAGAGACTAGTGGGAGGAGATTGGAAGCTCAGCTTTTTCAAGATTTTTTTTTTCCTTTGGATCCCCCTGCCCTGCAGTTTTGCCTGTGATTTGCCTGTTTGCCTGTCAGAAAAACGTGTTTGTTTATTTGTTTGTTTTCCCGGTTAACTTTGGAGGTGACAGAAAGTAAATTATCATCTCATTCCTTTGTGGAACTCAATCACGTTTTGAAGCACAACATCATTTTTTTTTTTCAGTGATGAATTCACAGATTTTATTTTGATAAAGAAGTTTTATTGCAGTTCTGAACTAGCAGGCTAAATTAGTCAATCGTGACACAGAAATAGAATTAACTTTTTGAGGAGCTATTACGTTTTGGAGAAAGCAGGTGGGAAAATAACTCTGGAAAACATTAAAAGGCAACAATGTCAAGGAAATCAAAGAAACAGCTTCAACTAAGCAGGGATGAAGAGGAAGTATAATTTTTCCAAAGTCATTTTTTAATTTACCTCTTACGGTAATGCAAAAATTTCTCAAAACTGGCAGCCAGAAGTTATATTTCAGCTATCTCAGGATGATTTCATTCATCTGATTCCTAAAAATCTCTGGTGAATTTGTAACGATTTAGAGGTACAAGTTATTTCAGAGATCAAGTCCCATGTTTCCAGCTTTGAAGGTGAGGAAAGTGGACTCCAACAAATAATAACTCTATTCATTTATACTGATCCACAGAGTTATGCAAAATAAGTGAAGGGATTTCTAAGTGAGTAGTAGTTTGCTCTTTCTTGCTGTGTACCTGCTAAGACCTAGTCAGTCTTGTTTAATTTAATCGTTGCAACAACCCATAGAGTCCATTATTACTTTTGTTTCTTGTTGGCAAAAACGGGTACTTTACTCCCATGGTTTTAATCCATATATGACTGATTGCATGTCCATTTTTTTCAACTAGATATGTTGCCTTCTAAAATAATAATGGTTATCATTGTTATAGGTACCTTCTTATTGTGTATGCCAGGTAATGTGTACAGCATCTCACATCATCTTATTTAATCTTTACAACTACTAATAAATAAGTTATTCTGTTATCCCTGTTTTGTAGATGAGAAAATGGGGCTTATACTACCCAGTGTCATGGAGTTGGTAGTTGATGGTACTTGATTCAAACCAACTCTCATTCATTTTACGCACCATATACGTTCTCATCATGATGCTGAATAAGTTTTTTTTTCTTTATTTTTTTCTGGTATAATATATTTGAATATTTCAGCATAAATGGAGAATATCTACTTCAGTCATGTAAGTGCGTTTGGTTCAGACCCAGACCATACCATTAAAAGTAATCCACATGTGACTATAAATAGGCATTAGAGTACCAGGCATGGAGCCATATTTTTCTCTGGGCCCCACAAGAGCCCTTGCACAGAATCTTGCAACAATAGAAGCTTCCATATTTGTTGAAGGAATGCACTTTTCCCAGAACATTAGTCTGGGGCTTAAGGAGCCCTTCTACTGGTTCAGAGCTTGAAACCCATGGAATAATAGGATCAGACAAGTCATGGATCCTTTCCAAAATGGCATCAAAAATTCCATTTCTGTTAGGGAAATATCAAGAGCCCTCATGGAGTTTCTTGAATGTGTCCCTGCAGCCTAAATCATATAAATTAAAGGGAACTCCCATTCACTCTTCCTACCCCTGTGTGGTCTATTTGTAGACTGGAGGTAATTTCTGAAGGAAATATGATTGCATCCTCATCACCTATCCAATCTAAAATACACACTGCTATCTCTTAGAATATGCTGTAGCTAGGATAGGTTAAGCAGGTCCAAAGTAGAATTAGAAGATAATTTTTAGTCCTCTGCTTTTTTGAATATTTCTCCTTCATTGAATGGTGCCTAGTTTCCCCTAAATTGTCATCATCCAGGGCACCTGGTTGGCTCAGTCCATTAAGCGTCTGCCTTCAGCTCAGGTCATGATCCCAGGGTCCTGGGATCGAGTCCCACATCGGGTTCCTTGCTCAGCGGGGAGCCTGCTTCTCCCTCTCCCTCTGCGCCTCCCCCTGCTGTGCTCTCTCTCTCTGTCAAATAAATAAATAAATAAAATCTTTAAAAATAAATAAATAGTCATCACCCCATGCTGTCCAGAATCTTTCTAGTTCTGCCTTCTCATATGACACCCTGTGATAGTATTATCTTGCCCTATTTTCATTAAATTTCTCTACTTGGCTGTAAATATTTCAAGGGCTAAATTGTATTTCACTATTTTAACCCCTCATAATGGAGATGAGATTAATTTTTGCTGATTTTTTTTTCTGTCTTGCAGTGACCTATTCACTAGAAGCCAACAGATCATAAAAAATCTGGTAGATAATGCTAGCATGTTAAAAAGAATATTTTTAAAATAGAGTCCAAATAAATGAATCAGACACTGGAGGACAAATAAGGAAATCACCGTAAGACCACAGATTGTCCCCAATATTGGTCTAAATTAATCATATAGGACACTTACACTGACCAAACTGATTGGCACACATTTACATAACTCCTCGTTGTTGTCACCTACCAACTTTTTCTTCAGTCTTTCTCATTCACTGGACACCAGGCATCTGGGCCTCAGATTTCCCCTTCATCTCTAGTTCTGCCATCACCCCAGTTTAGTTCAGTGCTCACAAGGGCTATCCACTCAACACTCTAATATCTCACTTTACTGATATCAATTCTGATGACTTGGCCACCTCCACTCCCACCATAGTCACTTGCACCCAAAATGTACATTGGAAAAGTTTACTGTTAATATTGTAAAGTCAAGTCACCTACTCTCTATCTACCATTTTCAACCCTTCCACCTCTATTACTACACCTTTTTGATACTTCCAATTCTTTGGCTCCTCTGTTTTCTCCTTATCTATCATCCTCTTCCATATCCCATCCCCTTTCCTTTCATACTTCCTGCTCTATTATAGTCCGTATTCCAGGATGTCGTACAGCATCTGCTCAAGATACATAACTTTCTTGCCCTGTTTTCCTTCTGATGTCCCATCAGTCCCACCAGGCAAAACCCAATTTCAGATTCATCCAACTGATAATCTTCTCTAGGCTATTCTGGGCTTTCAAGAGCTGTTAGATAAAAATTTTATCTGTCTATAAAAGATGCTACTATGCTAAGCAAAATAAGTCAATCAGAGAAAGACATGTATCATATGATCTCATTGATATGAGGAATTCTTAATCTCAAACAAAGTGAGGGTTGCTGGAGTGGTGGGGGGTGGGAGGGATGGGGCGGCTGGGTGAT
>NC_138374.1:110809980-110873473 GCF_054177405.1 Leptonychotes weddellii
AAGAAAGAAAGAGAGAGAGAGAAAGAAAGGAAGCAAAAAAGAAAAGGGGGAAGAGGAAAAGAAAAAAAAAGATGCTACTATAAGCTCATAGCCTCCAAATCTGATTACTCAATGCTGTATAAAACTGTTTGCCCATGTAGCTTTTTCACAATGTTTTCCAATCCTTTTTTTCTCTCTCTACTCAATTGTTCTCCCTATATTGCATTGCCTTCCCATTCTCAGAGGGAACCAACAAACTTGCCAAAATGTAGATTCATCCTTTTCTCATTCCTTCCCATTACAATGGAAAAGTTTTTCAAGCTGCCCAAGGCAAATCAATTACAGGGTTCATAGATGATAACTTTTCAGAAATTTTTTCTTAGTTGTTTCTACCTTTCTCAAATTGTCAGCAGCTCCTTGCCTACAAAGTCTATTTATTAGCATTTTAGGAAGCTCAAGTTTCTTCAATATTTAAAAATTCCTGCCTTTGATACTAGGTCCCCTTTCCTGTATTCTGTCCTTCCTGGGCAAACCTCTTAAATAATTTAGTGACATTCACTATTTCTACTTTCTTTTCTCTCATTTCTCTACCTACTACAATCTGGCTTGTGTCCTTTCCATCTTTTTAAAATTAATTAATTTATTTTTAGCAAGATCACCAAATACCTTTGTGTTGCTTAATCTCATGAACAATTTTCAGTCCTTTTAATACTTGTGTTATTTAGGCATTTGATCACTTATTTAGGCATTTGATCACTTTCTCTTTCTTGGAGTATTCTTTCCTTTTGGTCTCATTTATTCCTGGTTTTCTTTTTCTTTCTTATGCCTCTCATTCTCTTTTATAAAAACTGGTTTTTCTCTTCTTGTTTCTAATATATTTGTGTTTTTCAGATTCCTTCTCAGACCCTATTCTCTTCTCACTCAACAGACTCTTAGTCACACTGTGAGCCTCTATGACTTCAGTCACCACACAGGTGACTTCCACTTTCTCTCCGAAGCCCTGGCCTTTTTCCTGAGGACCAGAACTGTAGATCCTGCTGTACCTCAACCCAATACATCCAACACTAAAGTCATCATCTCTTCCTCTAATCTGTGCATCTTTCATTGTTGACTGTCTCACTGAATAGTACACCAGGGACCAAAGACAGAAAACTTGGACCTGATATTTAAATCATCCTTTCCTTTTCTGAGTTTTCATATCCAACTAATCATCATGCCCATAGATCTCTTGAATCTGTCCATTTCATTCCATCTCATTCCTGGTGTATATGTTTTAGTGTGCACGATAGTTCAGGTTAGGGGTCTCCTTTGTCTCCAGTCTTGCTTACTCCTACTCCACCACCTTCACTACTGTAACAATCCTCTCTCAAACCTGCAACCAAATGGGTCTTCTAAAGGGAAGCTGATTCTTTCACTCTTCTGCTTAAAACCCTTGAGTGACCTCCATTGTCCATAAGGCAAAACTGAAAAGGCGCTTAGGTGCCTGTTTTTGTACTTTCATGTTTTATCTAGAAAAATGAATGGAAATGTTTAATTCTATTCCATAATTTATAAATGGCATCATATGTCACATAGAATTAAGCCTCTTAAACTTGGCCTCCCAAGCCTTTGAAATCTTCAAGAAAAATTGATGCAATAAGCAAAGTACCACATTTGTTTAATGATTTGGAGAATTCCCAGGGGAAACTAACATCCCAGCCCTAAATTACAAAGACAGAGTGGATTCAATGCCTTTCCCTTAGAGAAGATTCAAAACCCACTTGCACACTCAGAGGGACTTGATTTCATTTCCCCTGGCCTCTGTCTTGAAACTCCAGAAGAATTTTAGGAAATCTTAAGTATTATCACACATCTCTCTCCCCTTCCGGGGGTCTGTAAAAAGTGAGGACTTCCTAAACATAAAAGAACTAATCGAAATTAGGAGGTTGGGCAAGTCACATGCTTTCTAATTTTCTTGGATCCTCCTCTTTTTTTCACATGCTGCTCATTCTCCAGTTTTCTCCAACTCAGCTAATAACACGTCCATCCAAAAAAATGCTGAGTCTGATATCTAGCTACCATTCTTGATTCTCCTCTTTCTCCTTTATGTGCCCACTGATAAGTGAATATTGTGGGACTTATCTTGGAAATAGACTGTAAATGCAATTACCTCTTACCCTTCCTTCTGCTGCTATGCACACCCAAACCACTATTATCTCTCACGTGCATTATTCTAATCATCTTGTATCTGGTCCGTCTGCCTCTACACATGTACTCACACCACAGTATGTTCTCCACAGAGCAGCTAGCTTCTAAAATATAAAATATATCATGCCACTTTCTTGCTTAGACTTCTACAATTGCTTCCCAGTACACTTAAAATAGCCTCCTTATCCATTACTATGACCTATAAGATCCAACATCATCCTGTTGTGGTCCCTACTTAACACCCTGATCTCATCTTGTATCCACCCTTCTTTCACTGCACTACAATCACACTTGCCTTGTCTCAGACTCTCCTCAAGCTGTTTGATTAGTCGTGCCCATTGCCCAGAATACCCTTGTCCTAGATCTTCACCTGCTGGTTCCTTCCCCTCATCTGTGTTTCTCTTCACATGTCACTGCTCAGAGAAATGTTTCTTCTAGGATGACACCCACCTATTATCCTATCTAATTTATTGTTTGGTTTTGGGTTTTGCCCACTGAACTTATTACTATCAGAAAATATCTCATTTTTCAAATGTACTTGTCTGTTATATGTCTCTCCCCGCCTGAATATGAGCCTAATTTTCTGAAATTGGTTGTGCTTATTGTTCAAAATTTGAGCTAAAAAAATTCTAAATATAGTGTGCAACAGCCATTCAGTATATTCAGTTATAAAGGATTGGTTGAGAAAATGAAATTGAATAAAATGCCCAAATGCAGTGGTGATGCAAATAAAACAAAAATAATACCAATAAATAAATTTTGTGTTATATGTTTTGCTCATTCTTTCAAATTTGCATATATATGCTTTTATAATTATTCAAGTCCAGTCAATAAAGTAAAAAAAAAAAGTATATCTATGTTTTTGTCTTTCTATATTAAAAAGATCAGTCTCTACTTTCAACTTTCTGAAGGAAAATCTATTGAAGAACGAACATCATTGATGGCAGAATTGGACTTTCTAAATTGCATATTATTAAATAAGCCCAGAATACATACCATACTATAAATCCTAAAATGTCTTTAAGAAACACACTTACCAGTAACTGTCTTTTATATTTATATAGTACTTGACACGTCTCATATCTCAAAGCTCTTTAAGGTCTACTGTTATATTTGGTATTTACAATAACTCAATGAAGCGCATGGTAAAGTACTGTTATGCCCTTTACTACATAGAGAGAAACTGAGATATGGGAAATTACTTGATTTGTAGAAATAACACAACATAGAAACCGTGTCTTTGCAGTCCCAACACTTAGAGCTATGATGACAGCGAAAATGTTAAGAGTTCTGTAGCTCAGACATGCAAGTACTGAATTATTGGATTATGTAAGACTTCTAACTTGGCCTCAAACTTGTATTCTAAAAGAAAGGATACATAGAAATTTCTGCTTTTCACACATTTACATACAAACTGTTTTTGTTATAAAATTAGCTCTTGGTCGTAATTTTGTTTGTCATGGGTGGTCTGAGACTTGGGTGGGAAAATTGGGATCAGATGAAAATGATATCTGAGTAGGAAGTTTCTCAACTGTTCTGAATTTATAATGAGCACACATTAGGATGTGTGGTCAGATCTTAGGGAGTTGGGCCAAACATGCTGAAGAGTTTGCTTCTTACGTTCTTTTTCTTTTTCTTTTTTGAACTCTGTAAAAGACAAACCTTTTATGAACTTTAGATGTTTACCTTTAAGTGACTGAAAGGTTTTTGATTTGTCTCGGTTTATTATCCTCTCTTGAGTGTGATGTTCGCGTTTCCTACAAGGAGAAACTAACACTCAGACATAGAGGATTTCCCAAATATGCATGTGATTAATGTGGAACAAAGTAAAAACCCCACTATTTCGGTTTGTCATTTTTCATGTGGCTCTTTTGGCATCATGTGAACAAGTGGGAGAAGTAGGCTGACATACTGTTGTCTTAAATCTCCCAATGTCTAATGCTTTCGATGATAAAAGGCAGTGTATTTTCTGTTTCTTCCAATCACAGGGAAACAAGCTATGTAGACGACATATAACCTGTGAACAGACTAATTTTTAAAATGAAAATTCACCAAAACAGGGTATCATTATTACCTTGTCTCAGATTAAAATAACACAATTACATTTATGTAGAAGAACAATGATTTCATTAGTCTTGATTTCACTTACCAGCACATCTTTTAAGTGTTTTTATCTACCTACCAAACAGCAATGTTTTTCTAACATTAATATGCAAATGAATTACCTGGGAATTGGTTCAAATGCAGAAGCTGGTTCTGTAGGTGGGAGGCATGGTTTTAGATTTGGCCTGCCCTTCTAACAATCTCCCTTGTGATGCTGATGATGCTGGTTGGCTGAGGACACTTTTATTAGCAAAGCTCTAGAAACCACTTAGAAGCATTCGATTAGAACACAGCATTAGAGGCCAGCTACTCAATGGGACTTACTGATTATGTCCAATGGGAGTTTCTCTCATTACCTTTTCCCCCCTTTTTTCCTCTATTGTCTATTGTCTCCTTAACTCTCCACATTTCATCATACCTTGCTATCACTTGTTGGCATATGATGTCTTGGGCAGTTGCCGAACTGCAGGGGATACCTTTACAAAGGGGCACAGCAATCCTCTGATCCTCAGCCACACGCCAGCAAAACAGAATTTATAAAAAGTCTGTCGAACCATGCCAAAGCTCCTACTCAAAGTCCTGCTACCTTACTTATCCATTCAAGGTATTACATTCATCTTTCATCCACAACTTGAACTCTGGTATGATTTCACTTAGCTATTGGAATTTTTTTTTGGCTTAAAAATATGATAACTAATTTTTGCCTAGTGCTTGTTATGTTTTTATGACAAAATAAATTTGAAAATAATCTACTGTTTTTCTGAAATGTTTGCTCAGCATTTTGCTAGACTGATTTTGTTAAAGAACAGTCCCCAATGGCGTTGTTCCACTAGACAGCACCAGTGTGAATAAGTAGAATTAGGTAAGATATTTATCCATTTGGATGTCCAGTGGTGAAAATTTTAGGCAATGACTACTTGGAGAGGAAACATTTTGGTAAAAGATGAGATTATTTTATGATCCAAATAATATCCAAATAATTATACCCAAATAATACCATTAATTGATACATTATCTATTGCATTCTCGGTTTGGCATTTGTTTTTTCTAGTATCACACAAATGATTAGCTTAAATTAAGCTGTTCTAGCTTCCTCAGTATAAATTGAGTATCCATATGATTGTAACACAGTGAAATGTCAAGGTTGAAGTACTTTTACCCCTATTTAGGGAGTTGTAAAAATTTATGGAAACTTCTGCAGAATGTTCTTTTAGCTTTCCTAGGATTCTTTTACGAAGGTTTCTTTTCTGTTATTTCTTAGTTACCTTCAAAAATAATCCTCACACCATGATAATGGCTGAGTTGATAGTTTAATGAAAGCGTGTATCTTATAGGCAATTAACTTTAAGAAATTATCTTATTGACCTTAGAAAATAAAATAAAGAAGGCTCAAAGAAGAATAATTCACTCCACGACACTAGTTTCTTAAGAGAGGTAAGTACATGGCTTTCACAGACACACCAAATTATCTATTAAGATCTTCAATTATGAAAATTGTTAGGCCTACCAAATATCACATTACTTTTGAGCTGTATCTATATACTCAATTCCAAGTCTACTTCCAACTCTTGGGTGGTCTAAAATTGAGATAATTAATTAAACCCTTTGAAAAGCATCTGCCATCCACATTTTGTCTTGGATGAAAGAAATTATTCCATGCTTTACTTAAGGAAAGTTAATAGCCAAAGGCTGCACATTAGCGCTGTCTTGAATTAGAACTTACCAAATCTGAAAATTGGTTACTCACATGCAATCTTCTTTAATAACTTATGAAAATTTAAATTAAATTGGATTAATAATTTATGTTGAAAGTTTTACCAGTGAAGCTTAAAATTTTAAAATTTCAGAATAAGTAGTGAAAATATCAGTTAGAAAAATGGGTTGTTGGATGTACTCTTTTAAATATTGTTTTAAAAGACATTAAAAAACAGGAAAAAAATCCTTCTAATGGACTTGTCTGTGATGGAAGCAATAAAATGTTTGAAAGAAAGGTTAAAAAAAAAATGAAATCATTCTGCTCCCTCCCCCAAACAGATTATTTTTTCCACTCATACGGGTTTGGGAAGTAAGGGGAATAGTGACATCAGTGGGCTGTTTTAACAGATGATTGTCATATTAGAAATTTCCAGGTTAAGCTTTAGCACTAGATATGGGCTCAGGGAATGAAATCAAATTACAAAAATATGCTTCTTCATCAGTGGGGACAGAAGGGACTATATAGTGGGCGCAATCATCTGTGAAGTATTCTAGAATCTGAGATGCAGGTCTGGGTAGGAGCAAAAGAAAGCAGGAAAGGATGGAGCATACTAAGATGATTGTAGACTGGTCCTTAGATTGACAATTACTAGATCAAATAAAAATCCACTGGCTAAATTTAGCCAAGCGCACCTGAGAGGATATGGAGGCATGGCAGGGAAGAAAGGGATTTAAGGTATTTCTTGTTGAGAGCAGAACTCCTGCCAGCAGCTACAGGTAGACAAGGATAGAATGGATGCCTAGTGCATAGTTTCCCCAGAATTCAAAGAAGTCCCACTGCAGCTTTCCATCCACACCCTGAAACTGGAGCAGTCGTGTCCTATTACCTAGCCCACAATGTGTTGGCCCAGATATGGGACTTCATCTAAACCCAGTTAATTTCTGTTCTTTTTCTTAGGAATTTGAACTTGTGACTAAAAGATTTTACCTCCAGTCCATAGACTAAGAAGGACTGACAGTCCCTTTTCAGCAAGACTATAGACTAGAAAGTAAGGAAAGTCTTCAGCAAGAATGAGGAGTGATGCAGAAGAGCCTCCAGATGTGGATGGTACACTTCTTGAATTTTCTACAATGCCATAGTCTGGTCTCAGTTTTAACAGTTGGTTATGTTCTGGCCCTTGGGCTTCCTGACATCTTTCCTTCAGTTCCCAAGGACCCACGTTCCTTTGATTCAGATCAGACATGGGCTGGTCACAGAAACAGATATCCGTTCTAGAAAGGTTTGGTGCAACTTCTGAGCATAACCATCATATAATGTGTAAGTAAGCATCACTTTCCCTCTACCTTGTTTAATCAATTGCATTTTAATAGAAACAGATTAGAGTCACTTCCAGCCTCATGGAGCAACGGCAAAGTGGTCCTTAAGTTTGCTGCAATATGTATAATATGTATAGTAAGGTTGAATCAGTTGGCCAATAAATATTTATTGAGAATGTACTGTTTTCCAACACTATCATCAGTTGAGAAAATTAAAGTGAAGAACGTTACCTCACAGGAAGAGATAATAAGGTATAGAATCATTGAAATGCATCTAAAATAATAAACATGGCATTGAATTTTAGGCTTCTTTTGATATATTGAATTATATATAATGTATTATATATGTAATCTAAAAATGAGAACCATTGAAAAGAAAATAATCTTGACATTAAGGAAGTAAAAGTCCAGTCAACACTAACACTTTCAAGAACATTGCTCTGCAAATCTCTCTCACAACTATTTCTTTTTGATTTTTGATGTTCTATGGTGCCTATAAAGGGTATGATTTTCATTAAGTTCTTTGGGGGAGTTTTTATCGATGTTTTGAGTTCATCTCCATCACTTCACATTTACTAATTCTCTCCTTGAGCTGGAGTCAAATCAACTCCTAGGGGAGGGAAACTCAAATGACACTGATGTATTTAATTTGATTTTGACTTCCAACCCCAAATTAAGGGTTTGTCAAAATATTCAGGGTTTTATAAATAATGAGATATCACTTTTCTTATTTGCTTATTTTCATGAAAACAAAAGTGAGATCAAACTTCTCATCCCCCCAAGGAATTTCAATTACAAGGGCTTTTTGCTCTCTACCCTCTGCTCCCTAAAGCCACATCCTTTGCAGCTCTTACCAGTTCCAGATTGCTGCAAACCTTGATCTCTTCAGATCCTTGTTATGAAATTCATGAAGCTCTCTGCCTCTCAACTTTCACATCCATTCATTCCTGTTCTTACTGTGCTCTGCCATTTTAGGGAAATAGAAATTTGCTAACACCCCTTTGTAGTCATGAGCAGAAGTGATGCTATCATAAAGTATTCGTAAGGATACACATCTTTTAGCTATGGTATCTCTAAAATTCAGAACTGCTACATATATTTGAGCTGCCCTTTCATGCCATTTTCCAGAATATTAAGGCATCTAATTAAATTATGCATGCTGCCTTGACCAAATAAGGCATTTGCTTCATTTTAATGGGGAATGACATTTATTTTTCTATCCTAACATAATTCCACAGAGCTTTCCTTGTAATAAAGGCTAATTTTATCTCTAATATGGTAACTACATAGACATAACCACACAATTTCTGTTTGTTGGGTTTTTTTCCAGATTAGTCCTCTTAATTTAAAGAGGTAGATTTTCCATACCTGCATCTAAAAATTAACAGTAGTCTTGATAACGAACTTCAACTTTTCATCTTGGTTTTATGGCGTATGTTCTTGTCATATCCCCAATCTGTGAACTGAACATATCATTTGAATGTACAATTTAGAATCAACATAATTATTTTAAATGAGTTCTTTTGATGTTTCAGATGACTATTGAAATTTATACAATGGGGTCAAATTGCAATTTACGAACTTTTGTGCATATTGAAAGTGATTTCTTTGGCAGTGATATGTTTTCAACAGATGATGATGATGGCAGTTATCCTCTGCTGGTCTGAATTTAATTTTAGTCATTTTTATTATGATATTCTAACCCATGGCATATTAACAAATACATAACTTCTGAAAGTGCTGAATTCTCTTTGAGATGCAGTTTATCATACTGTTAAATACTATACATCATAAGCAAACAATTCATGTAGAAAGATGTGCCTGTTCTTTGGAGGGAGGTAAATAGATAAGTTGTCCAAGGTACAAGGAAATAGAGCATAGATAATGCAGGTTTGAGATATTCTCTTGCTTAAGTGATTGCTTAAATCAATATTCTGCAAAGTCTTTTTCTTGTTATGTTATTTTCTTAGATACTGTCACTATTTTCCATTAAATTGTCTATTTCAGAAGAAATATTTTTCTCAGTTCCCAATTTCATTTGATTAGTATTCTTTAAGCTCTTTCACTATATATGCAAATTATCAACTATTTCCATTATGTCACTCTTCTGCTCAAAAACCTTCAATGGTTCTCTATCTCGTCTCATCACATGTAACCAATTTTTCCTGATTTTCAAGATCTATAGTATCTGTGCCTTCTAACTGTGCAACATTATTTTCTAGTATTACCCAACATTCTTTCTAATGCACTCAGGCTGCTTCTTAGTGTCATGTAAACATACCATGTTAGTTTCATCCACCATAACTTTATCCTCTTCCTCCTGATCCTCTTCTTCTTCCCTTGTGTGTGTGAGTGCATGTGTGTGTGATGAGTGCATGTGTGTGTGTGTGTAATGCCTTTTCTCCTCATCCCTTTCTTCAGTCTTTAAAGGTTGAAAACCCTCCTTCCTAAAGCCTTCTCTCACTCCCTTAAAAATAATTGATTGTCATTTAAACAAAAATTCATGAACACACAAGCACACTTCACCTCTAACCACATAATATAGGTCTTTTTATATCTTATTTATCCTAATAGCCATTATCATATATTGTGAGGTTCACTATGTCTAGTCATTTAGAATAAATGAATACAGCAAGGTAATGATTTGTCCACTCTTACATATGAGCCAGAATCAAGAAATCAACCTATGCCTGAATCCAAAAGCACTCCCCCTCCCCCTACTAAGCTGCCTATATCACACGAATAATTTCTCCATTGTTAAATTCCATGTATTAAATGAGGTAGTAAACATGAAACACTGGAGGAGTAAAATAACATGAATTAATAAGCTCATACCTTGTTTTAAACCCGCTGTGCTGACTGAGGGTCTGAATCTTTTGGAAGTAAATCACTTCTCCCTGTTTCCTTAAAACTCTAATTCCTTAACAGTAGTTTGTGGTTCTTTATTTTTCTGAGAAGATGATAAAACAGTGAAGACACACTTGGCATTCAATGAAAACATTTTTAGTGGGAAAACATTTTTCATTTCCTTATGATTATAAGGAATTTTGGCAAATCAATGTGATTTATGTATATTAGAACTTATGGAAAAATACATAATTGGTAACACCTGTCATAAAATCTTCAGGTAAGAAATAAAAAAGCACTTAATACAAGATGAGTATTGAAAAATATTTGTTCATGAATAAATAACCAAACTTTAAAAATGATTATGGGATTATAACTATACCTCTGAAAGGAAAAGACTAGGTATTTCACATATAACAAACTTTAAAATGACAAATGCATAAGATGAAGTTCAAAAATAATCCATATATATTAATAAGGTAGATAGTTTGCATCTTTATTTTAGCCACTGCTGAGTGCTCAGTGAATGCTTAGCAATACTAGACAACTTTGTTCAAGCATTTGAAAAATGGTTGAAACATCTAAGTTCCCTTGGAATAGATTTTTGCAAATATTTAGTAGCTTTTCTAAAAATATGATTTGTGATATAGTGGGCTGATATTGAGTTCTAATCTCTGGAACCTGTAAAAATTACCTTAAATAGTAAAAGATGTAATTAAATATTTGGAGATGGGGAATATCTTGAGATTATCCAGGTGGGTGCAATGTTAGCACATTTATGAGTCACCTGGTAAGACAGAGGTGCAGGGAGATTCGACACAGACAGAAGAGAAGATACACACACACACACACACACACAGAAAAGAAGGCAAGATTAAGATGGAGGTAGAGAATGGCCACAAACCAAGGAATGTCAGCAGTCACCAGAGGCAGGGAAAGGCAAGGAACAGAATGTAAGTATCAAGGAAAAATTTTAAAAAATTAAAAGTAATAGAAGAATTACATTATATTTCATAGTTTATTTAAATCATTCATTCATTCTTAGAAATAATTTTTAGCTTTGGTGACATCATTTGTAATTTTTTACATAATATTCCCACATCATAAAGATATAAAATACTGATTTTAAAATTCAGAGTTATCTTACCAATCAGACTGAATCAATTATAGAGCTTAACTTGTCAAGTGTTTGTGGAAGTAACCCCAAAAGATAAATTAATGCTGCCACGAAATGTATTCCTAAGCAAAAACATGCTTTGAAAATAAAATCTGATGATAAGATGAAGAATTTTAAAATAAGGATAATAAAGAAGGTTTAATTACAAACCACAGATGCAGGATGGTTTTAAAAAAATCTTTTCAGTGGAGTGCTGGTGAATGTTTGACTTTGGGAGGAAGAGGAAGTAGGAAAAAGTTCTGATTTGGAACATTTGCTGATTTCCATGATGTACCTACACCTAACGTGGCTGATGTGACATCACTGAACACGTGGGGGAAAGATGTGTACAATTGGCTCTTGCAAGCCTATGCAGCTGGATTTCAATTCCAACCACTAGATATTTTTCACTTGCACACTAGACTTTCAAAACAGATTTCTGCAAATGTGCTTACTTGTGGTTGCTTACATTCAGGGTTTATTTTCATACAAGTTATCTGTTTTTATGAGTAATTATCTATGTGCTATAAAAATTTCCAGCAATGCATATGACCAAATATAGCTTTGCAGAGAGTTAAATGTCAAAACAACGCAATAACTAAACTTTGTATTCTTATTTATTTATTTATTTATTTTGAAAAAACACCATAGAGGGAGAAATGACTAGTTTCCAGGCAGGCTAACAGAAGGCTTCATGTATGTGGCATCCTTGAGTTAGTTCTATCGAATAAAAAACTCCAAGAGAAGAAGAGAGAAAAGGTTGTAACAAGTTATAAAAGATTTACAAAGAGCATGAAGGGCATGGAGCTTTGAGACATTCAAACAAAATTTACTGATTTATTTTTAGGGAGACAGTCTTGGTGGCAAGGTGGGAATTTAACTGGTGTAGAGAGAAGCTTTGTATTAGGCTGAGTAGTTGTGAGGGCATTACAGACATTGACAGGTCTACTTCAAAAAACAGTCTCTACTCCTTGGAAAACTCTATTTCTGATTAGAAGCCTTAAGTTGTAGAGTTCTTAAGTATTGTGACATGGTGGACATTTCATATATTAAATGTTGACTAAATGGCCCCTGGAATTGGTTTAAAATAAAAATTTTAAGGAAACTTGGAGATCCTCTGAGCTGGTAGACACCCCTTACTGCCTGCGTAAGCCCACATGAAAGTTTGCTTTTGTGACATTACAGCCTATCCTTTGAATTGGTAGGGCAAAGATTAAAGTGGCTGGGTAAGGAAAAAACAAAGATAGCACCCACTATTATCTGCTCCGGGGTATACAGTGATGTAGGAGATGTGGGGATACATGAAATAAAGCAGGCTTATCAAGTGAACCAACAGTGGATTAGGAGGGTAGAGAACGGGAGGGAATGGTAGAAGCCTGGCTTTTGTTTACTCCAATTGAGAAGGTAGCTGAGGAAATTCTTTGCTTGAGGAAGAGGGTGATGGTATACAACCAGAGTGGAAAAGGCACTGGAGAAGCTCTCAAGTACCCTAAAGATGACAGGAAGAAGGCCCAATCCCCGAAAAGAGATGTGTGAGCCATTCTAGGGAAAATGAGGAAAGAAAATTATACTAACAAGTTTCTACCTCTTTCTAAGGTAAAGTCCTAGTCACATGTATCTAAGAGGAAAGAGTCACATGTCCCTCTTCCATCCATGTAGGGGGACCAACCCTCCTCATGTAAGGGAGTGTGGGGACCCATCCCACAGTGAAGCAGAAGTCCACCCACACAGACAGTCCGGTCATCCTGCAGTAGAGACAGAAGTTGCAGATTCACTAAGGGAAGGGATTGGGCCAGTTTTAGGAACAGTACTTCCAACAAGCAGAAGTACCCCTCACCACTGGGCTATGGAGGATATAGACAGTAAAGACAGAAGAGGTACCCCATCAGAGTTTCATAAGTTGTGTTCCCCCTTAAACTCATTACTTCCAGATATACTTGATAGAGTCACTTGAGCCCACAAAATTTGTGCATTTCTGATGGCTGAGGAATAACCAAACACTGCCAACAACATTGCTTCTCTCACTCTTTCTCTTTTGTGACTTTAATTGGGCATTTTACATGTTTCCATTTTTTTTTCTCCTTTCTTAGCATATCTGTAATACTTTTTTTTTTTAACTTTTTTATTGTGGTTACCTTAGAGCTTTCAATATGCATTTACAACTAATCCAAGTCCACTTTCAAATAACACTGTACTACTTTATGGGTAGTGTGAGTACCTTATAATAACAAAGCAATCCTAGTGCCTTAATCTTTTCCCCCTGTATCATTGTTCTCATTCATTTCACTCATATATAAGTATACATAAGCATGGATATATACAGATATATTATACATATATATAAGATATAAACATAAGCATACATAATTGAACACATTGTTTCAATTATTCTGAACAAACTGTTATATGTTAGGTTACTTAAAAATAAGAAATATGAAGGTTTATTTTACCTTCACTTATTCCTTTTTCAATGTTGTTCCTTCCTTTTATCTAAGTTTCTGACTTGTTTTACTTTCCTTTTCCCGAAGGACTTCTTTTACCATTTCTCATAAGGCAGATCTACTGGCAACAAATTCCCCCAATTTATGTTTGTCTGAGTAAGTCTTTATTTCTCCTTCACTTTTGAAAGATAATTTTGCAGCATACAGAATTCTAGTTGGATGGTTTTGTTCCCTCAAAGTTTTAAATATTTCACTGGACTCTTCTTGACTGCAAGATTTCTGAATAGAAGTTGGATGTAATTCTTACCTTTATTTCTTTAGAAGTGAGGTGTTTTTTTTTTTTTTCTTCTGCCTTCTTTCAGGTTGTTTTTTTTTCCTGTATCTTCGATATTCTGTAACTCTTAAATGATATGCTGAGGTAGAGTCTGTTTTTATTTTGTTTTGGTTTTTGTATTTATCCTGCTTCATGTTCTGTGAGCTTCCTACATCTGTGGTTTAGTGTCTGATATTAATTTGAGGAAATTCTCAGTTATTATTGTTTCAAATATTTCTTCTGTTCTTTTCTTTCTCCTCCCCCTGCTGTCCCCTTTATGCATATATTATACCTTTTGTGGTTGTCTCACAGTCCTTGAGTATTCTGTTAGCTTTTCCTCAATTGTTCTCTTTGCTTTTTAATTTTGGTGGTTTTTACTGATATATCTTCAAGCACAATGATTCTTTCCTCACCTGTGTCCAGTCTACTAATAAGCCCATCAGAACCATTCTTCATTTGTGTGACAGTGTTTTGTCTCTTGCCTTTCTTTTTGTTTTTTTCTTAGGATTTCCACCTCTCTGCCTACATCGTCCATCTATTCTTGCATGCAGTCTACCTTATCCATTAGAACCCTTGGCATGTTAATCATGGTTGTTTTCAATTCCTGGTCTGATTTTAACATCCCTCCCATGCCTGTTTCTAATGCTTGCTCTGTCTCTTCAAATTGTGCTTTTTGCCCTTTGGTATGCCTTGTAATTTCTTTTTTCTTGATAGCCAGACATAATGTGCAGGGTAAAAAAAACTGCTGTAAATAGGCCCGTAGTAATGTGGTGGTGAGGTATGAGAAGAGAGAAAGCTTTCTATAGTCCTTTGATTAGGTCTCAGCCTTTTAGTGAACCTACACTTCTGGACTGTGAGCTTCACAAGAGTTTCTTATGTTCCATCCCCCCCCACCCACCCACCACCACCTTAGGTGGTGAAACAGGATGGCTAGAGTGGACTAGAGTTGTTTATTTCACTTCCCAGGTCAGTTAGGCACCCATAACCCCCAGAAGAGTAAGCTCCAGTTAAGCAGTTTCCCCTAAGGGCAGTCCTTGTTAAGAACAGGGCATACTGATGTATTTCAAATGGTTCCCTCTCCAGAAGTCCAAAGGGATTTCTGTTCCAGATTCACCGTGGGAACCTGGTGGAACTCCAGGAGTTAAATCACACAATATTTTGAGGGCCCTACCCATGACTAGGTCCCCCTGGAATTTTTGATTCTCGGAGTTGGGGCACTGAGCCTCCAGCAATTCATCAATTACAGTTCAGGGTTCCCTACCCCAGCTCTAGTTCCCCAGTGGTTTCTGAGGGGGAGGGGGAGGGGACACGAGCAGCTGCTTCCATAAGCTGCAACTCCCTGTATTCACCTGTCTTTCCAAACTTTGAGGCCATGGTTCACCCTGTGTCCTCCCTGCTCTTATGGGGCCAAGAAGCATTGTTGATTTTTCAGTCTCTTTGGCTTTTTACTCCTTGCTTGGATAGAGTGGTGACTCTCAAGCTCCTCACATGAAGAACCAGAAACCAGAAGTCCACACAGAGCAGTGGCGAGGGGCTCAGTGGCACAGAACTTATAAAGGAGGTAAATACGATGGCCCCACAGTCCCTTTGCTCTACTTTGTTGTGACAGGCGCTAGTATAATGAGATACTGTTGGGGTTCCTGTATTACAGCACCCCCATATAGAGCTGTTCTTGAAAACCCCGAGTAACATCTAAAAAGATGTGGTAGATTTAATTTATCACAGTAACAAAACAAAGATATCTGAAGGAGTAACACAGGGGAGACCCCAGGGACTCAAGCTCATTCATAACCAAAAAGAATGGCGAGAATATAACAAAGCAAAAGAGGAAGGGTTCAGAATTATCTGGCTTTTAAAACATGAGCTCAAAAAGCTGAAATTGACCTTAACCCTATAGACATCCCAGTTAGGAAATACCAAGAGAAAATGAAGAGGAGAAAAAATCAGGATCTATTGCCCTCGTCACCCCATCCCCAGATCTTAAATCCAAACTTTAAAAGGTGATGACATAACTGCCCCTAGGGAGAAAGCCAATGATTGACCCAGGTTAGGATACTGCCCAACTGGGACCACTTTTATCTAGAAATCATAATATTGTTCTAATTAGAAGCATATTGTAATGTTCTCCAGGTACTTGTGTTTAATTTAAGCCAAAATGACAGATGTGGGGGAAATGTAGCTATACATTGTCACAGATGATTTCACTAAAACTGAATGGCTACACAGGTGTCCTCCCGCGCCCCATGTACATCCCACTGAAGAATATGACAAACTCTTCATACCCAGAAGAGCTCTTCTTCATGCAAAATTATTCAGGTTAACCAGCAGAATCAGAACTAGGTTTTGCATTCTCCAAGAATAGAGATCCTATCATCAAGTTTGTGTGGACCTGCCAGAATACCTAGCTGAGTTGAGTATACTGATTTATCCAACCTGATTTTCATTTGTAATCAAATATCTTTACCTTCTCTGACTAGTATTGGATGAATTTGTGGTTCCCAAATCTACCAGACCCATGTTTAGTTTCCTGTTTCCCTAGTGTTGCCTGAGAATTCTACTTGTTATCTGGCTATTTTCCAGGTCCATCTTCTAGGAAAATGCTTTGTTTAAGCAGTTTGGTGCATCTGTCTATGGGTATTCACTTATCACATCAGGTAGTATTTCCAGCAGTTTGGAGTTGCAATTTAGTACTTTCTGATTTCCTTGCATAATGAAATAATTTGGAGGTAAATTTTATGACACTTTTTGGTATTATTTATAGTACTCTGCTATATAACAAAATAAACACTGGAAATAAAGGTGTTATTTTTTAACTGCCAGAAAATATCTACTTGTTTTATTTATTTCAATATAAAACTCTGGAAAAAAATCTGAAATGTCAAAGATAATAAAAAGATTCCAATAGTGTTTGTAAAGCCCAACTTACTTCTTGTTGAGATTTTTTCAAATAATATTTTATTTCAGAAATGTTATGCTTGAAATAATATATTCTACATATATTATCTTCCAAGCTAAAATATAAACAATGCTTGGTTTCTGCTACCAAAAGTGGATACATCTTTATATCAATATACTTTTGGGCATCTTCTTTGCTATTCAGCTATTGGTAATTATCCAGAACAACATATGATTTTTAAGCTCAAATTCTATGAATTCAGGCTGTATAACAGTTTATATGAGAATGTGGTTCTCCTATAAGGCCAGCAATAATAACTTCAATTTAAAAAAATTTTTTTAAGATTTTATTTATTTATTTGACAGAGAGAGACACATTAAGAGGAACACAAACAGGGCGAGCGGGAGAGGGGGAAGTGGAAGAGGGGGGAGTGGGAGAGGGAAAAGCAGGCCTCCCGCTGAGCAGGAAGCCCCATGTGGGGCTCGATCCCAGGACCCTGGGACCATGACCTGAGCCGAAGGCAGATGCTTAACGACTGAGCCACCCAGGCACCCAATTTTAAAATATTTTAAATATAGGTGGAAAGCCAAAAACCATTCTTCAATTATTTTCAAATAATTACATATTTCCCAAATGTATATTTCTATAGCAAATATTGAATATGAAAAGGGTTTTTTTTTTAATTGCAAGAATTCCTTTTTTTAGGAATTCTAGTCACCTGGTATCTATCGCTGACTGAGTGGATTCTTTAATCATAATTTTACTGAAATACATATATTAAATTATCTTGGAAAAAAGTGAACATTTTCATGCTTTTTAATGTGTAGTCATGTGATCACTTTAGTACAGCTTTCAGTTTGCCCAAGAGTACTGCTCTGGTTTTTCCCATAATTGGATCTCATCCAGTTAATGTATGACCCCTTTTAGCCCTTGTAATATCTGTTCCATAATGAGCACAGGGAAGAAAAAAGAAACTGTTGAAACTATCACGTAGTAACTGTACCAAGAAGATGAGGTGGTTAAATTTAATATGTAGCATTACTAACCAGTGATGTGAAACATTCACTAGGAGCTTGCACTTGTGGGGTACCACTTTCCTTACCTCTTGCAACTATGTAAGAAAATAAATCTCAGGTTTTCATTATATGGAGGATGGGAAAGGGTCATAAATTACAGATTAATATGTATTTCACAGCCTTTCCCCTTTTCCTCTGTTAATGGGATACAGTTGAGGCCATGCAAATATGGATTAATTTAAACTACTTGAAAATCTGGTTATGCATTTTATAAAATCATATACTTGTTTCTGGAGAGAAAACAATGTATGATAATGGGATCAGCTTTACTTGGAATACTCCAGCATCCTTGTATAATTTTTATGCAGGACAAATGAGCAAAACATCTTATAAACTAATAGAAAGAAAATGATTGCTCAGATATTTTAAATTTCAGCTGGGCAAAAAGCACAATGACAGTGATCTTGTTGAAAAGTTTGGTGTGTGTGTGTGTGTGTGTGTTTTGTTTCAGTGCGCTTTCAGATTTTCATCCATCTAAGTTTATCTTTAATCTGGAAAGGGCTGATGAATATCATTAAAGGAGAATTGGAACTCACATTGCATTATGACAGAAATAAGGAATTTCTTCTTGCTTTAAATGAGTTCAAATTGTTATGATCAAAAAAATTATAAATAAAAAAATTATACACAAAAGCTTTGAAATAACTTTCAAACATGACTCCATAGACTTTGGAAAAATTTAGAGAAAATGGAAATGTTTCCATACAAATGAAGAAATGTTATTGTACAGATTTTTTTGAAGAGTAAATAATGAAATGATTCTGGAAACTATAGACTTGCAAATTTGATGTGAACTCCTGATAGTAGCCAAGAGTAAATACCTAGCAAAAGTTGAACAGAGTGATGAAGAATCATACAAGGAATGATCGAAAAGAAGCTTGAAAACTTAGGTTGAAATAGATTCGTTGTCCAATAGGACACAGAGTCAGAGCTTTCCCCAAAAGAGATCATGTGGAAGAGGAATCAGATTGCATCATGGCTCCAGAGGGCAAATCACTGGCCAAACTTTGCGGGGGGGGGGGGGGGTTGGTGGGGAGGGAAGAGTGAGAGATTTTCCAGTAATTGGAGCTATTTGTAAATGTACAAATGATTACATTTGTAATGTAATGATTACTGCTTATGTTTTAAAATAAGAAAACAACCTCCTCCCCAAGAAAAACAAACAACTTCCTGTATTGTGTCAATGAGGGAGATAACTTCTAGTCATTCTTATTTGAACTCATGTCAGTTTCTTTTCTCTCCTTAAAATACTCCTTTTATCCCACTTTTTAAACCAATTATAATTTGTTCTTAAAATTTCATTTATAGTAATTTGTCTTTGATGGCAAGGTTTTAAGTTTATTAAGTTTAGATTGTGACTTAGCAGATAAAGAATAAATAATTGGATTTTTATATCTTTACAAATAATGCCTCCAGATAAAAGATATCTTTTTTTTTTTTGTCATTGGCTATTTATGTAGAGATTCATGTTGCTTCACTCAAACTATGAACATAGGAAATAAAAATACTCAACTTTATCACTTTCTTCTCTGAGGGCACACAAAATTGTAAGAAATGTGAGAACTGAAATGCAATAATTATAAGAATATTTTTATGCTTGGGCTTGAAACTCTTTCAGCCAGTATTGGATAGACTCAAGAAAAAAAAAAGTAAAAATGTTTATATGTTCATAGGCTCACAGGATGTCTGGCCACATCGTTGAAATTTCAAGTTTGGCTACTTGTGGCTCCTTCCTCTCTGAATTAATTGTGGCATTGAATACATTTTGAATCAACTACAAGAAAGTATTACATGTAAATAGAAATCCTGCTGTGTTTGATTGCTCTAGCCTCTGGAGATCAGGTGTCAGAGGTACACTCTCTTCTTTGGCATAGAGTGGAGGGAAGCAACTGTGGAATCAGGTTAATCAATTAGTAAGTTATTGCAGTGAGAAAGTAAGATGCCATGGAAGATTATGAGGACATCAGTATGAGAAGGAGAGAAAAAGACCAATTCTAGTCATTTCTGATGATGCTATCAAAAGATTTTTCAGATTTTTCTTTGATGGCTCTGAGTGTGAGGAAGAGTCAAAATTGACTTCTGAACTTCTAAGCTTGTGTTGACGTCATATTCTGAAACAGAAAATTCAGGAGGGAACAAGTTGGTTTTTTGAGTGGGAGACTGGAAGGAGAGCAAGATCAAATATAAACATGTGAAGTTTTAGATGCTTATGAGGCATTTATGAGGATATGTCAAGTGAGATGCAGGAGTCTGGCACTTAGAAGAATTATCTCAGCTGGAGATAACAAATTGAAAAATCTATATTTATGTGTTATTTAAAGCTACAGAGAAGTAGGATCATCAAGGAGAGTTTAGAGAGAAAGAGAGAGAAATAGAGGCTGACCTATAAAAAGGTAGATAGACAGGGTTAATATACATTTTTCCTGAAGGGATTTAATCAAATGTGCCCAAGCATTCAATGGCAAGAGCTGAACTTCCTACCCAGACACTTCTGAATGGATCCAGGAAAGGAAGTGAATTCTAACATTTAGGACACAGCTTGGCAAGACTGACAGATTGAAGACTTAAGAAGACTAGGCTGGAATGCAATATAGTCCATGCGGTGACATGACTCAGACGCAGGAAGCAAGAACTGGAGTCCAAGAGCCACATATCCATGCACACAAACAAGAACAGGCCAAAAAATCAGGGTGAGGGATGTCACAAACAGAAGTCAGTAATAGCTTGTAATTAGTACAGCACAATAAGAAAATGTTACATTTGATGGTCCATGCACATCTAGAGATGAATAGGAGGAACCAAACCTTGAGGGATCCTCCTTTCTAGCGAGAATGTAAGCTCTACCCAGAAACTCAGCACAGGGTCACTGTCACCAGTTTTGAATTCAATGATTATAAATACTGCTGCTCTCCCTACTAAAATCACACTGGCATGTGGAACTCAACATTTGCCAAAGTGAACATCATATCCCCCTCTGCCCCATTGTCCCCTCTTTCCTCATCATGGACAAGCTTGTTACACTTCTTGATCACCCCTACAAAGCATCAAGTTAGTAACTGAAATGTCAGTTCATATAATTCTCTTTATGAGACCCCTCCAAGGCCTTCCTTTTGATCATATAATTAAATCTGTGACTTCAAGAGTTCTTAATGTTCAGATTCCTAACCCACTTTCCCTCCTCATATTATAGCAGTCTACCTCTTACTTATTACCCTCTGGCCAATTGGCCTTTCATACTCTTAGATGCACTGAAATCTCACCTTAGTAATTTTACTTAGTTCTCCTTGCACCGGATGCACTTCACCCTACTGTTAAGGCAGGTCCCATTCTTCCCTCAGGCTTCAGCATGTCTCTTTCTCAGAGGCGTCTTACTGAATATCCTATTTAAAATAGTTCCCCTCTTTTATTGTCTCAGCTCATTTCATTCCTTTCTTTCCCCCACATGAATTAGAAATTATATATTTACTACTGTGTATTTGCTTGCTAGATGTCTGCCTGTTCTTTAGACTATTCACTCCATTAAGGGCAAGAATTGTGGATTTTTAATAAATTACTGTATCCCCAGTATTTAGCATATGGAATATTAACGTTAGCAATATTTACTAAAGGAATGAATAAATACATGAATAAGTGAATGAATGAGTGAGCAAGTGAATGAATTAATAAACGAAGGAAGAAATGTTCTCATTAACATCTGGCTTTTTAGTACATGAACACAAGCCACCAGCAACGGAAGTAGGGTTCAGGCAATCAACTTCTCTCTGCAGTGTGTGAAACTACAAAATGTAATAGTCCTACTCCAATAAGTAAAATGTCATTACAACATCTGTTCCTGGATTTTAATGTTCTTGATACTTGATTTAGTTATTTTTTTTGCATTGTTCTAGGTTTTAAATTATGTTTGAGAGTATAATACATTTATACTTTAATTGATTTAGAAATCTACTTTTATTTTTCACAATTTATGTCCAACCAATAAAAAATAACTAATCTGCTTACTCCAATCCAGAGTGATGTGATTCTCACTTCACAACTTACTAAATTTCTCTACTCCATTCAGAATTTAGAAATCCATTGTTTTCTGTATTCTCACAAGTGACTTGAGAATTCCAGTTTTAGTCTGAGTTTATTATTATGGAGCAGAATAAAGTATGCTTGGAGAGTAGATCCCAAACTACTTATAATTTTTTTTTAAAGATTATTTATTTATTTTGAGAGAGCAAGAATGAGAGAGAGAGAGAGTACATGAGTGGGGGAGGGTCAGAGGGAGAAGCAGGCTCCTCGCCGAGCAGGGAGGCCGATGCGGGACTCGATCCCGGGACTCCAGGATCATGACCTGAGCCGAAGGCAGTCGCTTGACCAACTGAGCCACCCAGGCGCCCCTACTTATAATTTTTAAATCTAGTTTTCACATAAAATTTATATTAATGTCCAAAACAAGCAATTGAGGAAATGAGGCCAGTGTTTTGCTCTGGTATTGATAATATTTGTTGGAATAGCTATAGCCTGCTAAAACTCTGTGGTTTGAGGAAGGAAAAATATATTAATTAGTTTTCATTCCAAAACAAATTCTCTTTGAAATCATAAATCATTGTGACTTTTGTACTAAGCTGTGTCTGGTAGGTATTAGGGACTTAAACAATGTTAAATAATGACAAAGAGTCTTCTATCAAAATTCAAACTGATCCAGGCAGTCATTCTTCAAGGTTCCAATATGCGCTGGTCTCGGTTACCATGGTTTAGTTATGTAACACCCACCTCCAAATGACATGGTTCGAATTTCAGTTACCACAGCATATGAACTGTGAATGACTGCATAAAGTACATGCTTTGCTGCTGGCTCTTTAGTTCACAAATCACCACATAAATCATGGATGCAAATCATGGTCAGTGGCCAAACATGCTGCTTCTTCCAGGGTCTGTCACTGATTTTGTTATTCTGTTCACATGCAGACAGGAAAGTGTGCAGTCATGTTGCCTCCTTGTCTCCTCATGATAAACCTCCATGACAGTTTGCAAAACAAATAATCAAAAGAGGGAATTAGGCAACAAAGATGAAATTTCAGTAAAAAAAATGAAAAATGATAATGCTTTCTGTGAAATGTGAATAGACGGAAGTATACGAGAAATACCTGACTATGGGAAGAGACTCCACACATGCAGCCAGAGCTTAATAGGATGAATGTACCAACAGAAATGGAAAGGATGAGAAGGATGACAAAAAAGATAAAGATGTTCCAGAGGGGGAGTGGGGTGGGTGGGTGGGAAAGATGTCCCAGAGGAAGCGGAAAACTTCACATTAAAGGGATTCTTGGAGGTATTTCATGACTTTGAAAATGCAAAAGATAAAACATTAGAAGTTGATCCAAACTTAGGAAGGAATATGACAGTTCACTAAGGCACAGAAAAGATGTTACATGATGAGAAGAAGGCAAGCACTATCCAAACTACTATTAATAAGATGTTTACAGTGAAACAAAATACTTTAATTCTCAATGCTTTTAATGTTTTACAATACAGTGTCCTAAATAAATATTAAGTTTACTATTTGTTTTCATTTCTCCATACATTTATCGCTGATAGGAAGAAGTTTTAATATTTTAGAAAAAAAAAAAACTTTAAACATCATGGAAAACTCATAATTTTCCGATTGGTTATTAAGATCATTTTGTACAATTTCAGTTTGTGTGTGTTTATAGTCCCACACTATCATGAAAAGCAAGGACTGCCTGTGCTAATTCCTTTCCTGATCTGAATGATTAAGAATCAAGTTCAGTACATTTTATCAGGTAACAGGTACTGAGTGGTTTCCAAATGATCACCAATCGCACTTACATAATTTAAAAAAAAAAAGTACAGTTCTGATATGCATTGTAACTTATTAACAGCCTAAAATTAAAGACAATTACTGATATAGCCTTTTATACATGAATATTAACTGACCTGCTACAGATCAACATCAACAGGGGTAATACAGCATATGGAGTCTTCACTGATCATGTTTAATTGGAAAATATGTCATAATTGAACACTGAAAAAAAGTAATTTAGGAAGCATAATTTAATCTCTGAAAGATATATTCTAAAGTTATGATTTATTATTTTGAAAAAGCTTCATCTACATTTTCGCCTCTCCCAAGAAAGATGTCATGATTTTTTGGGGGAAAAGTTATAAATTATTTTCATATCTCCCCAGGTCATAAATAAATTAATTGCATTAAGATTTGCTTCCATTTTAGGAGCAAAGAGATAAATTAATAATGCATTTTGGTGTTAAAGAAGTACAGAGAAGGCTTATATTAGCCTTTATATTAGCCTAAGCTGAACCATAAGCCAGTAAGCAGACTAGAAGCACTCTGAATCAATCAGGGTGTAGGCTAGAGATAGAACATAACTAAAATTGTTAAAGACACTCTAACAAAGTGTATGAACAGAATTAAAACAACCAACAATGTTTGTTGAAGCAGCCAGAGATTAGCGTTAAGTGAGAAACCTTCATCACCCTTGGCCTAAAGGGTTAAGGAGAAGACATTATGTTAACACCCCAGTGAACTCTGACATGGAGGGATACAGGCTACTGGACGAGAGCTGTAGTCCCGGAGGCTCCAGCCACTGCTGGAAATGTGGCCTGAATCAGTAAAAGAGAGGGCAAGAAACACCCCGATCTCTCCTCCAGTTTCTGATCTCTGGCCAGTGGGCCCCACTGGTTAAATACCACTGGGAACAGCCAAGAAGGGAATAGATATATGTTCTATTGAACATAGAGCCACAGCAGCCTCTATGCATTATATGGAGGTCAAGTTCCTGAGGCCCTACACAGAGAAAAGGGTCTGGTTCTGGGGCTATGGCAAACAGAATAACCATCATAATCACAAGACCTCACCAACATATTTGTGTCCCACTGAATTAGGCTTCAGAAGCAAGACTAAAACACATATCAGGATTTGAAAGCGAGCAGATGTTTAGGAAATTTTACTTGAATTTTTTTAAATGTGTTTTATTGCAATAATGTTATAATCTCAAGGAGGTATAATCCTCATTTTCCTATTTAATTTTGCTTAATCCTTATCTTCCCACTTCACTTAAGCCACTTCTTTATATACCTATATTTTGAGAGCCTTAGAGACACTTACCTGGAAGAGATCAAAGATACAAGCAAAATAACTGAAATATAGCATGGGATTACATAAAAGGAGTGTGTTCAATGCTGCCTGCCCATTAAGAGGTGGTCAGGGGATGTCATTATGTAAGATTATTAAAGGTGAACAGGCAGCCACCATCCCCAGAGAGCTGAGGCAGCATGTTCAAAGGTAAGGAAGCAGGAAGCAACATGGTACTTTCTTAAATCAGCAAGCAGTTCTCTACACTGGAGCATAGGGTAAGAATGTGATGTAATACAGATTTGGAGAAGGGCAGCCTTCTCCAAATGATGCAAATGTATGTATCTTAAAAGTGATGTTGGATTTTATATTTTCAAATAAGATGGAGAAAAGAGTGAAAGCTAAGGGAGAACTAGCTACGTTGAAAGCTTGCTCTGCTGGTCAGATAGATTCTGCCTTCGGAGCAAAAAAATGTTGGAGCAAATTAACTTAGGATTAAACTGGGTTTTTTTATGTAGAGGTAATAAAAACATGAAAAAACTAAAAATGGTGATTATATTATTTATATGCTGATAAATAATGGCTCCTGAAATGCTTTACAAAGACCGGGTCAAATATTTAATTGATTTATAGGGAGCTATACATGTTACATCAGACCATGTATTTCTTGCAGTGGCTACAGCATCATTCTTTAGGTATCAAGACAAAGCACATAAAACAGTGTGAATAAACATGGTTGCCATGTGTAGCTACATATTCGTGTGAGTCTGGGGGTTCTGACACATCATGACTTTAAGACATAGAAGAGAAATTGGGTGGATGCTAAAGCTGATAGGCAGTGTCATATCTTTAGCTTTTTCTTGGAAAAAAAACGCAAGAATTTGCTGACTTATGTAGGCAAATCTCAGAGAAATACACGTGAGAATGAATTCCAAGTTGATAGAGTGGGGAAGGGAGAAATAATTTTTAAGAAGGCTGAATTTATAGGCTTTGGTGTACTTACCAGGGAATCTGGTCATGACAGCACAAGCCATTGTGAGTAGTTTGAATTGTTTCCTAGTTTGGTTTGATCCCAAAGTGGACCACACACAATACAGATGAGATGCCAGAGACTTATAGTGAATAAAGATTTTCGAGGCTATTCCTTCTTAAAAGACCTAGATGCCCTTCCCTTCATCCAGACCTTAAAAAAAAAAAAAAAAAAGACAAGAAATGGGGGGGGGGTGCATTGTCATGTTTGAAAAATAATTTAGTGGAAATTTTTTATATACCAAAGATGTTGACAGTAAACTCCATAGTTGATTTCAACAAGAAGACAAGAAGTTAGTCATGCCAGGTAGTGGCAGTGAGACATGAATTCCAGGTGAAAGTGGTAACCAGGATAGGCATCAGGATGAGCCTGCTCACCAGATGGGTCTTGTTGGCATAGAATAACTGATTAGAGGGTCTCTAGGGTCGAATGAGGTAATCCACAAAAAATATTCTTTGCTTTAGTTATTAGGGGAAAATTCATGGTAAAAGCCTGAGATGAGATACCAAAATAGAGAATTGTGGACCCCTCACCCCATTTCCAGACCAATTCACAGGACATAGCTCCTTGAATCAAATACCCTGAAGGAAGACCCACCAATAATGTTTAAAGTGCATATTCTAAATTTTCTACCAACTATCCCCCAAACAAACTGGCTTTACATGCCACACAATTCTGCACTGGGAAAACAAAAATATTAAATTTTTCAGGTATTATTGGACCCTGAATTTGAGGTAGTTTTGATTCCTGAGGATCCAGAATGCCTCCGTGGGCTCTCAGTCAGGTGGTGGCGCTTCTGAAGATCCTTTAATGGACTTTTGCTCTGAGTTCACATTTTAGTAAGTTCATAGGGTCTTCAAACTCACTTCATAGCCCTATCCTCAGTTCTTCAGTGTCTAGTTGAAATAGGTATTTTCAGCAACTGGCAGAATCCTCACGTTGGCTCTCTAACCAATAGATTGAGGGATATGCTGTTATGCAAGGCTGAGGGAAGATTCTGGAACTCCCACTCTTTACCAAACTATTAAACCAAAAGCAATTCTGTGTAGCTAGGGAAATAACAGAGATTAGTGACACTATCAGAGACTTGAAAAATGCACAGTTGGGGTTCCTGTCACATAGACTTTGAATTCTCCAATTTAACCAGCACAAAAGACAGATGAGTTTTGGAAAATGGCAATGGGTTATGGACTATTTTAAATTTAATCAGATGGCAACTGCAATTGCAGTTCCTATAACAGATGTTGACCTTAAATGTATAAAACAGGAGTTCAATAAGGATTATCAAGTGAGCCAGAGAGGAAGACCTACATGATAAGAAACAAAAGAGAAAGGGGGTGGGGGGGGAACAAACCTAGTACATTGTCTGGCAATTCTTTACCCACAACAAGTAGAGGGGGAAGCTTTCTATTGGAAGGAAGGGGTAGTAATATTCCAAGAAAAATGGACAGAACAAGAGAGGAGGTGGTAAGTGACTTTTATTGCAACTTCTATTCAAAGCGTGGAATTTTTTATATATTTTGAATATTTTCTGTTCCAATCTCTCTTTTCTCTCCTCTTGTGAATTCAATTTCATATATGTTAAGCTGCTTGTTATTGTCCCACAGGTTATTAAGGCTCTGCTCATTTTCTTTTTTTAGCCTTTTTTTTTTTCTCACTGAGTTTCAATTTGAATAATTACTACTGCGGTGCATAATTACTATTGTGATCTTTTCTTCTGCAGCATCAATCTGCTGTTAAGCACACCTAGTGAATTTTTCATTTCAGTTATTGTGTTTTTCAGTTCTAGGATTTGCATTTGGTTCATTTTTATAGTCTCCATGGCTTTGCTTAGATTCCTCATCTTTTCACTTGTTATGTGTATCTTCTTTATATTTAAAACTTATTTTATTTTATTTTTTTAAAGATTTTATTTATTCATTTGAGACACAGAGATACAGAGAGAGAGAGTATGAGCAGGGAGAGAGGCAGAGGGAGAAGGAGAAGCAGGCTCCCTGCTGAGCCAGGAGCCCGATGTGGGGCTCGATCCCACGACCCTGGAATCATGACCTGAGCCGAAGGCAGATGCTTAACCATCTGAGCCACCCAGGCGCCCCTAAAACTTATTTTAATAAACGTTTTAATGCCATTGCCTGCTAGAGACTCACATTTTACTATGTCTTCTCATGTCCAGTAATTTAAAACTATGTGCTGGTATTACAGATACATTGTTGCAAGTCTGACTATGAATTGTCTTCCTTTCAAGACAACCAGAGTGTTGAATTTAGTTCTGGAAGGCAGTTGCTACATTGGCAGATGAGCTTGATGTTTTTGAGGCACGTCTGTTGTTTTTTTTACAGTAGACTTCATTCTAGGACTAGAGTAGCCTTGTTTGTAATATGTAACTATTCCGGGAACTCAGTTAAATGCTGGGAGGTTCCGTGTGTTCTCTCCACTCTGGATCATTGGAAATCTTACACCTCCCAACATGGTGAGGTCTCTAAGGTCTCTGTTCAGCTCACAGCCCCCTCATCATTTTTCAGACCTCACATTATTTCCCCCTGCTTGTGCACAGTTAACATCTGGACCAAAACATCAGAAACTCCTAGGCAGATTTCTAGAACACTTTCTTTGAACAGCTTTCTTCTATTTTGTATCCTGCCCTGCATTCTCAATCCATCTTAATAGCTTGCTTTTTGTTATTCTATTGAGACGTTGTTTCAATATTCTACAAAATAAATAAAGAATTATAGAGGCAATCACCATCAGTACAATAATACAATTTTGGTAAGAAAAATTATAAAGAATATAAGGAAAACAATGAATTGTTAAGGAAACATTATAAAGGATAAGAAACAAGAAATTAATTAAAATATACAAATGTAGACAAAGAAGGAAGTATGGATAGGTTATTAGGTTTCTGGTCTGTTCGCTACATGGCAGGTAAAAAGCCAAAGGACTAAAAGATTGGTGAGCCATTACAGCTCTAAGTTCTGCTAGGTGAGAACATTCAGTTATCTGTGGAGATGCTTTTTCCCCCTAAAACTGCCCTACAAATAGCTGAATATAGTCACAACTGAGTGCATTAATTTGGGGCAATTAAATATTAAAAGAAAAATTCTAAACATGCTTTTATATACTTATAATATTTTAGAATTTTCAGCCTATTTTTATAACAAGTCAGACTTGTGGTATCCATTTAAAAGGTATCATTGAATACTGATTTAGACTTAGGATTTTAAAATTAAATTGTGTTAGTGCATATTTAATATCAAAACATTTAAGAAAACTAAGTTTCGGGGCATTTATAGGTTCTTTTTATTATATTTAAAGACAGTATTCAGTGCTTGTGGATCTTGTTTGTGGTTTTGCTGGTTATACAATTGAAATACTTTAAAAGAAAGAATACAGTAAACATAAATGGAGCCTAAAATGTTTAGATGAGGGACACCTGGGTGTCTCAGTCGTTAAGTGTCTGCCTTTGGCTCAGGTCATGATCCCAGGGTCCTGGGATCGAGCCCCTCATCAGGCTCCCTGCGCAGCGGGAGGCCTACTTCTCCCTCTCTCACTCCCCCTGCTTGTGTTCCCTCTCTCGCTCTCTCTCTCGCTCTCTGTCAAATAAATAAATAAAAAATCTTTAAAAAAATTAAATGTTTAGATGAATTTAATTAAGTTTAAAATTAAATGAAATATTAATTTAGGCCCTATTTAAAATTACTCTTCAAATGAGCTAGATTTAGAAAGACAATAAAATTTGGAAGATGAACTTAAAAAGCTTAAGTAATAACTAATATCAAATTATAGTCTTAAAAAAGCATCACATTAATACTCTTTGGTGCACAGAACCTTCCATCAAGGACACTTAAAATTTAATCAACCACGCTTTTATAGCACTGTGCATAGCACTTCATGTACCTACACACATTGCAATTTTATATTTGTATAACCAGTTAATTTCTGTCCCCACTATTGACTATAAGCTTCATGAAGGCAAAGACCATGTTGGCTTTTGCTCTTTAATCCCTAGCGGAGTGTTCAGAGTAGGTTCTCAAAATATATTTTTAGATATGATGAATAAATGTTAACAGCATTTTTCCATTCTATAATGAGTATGAATCCTCTTTATTGAAGTAAACATAGATAGCTGTGTAAGTACAATGCGAAAGTTCCATTCATTTCTTAGGTAAAATATAAAGCAAAAACTATCTGCCATACAGGAAGACATCTTCAGGTACTCTGTCTCATACTAGGGATATCTGGACACACATTCCTGCCACCATACACTTCTGTGCGAAGGAGCCAAGGCCCCTGGAGCAGATCATTGTCGACATTAGTGAGGTCTGTTACGGAGGACTGTAGGCAAGAGACCAGACTGCAGGTGACTAAAGAGGACCCAGCTGTGAAAGGAAAATATTGAAAATAGAGGTGTAGGCAGGATTGAAATTTCCCTCTTATTTTATGTGATATTTTTAAGAGAGATGATAGTGATTTGGTCCCATTTATTTGCTTACCAAGGAGGAGACTGGCCCTGTGCAAAGAGGAGGAAATGCAAATGGCGCAGCGTCACTGTGGAGAATGACACAGAGAATACTGTAAGTTAGGGAAATGACTCTCCAGGCTGAAACCCCAAGGATCCTACAACATGATGCTCTTTACATAAGACTCATATTCTATATCCTGCTCTTACCTTAGTTCATCATTCCCTATGACAAAATGGTATGCAAAATTCCTAGTCCTTTTCATTGATAGACTTATGCTAACATAAATTCATCAGGAAATTTCAAATTATGAGTAAAACAATGGTGATAAAATCCTGTATTTTATTTTATTTTTTTAAAGATTTTATTTTTTTATTTGACAGAGGGAGACACAGCGAGAGAGGGAACACAAGCAGGGGGAGTGGGAGAGGGAGAAGCAGGCTTCCTGCCCAGCAGAGAGCCCATTGTGGGGCTTGATCCCAGGACCCTGGGGATTATGACCTGAGCTGAAGGCAGGCACTTAACGACTGAGCCACCCAGGTGCCCCCAAAATCCTGTATTTTTAGAAATGGAATATTTCCCACTTCACATAAAGCTCAACAAAGGCAAAGAGTGTTTTTGTCTTATTCTCAGGTTATCCTCAGCACCTAGCATAGTACCTTATTCGAGATGAACTGTCAATAAATATTTGATGGCTAAATGAAAGTATGAGCTTTATCTCATAAAATCTAATCAACACCATAAGCAAGCAACTGTGCTAAGTACTAAAAGGTATACGAAAATGAGCATTCCATTTACTCTATGGTGCCCTTGAAAGACTATTCTCATGGAAATGGATAGTTAGTTGGGGGCCCTGGCATTTAGCAAGCCACCTAACATACTTGAGACTCAGTTCCTTGATCTGTTAAGTGGGGTCATTATGTGGAGTCTCACCGGCTTCCATGAATATTAAACAATGTATGTTAGGACTTCCAAGAATTTTCCTCCTAAGTACCTGAAATAGATTGATTTGTTTTTCCCAATTTTTCACTCCCCCCTCTCCTTACAAGGGAATTAGGCATCCCTTTCCCACTAGTGCTGGTGACTTGTGTTGGCCAATGAGTAGGCGTGGATGCGATGGTCACCACACACCTAGGCACGTGGCTGCAGGAGTTTGTCAAAGCAGAGCCCATTTCCGCCAGTGCTCTTGCTCATGTGCCTTCTGCCATGTGCCAAGCAAGGCTCTTCCTGCAGCCTAATTACCAAAATCAAAAGTGAGGAGAAGCCAACCTGAACCTCACTCATGGCCAGAAGCAAAAACACAGCAGCCTCCCCCCAGGTGCCAGTGTCTAATGTGAACAATAAGCAGTTAGGGCGGTGAAAAGCACTGAGCTTTGGAGGGTGTTTGTAATGCATTGTGAGCTTGTGAGATCTGACTAATGCAGTTCCTTGACCACAAAGGCAAGTCAGTGTGTTCCCCTCCCTCCCCAGGTCCTAACTTAAACCGGACAGTCAGAAGCCCAGAGGTTCTTGAAAGTCTCATGTTCTCAAATAGATATTCATTTTACATTCCAGTCCACAATACTTGTGTTTGTTTAAATATAAACAGGGTTTTAAAATATTTGCAATGAAGTCATGTTCCCTTCCTGGAAGGTTTCAAAATACACGTGTATGTGTGGCACCTCACAGCACTTGTGGTATTCACGACTCTGGGAAACTGTGCTGTACAAAATTGAGTGTTTTTGCTTTTATTTTCCCTTGAAGTAGAGTAAGTCTAAACTTACAAATGTGTAAGTAACTTTTTTAAAATGTAAAATTTAAACATTTTACAATGTAAGACTTATAGCTTGACTTTAAAAATATGTAAACAAAAATATAATTTACATACATGAACGGGGCTAAGCAGGGCTGGTAGGCATGCATGTTAATTTAAGTTATTTGGTAGAGATTTTTAAAATGTATTATTATTATTATTTAAAGATTTTATTTATCTGTCAGAGAGAGAGAGAGAGAGAGGGAACACAAGCAGGGGGAGTGGGAGAGGGAGAAGCAGGCTTCCCGCTGAGCAGGGAGCCCGACGCGGGGCTCGATCCCAGGACCCTGGGATCATGACCTGAGCTGAAGGCAGGTGCTTAACGACTGAGCCACCCAGGTGCCCCAAAATGTATTATTATTATCATTATTATTATTATTAATTTTAGGATTTGCCATCATACCATTTTCATAGAGACAGGGCTTCAACAGGTTTTTGTGTTTTTTTTTTAATAGAAATAAGATGTTTTCAGCTTTAAACAAAAGAGCATTAGGCATTCCTTGAACTTGGAGTACAAATCTGTAAAAATGCAGCAAATCAAAGATACCCAATAGATTTGTTTTGAGGATTAAGAAATTAGCACATGTTTCTCCAGACAATTTTTTGTATTACAGGCTCACAATGAATGTTATTTTTTTTTCTTTGCCTTCCCTTGACATAAAAACCCTATATTTTGTGGCGCTTGTATCCATTTCTAGATGCTCTCTTATGCATTATCTCACTTCATCTTATGATAATGTTCTAAGTGTAAAAAATACTATGCTAGTTTACAGATGAGGTAACTGAGGCACAGAAAGACTAAAACTTGCTTTAGTTTCTCAGGCTCTTAACTATAGAGAACAATCTGATGGTTACTAGAGGGGAGAATGGTGGAGGGTGGGTGAAACAGGTGATGGGGATTAAGGAGTGCATTTGTCCTGATGAGCACAGGGTGATGTATGCAAGTGTTGAATTACTACATCGTACACCTCAAACTGTATGTAACACTGTATGTTAACTAAATGGAATTAAAATAAAAACCTAAAAAAAACTTGCTTTAGTTTCTAAATAAGTTTGTAAGAAGATCTGGAGTCTAAGACTCTAGATGGTTAAAATGCCTGTCACTTAAGAAACTGCAATTGTGATTCACATTTGCTCTAGATAAGTCTAGTCAAAATACTGAAAAGTTGCATTTATGGAAGAAGATGGACATTTTATTCCCTGCCTGTGATCTCAGCAAGTTCTGTCAATACACCAAGCCTCAATTTCTTCATTTGTGAAACAAGAATAATCAAGTACAGCTATTTCATGTGTTAATTATAAGGGTTAAATAGAAACATGTTGGTGGAACATTTAGCACAATGCTGCCTTATAATAAGCATTTAATAAAGTTATCCATTTTAGTAAATATTGGCTACTTAAAATGGAAAAAATGAATCTTACTTTTTATTTGTTGCTTTGTTTTCCTTGCTATTTTGCTACACAGATCTGCTAGATATGGATGAATATTTATTGATCAATTTGAAGTCACCCCATTTTTTGTAAAATGTATTTCAGTGTATGTGTTTGATGGAAGTTATCTCTAGATGGTGAGATGATAGGTGATTTTCAATTTATTATACTTGTTTATCATTTTTTTATATTTCTGGTAAACATATATGAATTTTATGATAAAAATACATATTCTTACCAAAATAGTAGAAAATCATGCTTATGCTTTCAAATGTGAGTATTTCCCATTAGAAAATAGAGTGATAAATAATCACTGAGCTGTTACTATGGGCTAGACACAGTGCTAGACACTAGGGATAAGTGATAGAAGAGTAATATTATGCAGTTATCCATATGTACTTATAGAGTCAGATGAGGAAAGTAGATGGTGAACAGTTAAGCAGAAAGAAATGAAAGGATATAATAACGGGATGGAAACTAATTTAGACATAATGGTCAAGAAAGTTCTCAAAGAGGAGCTAGTGTGAAGGCTGAGCCCTGCAAGATTGGATGCCATGAATCAAGGCAACAGAGAGAACTGGAAAAGAGAAGAATGCATTTTAAGAATTTTCCAAATCCAAAGTGACTGTGATGTAGAGAAAGAGAAGAGTAGACTGAGAAGGAATGAGAGAGGTAGGCAAGGATGAATTATACCAGGCTTTGAAGGCCATTTAACGGATTTTAAATTTAATGTTCCTGTATACCAGCTGCCTGAAGAATGGTTTGGAGGGGTCAAAAGTAAAAGATGGAAAACAAGTTTGGAGCCCATTTCTTTAGATCATAGGAGAGATGATGAATGCTTGGATTAAGACATAAAATTGGGGATCATGAAGGGGATGGATTTGAAGTATATTTTGTGGATAGAACATTTTGGTTTTGCTGATGGATTAGATGTGTAATACAAGAAAAAGAGAGGTGTCAAGGATGACTCCTAAGCTTTTGACCTGAGCAATCAGATGTAGATGGCATCTACATTCACTGGGTTGAGGAACATTTGGGAAAAAGCATGTTTAGCATAATAAATCAAGATTACCCTTTAGCCAGATTAGGCGAGCGCATTGGAGATGAGCTTCATGTAGTGTACAAGAGAGAAATTCAGGCTTCTGTCTTTTGTAATTGGATGGAAGGTGGTACCATTTAATGAGATGGGGAACAAGAAAGAAATAGGTTTGGTTCTTACCCTAAAGTGGTGAGATTATGAGATCTCTATTTTCAAAGCATGCCTATAAGACGTTTAAAAGGAGATGCTGAATATGAATTTGGGCCTATAAGTTTGATAGGCAAAGGAGAGATCTGGGCTGGAGATATTAATTTTGGAATCAAAATATATAAATATTATTTAAAGCAAGGGGAATGAATGGAGAGACAGTAGAGAACCTGGTAGCAAGATAGTAGCATCATTGTAGTTAAAACAAAACAAAATATCTTATTTCTATTCTAGCATTGATGTATCATAGAGAGATCTTCAAATAAACTCTAAGGACTTTAAATATACTCCAGCTTATGTATATGAAACGATGCATTCTTCAAATCATATATAACATTTTGGAAACTTTTGGCTACTTTTCAGAGTCTGGGTCACTAAAGTAGCCTCTTGTTACTTTATAACACTGTTTCTCAATAAGGACACTATTCTAATTACTGCTTTTAAAAATGATTCCATTTACTACTTACAAGGATTCACTAGTTACCAGGATCTCTACTAGATGGGGTTAATTAGCATTAAACACTCCCTCTGTGTATCTGCCTCTTCTGTAAAATATGTAAAGTTTAAAAACTACAGTTCCAGGGGCGCCTGGGTGGCTCAGTCGTTAAGCGTCTGCCTTCGGCTCAGGTCATGATCCCAGCGTCCTGGGATCGAGCCCCGCATCGGGGTCCCTGCTCAGCGGGAAGCCTGTTTCTCCCTCTCCTACTCCCGCTGCTTCTGTTCCCTCTCTCGCTGTGTCTCTCTCTGTCAAATAAATAAATAAATAAAATCTTTCTAAAATAAATAAATAAATAAAAACTACAGTTCCCATCGCCCTTGAAAACAGGATTAGCAGTGAAAATTAGACTCCTCCAATCAGATGCACCAAGAGGCTGAAATCAACTTACTGATGGTTTGGCTGTTTCCTGTTGCCAAATCATGAGATGCCAACGTCAGTTTTGTGGAAGTTGAGAAACCATGGTTGTGATCAGGATTTTTGGCATACCAATCTAGTGCCTAGTTTCTTGGATATTAATTGTAGCTTAGCAGTAATGGCCAGACTCTGTTTCCGACATCTATACAGTTGTGGGGGTTGGGGCCTGATTCTGGGTTTCTAAGCCCCACGTCACAGCCAAGTCTACATATCCTCACACTCAATAGCTGCAGTCCATAGCCTCCTGATTCCCCAACTTCTTGGCTGTGTTGGAAGTAGTTCGTCTGATAAATCGGTGCCACGGTGTTCTGTCAATCATTCTGAGAAGGCCACCATAAAACCCGTTACTCCAGTACTTGCCATAGATTTGAAAGAGACTTCTTTCTAAACCTCTGTCTACACAAAAATACCTACAACCATTCCTGTCTCCTTCAATGAAACAAGATCCATGGTCCAATTCAATGCTGGGGTGAGCAGTGTATCAATTGGAATTAAATACTATAAAACTGTTGATAGAGGAGATCCTTAGAAGCATCAATATTTCATCATTTAATTTAGTATAATACATCCACTTATTATAGGTTTACAGTGAGAAATATAGCTAAACTTAGTAGCCAGTGCCCAATTTAAAAATTTATGAGGTAATTCCTAGGTAAAAATAAGTGACTTGCAGGCATGATTAACAGTTCACAAGATTGTGCTTAAAGTCCTCATCCATTACACACAAATTGAAGTAATTTATTTCTAAAAGCACTTTATTAGCAGAAAAAGGGAAAAAAAGTCATTTATGTAACTAAGCTTATAATAAAATTGTCAGGATCATTCTATTAGAAGAAACAAGCCATCTTCTTATAGACACAAATATATCCCTTTTTATGGCTAAAATATTTGATATAATTGTGATTTATGGCATCTCAATTGGGCAAGCTAGGAATGTAAAATGTACTCTTCAGACTTTGTCATAAATATTCAGAGTGTTCTCAGATTATGTTCATTATCTTGTATTGCTATATTTCAGAAAATATTGAAAGAACAGGAATTTGTGGCCTAAAAAAGTTAAGTTTAGTATTTTTCTATGTGAGAATTAAATAGGGAATGTATTTTCCAGGCCAGAAGAACAGGTCCAGCACAGTGCCCAGTGTATATCAGGCGATCAATCATTATTTATTGAATGAGTAATGTCTTAAGAGATTCTAAAGGAGAAAAACTATCTGGTTTAGAAAATCATCATGGCAGGTGCCTGGGTGGCTCAGTTGGTTAAGCGTCTGTCTCCCACTCAGGTCATGATCCCAGTGTCCTGGGATCAAGTCCTACGTCAGGGTCCCTGCTCAGCGGGGAGCCTGCTTCTCCCTCTGCCGGCTGCTCCCCCTACTTGTGCTCTCTCTTTCTCTGTCAAATAAATAAATAAACTCTTTTAAAAAAAGAAAGGAAGAAAATCATCATGGAGGAGGCTGGCCTGAAAGAGTTAAACATGATAAATATTAAGCATGCATTATGATGAAGACGGCCAAGTATGTGTTTTGAAACCAGTTAAACTGGCTTTGGTTCCTGGAGATGTCCCTTATTTCATGTACTACATTTGCAAATCATGATGAATCTTCAAGCTTGAGTTTTTTCATCTGTGAAATAGGGATGACAACATTTCCCCTGCACAATGGTGATAAGGATTATATGACAGGTGTTCAAAAAACTGTAGTTGTAAGTATTGCATGGGCATTAGATAACTTAACTATTGCCTTTTCTTTTCTAAAATAAATAAAGCTGGGGCACCTGGGTGGCTCAGTTGGTTGAAACATCTGCCTTCAACTCAGGTCATGATCTTGGGGTCCTGGGATCAAGCCCCGCGTTGGGATCCCTGCTCAGAAGAGAGTTTGCTTCTCCCTCTCCCTCTGCCTCTCTCCGCTCATGCTCTCCCTCTCTCTTTCAAATAAATAAAACCTTTTTTAAAAAATAAAAAATAGAATAAAGCCAAGGGTTTTCTGGAAGGCCTGTAAAGCTCTTTACATGCTTCCTGCTCTATCATATTATTCCCTCTTCCTCTATGAACACCCTTCACTCCCATTGTTACTTTTAAAAGATTAAATTCAGCATTAATGTGAATCCTTCCTGCAGTTTCATTCTCTGCACATGGGTTCTTCTGATAGAAAAACAAGTATTAAAATATGAAGCTGTTTCTGCTTCAAGTTCAATCTTACAGGAGTATGATTTTTCATGTCTTACAGTGGTGTTCATGAAGGTTAAACTACAAATGTGTGTCTTTATGTGTACATGTAAATATTCATATCAAATTTGTCCATACACATATAGCATTATGTATGTTTTCCATGGAAGCTGATAAATCATCAGACAGGACATTGTTTGTGCATGTCCCTCAAGGACAATTGGAAAGGACCAAATGTGGCAACTTCGCCACCAAATGTGGCAAAGCTGGCAATGAGTAAGAGACGGTCGTTTGGCCAATTCTCAACATGATTTTGAAACCAACTCTCCAGTTTAGAACTGCAGATACATCCCTGAAATGCTATATAAAATTTAAGACATTCCTTAATTTATTAAATCTGCAAGTTGACACAAACATTATACCAGAATCTGAAGGGAAGTTTCTATTTGCCATCAGAACATCCAATGAAGAGCATGACAATGATAAAAGAAGAAAACGTAGTTTAATGTTTGGAGTTCAAGTCAAAAGATCTCATTTTAGTAGAAATGTCTAGTACATGGGAAGCATGTACTAGAGAGAAGTTCATTTACTCGTACTTATTTTCAAAATGCATTTGTTAAAAATTAATTAGATGTGTAAATTATGTCTGCCAATTCTCACAACACATTTTCAAGGACATCAGAATTTTTCCTGCATCTAAATGCTTAAAATATCAGTACCAATTTAAAGGTCAATTTAAGAAATTTTGCTTATGGAATAATCATATGAGGCACAGGACACAGTAACCAATGAAAGAATAAATAAAATTCATCCAGAAGCCATGATGCAAAATGTTTTTTTTTTAAAAGATTTTATTTATTTATTTGACAGAGAGAGACACGGTGAGAGAGGGGAGAGAGGGAACACAAGCAGGGGGAGTGGGAGAGGGAGAAGCAGGCTTCCCTCTGAGCAGGGAGCCCGATGTGGGGCTCGATCCCAGGACCCCGGGACCATGATCTGAGCCGAAGGCAGATGCTTAACGACTGAGCCACACAGGCGCCCCCAAAATGATTTTTTAATAAACTATTTAAAAGCAATGAGGAATTATTAATACACATATTCTTGATATATATGAAATTTGGAAAAGGGAAAATCAACAGCTAAATTGATAATTACTTTGTACTATTGCACCTTAGTTGTCTATAAAGAGCTTTATCACTACATAGATATATGATAAAATTTGGAATGATACTCCCACTAGGGAGTATAGTGAATAATTAATAAACTGAAGTACAAATGGAGTTATTCTCTCACAGAGAATTCAAGAAACAATAATCTGCAAACAATTCACACGCTGAGGATGTTCAAAATGTAACACAAATATATTTTAATCAAAGTGACATTAAGAAAACAAATGCAGGGGGTGGTGGTATTGATACTCAGGAGACACACAAGCTAAGCAAGAAAAAGATGATGGAATCACAAACAAATGAAAATAAATATTTTCTAAGGAGCAAATTCACAAAATCTAGAGCTTACGGTCCATCAGGGACCTCAGCGGACCCCAATGAGATGTTAATTATTAGAGGATTAACAACCAGTCACATGTGACAGTGAGCTCTAACCAATCAATAGAAAATGCTGTGCCATGACCAGGGAACTGCATGACCTAACACAAGATTAGACAGATACAGAGGATTCTAAACAAAAACAGGCCGAATCTATAGTGAGATGTCCGGACACTGTGTTACTCTATCAGATAAGACCCAGTTAACACAAAAATTATTCATCTCTTGACTTCAGGAGAATAGAACAGGATATTGATAAACTTAAGTTGTTAAAATTTTTTGTTTTATTTAAGTTTGTTAAGAATCTTTGATTTATTTATCCATTTATTTTAAAATTTGGTTGCCCTCCTGTTCTTTTATTGAGAGAGCAGAGGCAGATCTGCCAGTTAAGTTATGAAACATGAGTATCCAAGGAATAAAATGCATGAAGTGACATCAGAGAACGGGGTGTTTCTGCTTTCAAGATTTTTGTAGTCCACCTCCCCTACACTTGCCCTCCGATTAATAGTCAACTAGAAGTAATGATAAAACTTAGAGAGCTGGGGCACTTCGGTGGCTTAGTCAGTGATCCTGGAGTCTGGGAATTGAGTCCTGTGTTGGGCTCTGCGCTCAGTGGGGAGTCTGCTTCTTCCTCTCCCTCTGCTCCTTTCCCCACTCATGCTCTCTCTCTCTCTCTCTCACTCACTCTCTCAAATAAATAAATAAAAAATCTAAAAAAAAAAGAAAACTCAGAGAACCTACTAGCATGTTTCTTTCTTTTTTTAATTATGTTATATTAATCACCATACATTACATCATTAGTTTTTGATGTAGTGTTCCATGATTCATTGTTTGCATATAACAGTGTTTCATGCAGAACGTGCCCTCTTTAATACCCATCACCAGGCTAACCCATCCTCCCACCCCCCTCCCCTCTAGAACCCTCAGTTTGTTTTTCAGAGTCCATAGTCTCTCGTGGTTCATCTCCCCCTCCGATTACCCCCCTTCCAGCAATGTCCACAATAGCCAAACTGTGGAAAGAGCCAAGATGTGCATCGACAGATGAATGGATAAAGAAGATGTGGTATATATGTATACAATGGAATATTATGCAGCCATCAAAAAGAATGAAATCTTGCCATTTGCAATGACGTGGATGGAACTGCAGGGTATTATGCTGAGCAAAATAAGTCAATCAGAGAAAGACATGTATCATATGACCTCACTGATATGAGGAATTGTTAATCTCAGGAAACAAACTGAGGGTTGCTGGAGTGGTGGGGGGGTGGGAGGGATGGGGTGGCTGGGTGATAAACATTGGGGAGGGTATATGCTATGGTGAGCACTGTGAAGTCAGCATGTTTCTTTAAAGTGTGTGTGTGTGTGTGTGTGTGTTATATTCACTCTTGGGAATATATAGTGGAAATACCATAAGCCTTTTATTTCAAAGATCAGCTTTTTGGAAGTTCATAATAATATGATCCTGTTATACATTAATGTTAGCATTCTAAGGCTTTCCCTAGCATAGGGAAATAGAGGGGGGGAAAAAAAAAACAGTTTACCAGCTAGGAAAAATATTTTTATCCTAAGCTTAACATCTTTTTCTTGGTAAAATTATCAAGACTGCTATTTTTGTAGTACTAGTGAATGTAAGCTATAATAGAATGATTTTTAAAAGACCACCAATTAATACTCCATTTTCTCTTTTTACTCTGAGGTAACATCTCACAGATATAAACTTTGTATGTAGTTATTAGAGCTATGGTATTTGTTGTGCTGATATAAACCATGGCTATTGAAAATCCCTACCTTATTCCTTTTCATTATAAGGAAAAGAGTCAAGTTTAGCACACAAGAGATCATCTGAAAAATCAATAGAAGATGTTCATATTAACCATTTTCTTTTTTGTTTTATCCAGTATCTAATAGAAGGTCTTTACTCTCCCATTTGTCTGGAAAGCAACTAGATGAAGATCCTCACTTGAAAACTGTATTATTGTGGTCTAGCGTGATAATTATTTTTATATTTATCTTGTTTTTTTAAAATATGTATAAACTTTCCCACAAGGATGTATCACCAATTCTATTCCAAAATTTATTATGAAAAATCCTCTTAAGTTTCCTTGATCAGGGGTGCCTGGAAGGGCTCAGTCGGTTAAGTGCCAGACTCTTGATTTCAGCTCAAGTCATGATCTCAGGGTTGTGAGATTGAGCCCCATGTCTGGCTCTGCACTGGGCATGGAGCCTGCTTAATATTCTCTCTCCCGGGGTGCTTGGGTGGCTCAGTCATTAAGTGTCTGCCTTCGGCTCAGGTCATGATCTCAGAGTCCTGGGATTGAGCCCCGCATTGGGCTCTCTGCTCGGCGGGAAGCCTGCTTCTCCCTCTCCCACTCCCCCTGCTTGTGTTCCCTCTCTCACTGTCTCTCTCTCTGTCAAATAAATAAATAAAATCCCTGTCCCTCCCGCCCCCGTGCTTGCTCTTTTGCTCTCTCTCCCTCTTTAAAAAAAAAAGAAAGTTTCTTTGATCAGCTTTAAAACTTTCTCAGTACTTCTATATCCTTTTTGATTTTTAAAAAGATTTTATTTATTTATTTGAGACAGAGAGAGCATGAGTTGGGGGTGAGGTCGGGGGAGAGCAGAGGAGAGGGAGAAGCAGACTCCCTGCTGAGCAAGGAGCCCAACTCCGGGCTGGAGCCCAGGATCCTGAGATCATGACCTGAGCTGAAGCAGATGCTTAACCAACTAAGCCACCCAGGAACCCCTATCCTTTATGATTTTATAACCCCAAACAGTAAAATGACCAAATTACAGAGAATATATACTTATAAATTGATGTGATATGTATATATAATTAAGATGTACATTAGTATTATACATATCTCTTGTGTGAAATCATTTCCTTCCTCTCAAGAGAACCCAGTCAATCTTTGAAATTTCTTATGTCATGTTATAATCCACAGTAGATGTAGGGTGTGGGTTAAGAAAAACATACAAGCAGGAAAACAAATGTAAGAATTGTTTTCTTCCAGTGTTCTTTCAATGTAGCCTCTACTGAACCAAAGGCAAAAAGACTGAAAAATGAAATAGTCTTTCTCTAATCCTGTTTCCTACCAAACTAGTGGGAGGCTGAACTGTTATATACTTGTAAAGACTTGAGCTGTGTACGAAAATCTAGATTGTCTATGCTTTTCTTTGTTTGGTTCTAAAGAATTTACATTATGATCTATTTATTAAGAGCTCTGAGGTGGGTCACTGTGAGTTCAAGTGCAAAAGAGGGTCTCTATTTGCATTTGAATTGCCTCTATACTCAAATAACCAATCAAGAAATGTCTCATTTTGAAGGGCAGGTGGGTGGGAAGAAAGATTAGTAAATATAATTTATATTCCACATGATGTGCCAGATCTTTCCCCACATACTATTTTTCAAACTAGGGAAAGAATGGAGGAGTTGAGTGATTATTATTGCCCTTGCATTTGGAAGACAAGGAAATAGCCATGCCAATCATCTTTCCTACTTCATTTCCCTGAAGGGAAAGATCAATTAGTATGGTTATTTTCTTTGGTGTATGGTAATTTTACAGAAAGTATTAATGATTCATGTCATTTGTTTAAATGTGTACCACATATTATCCCAGAAGATTCCACAGTACTATTCATCATAAAACTATATAATTCTTGTTTAAAAAGAAAATAAAAGACACTAAGTTTTATTTCCCATAGGATCCCCTAACATTTCAAACATTAACATTAAAATCTAACATTTAATCATAATTAATGCACTAGAATTAAGTAGGAAAAAAACAGGTATTTTGTTGTGCTCTCTGTCAGAATTGTGAAATGTTAAACCATTTTTCATTAATGGTTGAAAAGGAAAAACAAATAAAATCATACTTAATGGAACCCAAAAGAAGTATTTATAAAATTGACAATTTTCAAGATACAAATATACATTTTACATGTATTAAAATTATATTAGTATACATCACATATTAGTATACATTAAAGTGTATCCACTGATACCAATAACTATATCAGCATTTAATTAATAGACTAACCATATTCATATTAGTTCTACTGGAAGTGAGGATGAAATTGAGTTCAGTTGCTGGCTTCTTTCAAAAGACTGTATAGGTGAAATTTGAAGAAGCAGTCTCAACAACTTAACCAAATTGACCCATATATGGTTATATTTATGCTATTATAACAGCTAATTAATGAGAAGTTAATAATTGCCATTTGGTCACCATATGGCCAAACTAATTTCATCATTTCAAATGGCCAAAATAATGTGAGGAACTACCCTTCCATTTTGTTAATCTGTTAAAACCTGAAGTATAAATTTGATCAATAATGCAATCAGCTGGATCTTACACTTCAAATTCAAGCTTGCAATAATACCTATTTCTTTTAAGAAAAATAAAATAATAAATCTAAATGATGTAAATGTTCTGCTAGTTCTATCTGAGAGCATAATATGGCTACATTCCATACTTGAGTGCCAAATTTGTTATCTGGCTGCTCTGGGATTAAGGTAGATCCAAATAGAAGCATATGCTTAAAATATATGGAAGTCTACAAATATTCAAAATGCAATTTTCTGTAGTTTTAAAAATGAATGGGATTATCCAGAAAGAGAACTACAAAGCAGCAGAATATTTTGAACATCTATATATAGCCACCAAGTAAAGAGGCATTTTTACCATGCTCCTCTCTTTAATCATGATTGTGTAAATCAGCACTGAAAACCATGTGGGTGATTAAGCTTAGAATCACACCAAAACTTTCACAATCAGTGCATATATATGGTATTTTGGCTACTTATATTTCTGAACATCTGTCAAAATGGCAAAAGGCCCAATTCAAAGTTGCCAGACCTAGCAAGTGGGCATCAGATGGTTATGGGTTTCAAGGGATGTTTTAAAAAATAAATAATACTTGTCATTTAAGGATTTCTGGCATTCAATAATAAGGTAAATAGTATTACACTTCTTTTTGTTCCAAACTAAATAGTGTCTAAACAATATCATACTTCCTAGCAAGTGAAGTAAATAAATGGGAATATCTTGAAACAATGATTAAAAATACTACTCCCAGATTTTTGTTTAATCATTGCCTCCTTTAAATAGAGATTTTAGTTTAAGTATTTTCTTGTTTAATAACGAACATATGTTAAGTGGCTTGTTGTGGACATAAGGGTGGGATTTGCAAAGGAGACACTGATTTGGAAAAAGAGTCCTGTATGAAGTAGAAACTCCAGTAACCTGGAAACCAAGACCCTTGGATTCTTACTCCTCTTTGCCTTTTATTTTTGGTGCCTTTCAGTAAATCACTTAACAGATCCAAGTCCCCATCTTTCAAATGAGGCACTGGAACTAAATAATTGATAAAACCTTTTTAGTAGTAATATTTTATGATTCTAGAATGCATAGAATACTCTCTATTCTTTGAGGTTCACACCAAAGATCTTTTCTGTGTATTTTTTTAAAACTCCTTTCCTTCTTGCCCAGTCAGGATTATATCCTCATTTGTGTTCCTATAGTATTTTGTTTATAAATCTGTTAGAGTACTTAGTAAATTATAGTGTAAATTTATGTGTGTTTATGATCTCTCCCAGTTAAACATATGTCCTCAACAGCAGACACTAGTATGTCTTTTCATCCTTATTACTTAATATGGTGCTTGGTGTAGAGTATAGACTGAATAGATATTTATTACAGTAAATAATAGTGAATGTGAAACAACACAATTGTAAATAGCTTTAGAAAAATAAAATAAAACCATATGCACACACAGTATACACTTTTTTTTTCTTCAAATTTTAACACTCTGGGATGAGTATACCTTGCCTCTAATATACAGGGAACAAATTCATCCTATGATAAAATTTACTGCTTTTTTATTTATGCATCAATAATAGCTTATAAGATTTGTCCCTGCCAACATTTTAATTAGGTGAGAATTCTTACATTGTTTTAGAAGTTATAACTCATTATTGCTTTTAGACACTTTCTCCACAAAGAAGTTTCTATCTATCTGTCTTCTTTGTAGACTTTGTCAAAACTTGATTGAGTTCAATTTCAAGACAAACCTGCTACTTTCTCATCATCTGCTATCAACCCCATTCTCTCAACTATGTTGTTTAGTCAGGGTCCCTGCATTCACTTCCCATTTTCTGATGGCATCCAGACCAGACGGCTCCTAAGTCCTATCATGAGACCCAGCCTCACTTGGCCCTGTGTTCCCTCATGCAGATACTTATAGATTTACTCCACATGTAAGAGTCCCTTTTAACAAATTTTACTCTAGTATGGTCTTAAAATGACAATAATTCCTAATACTCCATAATATGGGTAAAGGCAATCAGTGTTAGAGCAGGGACTTGAACCTAGTCATACCTTTCTGACTTTATAGACTTCCTTTTTCTGGCTGTTCTTTCAGCTGACCCATTTGATCTGTTTACAGCTGTCTTACATTATTGGCAACAAGTTCCTGTGAATAGTATTGCATGAGCTTACTCATTTGGTATCTGGCAACCTTTCATTCAAGATGAGAAACAGGAATCTGATATCTCTAAGATCCATGTAGATTATCCTTTGAGAACAAGCCTAATGAGGCTGTAGTATCAAAAGCATTGTGTAACTCATATGGGCATAGTTAAAGATGTGAGATCAAAGAATAGCATTACTTGTTGGATAAGATAATAAAATTTGAATATTTCTGAATGACTTACTTGAAGAATATAATTAGCAAATGGAACTATGCTTTTATTTCTTAAATAAATATTTCATAAAACAATTGCACAAACCTTTCTTTGCATTAAGTGCTGCTGAATGTTGGTCAAACATGCTGAATATTCGGCAATAGTGAGGTCTGTGATACAATGGTAATTTTGCTTGAAGTCATGTTTTCTTTAAAGTCCGTTCTTATTTAAATATCTTCACATGATCCACATACTAGCCTTGATTCATTTTTTATTTTTTTTAAATGGCACCGATTTAAAGAGAATTTTGTAGGCTAAATTATGAAGTTCATATTGTATGGCTTATCTTTCTAGTCTCAACAAAATTTTCTAAACAGACATAATCTATAACCATATAGAGTTTGCAGGATTTAAAAAAAAAAGAACAGAAAATATGAATCTAATTTGAGCTTGGCTCAACATCTGAAATAAAATGTGGGAACACCAGAAGTATGTCGTTTAAGCTAGGACCTGAACTTTAGCTGAAAAGTTTTGGTTTCTGAGAAGGAAATATCAAAACTACAAGTAAGCAGATGTAATTTAAGCTAAACGATTTTAGTTTAAACAGATAGTTCTTTAAAGAAATGAAGAATAAAAAATTTTTAATAAAAAAATTAAGAATAGAAAAGATTATTAAGTACCCTTCCAGAAATTTTACTTCTCTTGGAAGGAAAACACCCCATTGTCTTTATTTCCATGCAGTTAATCATGACATTGCACAACTATTTATTCAGAAAAAATATACCTCCTGGCCTGTGGCATATAATTTTCTAGACAAAATGGAATGTGGGCTATAGACCAATGCATTCATTTATTTTGTAAAATAGTAACATCCTAAAATCTCTACAATGAACTTCAGGTTATTTCCAAACAAGGGCCATGTTCGGAGTAATTCAGTAGAGAAACTGCTTCAGTCCTTCTATCAGAAAACATATTAGGCATATTAAATGCTTGGCATATAAATATTTAAAATAGGCAAATGCATATCTAGAATTGACCTTTAAGTAAATATTAATATTTTTATTATGCAAATATGAAAAGAAACTCGCTTAGGGTTTCTTCTTTAATAAAATCATGCAAAAGCAAATTACATATAAATGTATTTGAGTGTCCCTAAAGTGATAAAGAATTGTGTAGCTCAACAAAGCTTCCATTTAAAGAGGCCCAAGGCATTTCATGAACTTGTGGAGTGATGTTTAGGATTTGGCTGCAAATGTGTTTCCACAAGCCCTGGTTCACTTTCCCCAGTTTCTGCTTTTTTTGTCTTTTTGTTTTTGTTTAGTGCATTTTCAAAGAAATTTAATCACCAGGAGTCTGATTAATTTATCTTCCTCTCATCAGAATGCTATTTTGTCAGAGTTGGATACTTGATATCCAGCTATCTATTCTGGACCTTTTTCTTTATATGTGAAAATGCATATTTTGCTAAGAGCAAATAGAAACCAAATAAGAAGAATACATGGATTCAGTATAAGGCTTTGTGGGTTCCAAAGGTATATAAATAAAAGACAGTGGTGGTCTGGAAGTCATTCTCATTCCCCATTCTCATTACATCATGCACGGAGTAGTCTTTCCTATAACATTAATTTTAATAAGACTTAAGCCTTTACCATGGGCCAGATATTGCTCTAAACACTTCCTGCTAACTTACTGATTTTTCCTACCAAATCTGTGATGGAGATACCATTACATGACCCTTTTACAGATGAGGAGGTGTTAAGGTCTTGCTCATGGATGGCCATGATCTTAAGTGGTACAGTCATGTCCTGGAGCTGTGCTTCTAGTCGTTTTGCCATGCCACGGCTGACTCAAGTTTGTAGATTAGGACAGTGATGCCCACATTTGCTTCTGCAGTGAAGGGGCTACAGTGGGAGGCTCAGGGATTTTACTCAGCAATGTGAAGGTGCTCATTTGACCTGAGTCATGCTCAAAAAATGGATAGTAATTCCAGGAAAAACAAGTAGTTTGGATTCAATAAATTCAGGACTCATGAATCTGTCTAGAGCTGCCTTTCCCTCCCACTGACATATTGCTCTGTGGGTGCCTATTATCAGTACAGACTTTGACATTGCTTTCCATACTTTGGGATGTGTAACGGATGTCTCAAATTACCCCAGATTTTGCTCTTCTTGGAATCTAGACAATTTTAGGACTGTCCATTGAGAGTCTGATATGAAATGTGCGTAATATTTAAGACCAGTGAATAAGTATTTGCCACCTGGGTGGTTTTGGCCAAATCATTCAACTTTGCTAAGCCAAAGTTTCTCATCTATAAAATGGGGATAATCTTCTGTGAGGTAATGTGTTACACAGAGGGAAGGACAGGTTGTTTCCCTTATTGCTTTAGAACAGGAAGAGCAATAGGAATCCCAGAACCTCTTGGGAACTGCAAAGCTGAGCAACCTGGGAAACATTGGGAGATCATGTCTTTGGAATAGACACTGGATTTTCTCATGGGGCCAGAGGCTGATGGTTATGGGGAAACTCCACCCTACAGGGGCATTTAGGCAGTGGAGAAACATGGAGGAAGGGAGGGCAGGAATTCAAGGACTTGTGAGGACTGTGCAAAGAACAGAGAAGACCCTCCTCTGACTTTTCTTTCTTTCTTTTTTTTTTTTAATATTTTATTTATTTATTTGAGAGAGGGAATGAGATAGAGCACGAGAGGGGGGAGGGTCAGAGGGAGAAGCAGACTCCACGCAGAGCAGGGAGCCCGATGCGGGACTCGATCCCGGGACTCCAGGATCATGACCTGAGCCGAAGGCAGTCGCTTAACCAACTGAGCCACCCAGGCGCCCCCTCCTCTGACTTTTCTAAAAATATCAAGATGAAACCTCAAGGAGAGCAAGCTGAGAATTTTACATTTTGCAAACAAATAGACAGTAATCCTATTAATAACTACTTGGAGGCTAGTAAAGAAAACTCAGGGTGATCTTAGAACTACCTCAATTCTTAGGGAAATCTCACAGTGGTAAGTTATCATCTTAGGCTCTATTGGAGCTGATTTAGAGCTTTTGTTTGTTTGTTTGTTTGTTTATGTACCTCTGATCAAGTGTTGGGGAATGAATGTTCTTAATTTCCCCCTCAACTTCTCACTCTCAGCTTCCTAACACTTCTGTTTCTTTAGGTAGAGTTCTTTTGCTTTGTCTTTTTGCAATCTTATGAAGGTTTCTCCTCTATGATAGAACATGTGTTCCTCCTCTATGATAGAGCATGTGTTCTAACATAAGCTTCTCTGACATTGTGCAAAATATCCCCAAAGGCAGTAAACATCTGCAAAGAAAAAGGAATTAAAAAAAAATTACGTGGTGAGGTGAGGGTTGTATGGATGAATTCTATTTTATTTTTAGTAAGCTGAAATAGTTAAAGTTAAAATCTCGAGTGGAAGATACATAAAGGAGTGCTTATGTAATTTATATTTTTGGGTTTTCCTATGTGAAAAAATAAAATAATAGAAAAAACTTTTATAATGCATTAAACTTACACTAGGGGTGGGTGGGAACAGGACACACTTAGAAACAATTATCTCCTATGACTTTTTCTCTAAACATTGAATAACATGATTGTATTATCAATTTTGATGATAATAAATTTCATAAGAAGAATAAAATTTTAAAAGAAGAGGAGAAGAAAGAAAGAAAAAGAATCAGAGGCTCCAATATAGGAAAGCTCTTTAGACAGATGCATATTTTCCTCATTTTTTTAATGTTGCGGGAATTGTTTTCTAGGGTCTCTTTTTTTTTTTTTTTTAAGATTTTATTTATTTATTTGACAGAGAGAATGAGAGAGAGCACAAGAGAGGGGGGAGGGTCAGAGGGAGAAGCAGACTCCCCGCCGAGCAGGGAGCCCGATGCGGGACTCGATCCAGGGACTCCAGGATCATGACCTGAGCCGAAGGCAGTCGCCTAACCAACTGAGCCACCCAGGCGCCCTGTTTTCTAGGGTCTCTTATCAGTGAAGGAATTCAAACTTTGCCTTTTCTTTTTGGGATTTTATATTAGGTCAGTGTATATTTTCACTTTCTTTGCCGGGATTTTCAGACAGTGGAAAAAATGCCAACACTCTTCTCAACAGGAATTGCTCATGCCTAATCCATTTTTCCCATTCTTTTTGCATTTCTAACTGGGATACACCAGACCGGAATATGCTCCCCAACACATCAAGGAAATATAGTGAGAATGTCGGCCGGTTCATATCATTTATTACTTCCTCTGCCTTAGTTTTTCAGTTGTGCCTGCTCCTTTTCCCCTTTGTTGGCAAATAGATCAATTTGAGGTGTCTGCTTTCTTTCTCATGAGCATATGTAAGCATTTATTTATGGGTTTTCTCTTAATGCATTCCATATTAGAAAAGGCCAAGAGTACAACATTTCTTTAAAAATTCAAATTTCTTGAGAAACAAGGAGGTGGTGAAGAGGAGGGAGTGTTAACTTGGCAGACTGTGTTTAAAATATTTTGCACAAGGAGCCCCCTGAGGAGCTGTCCATTAAACTCCCACCATTTTGCTGTGAGAAGTGAATGTTTTTTCTGGCTCTAAATTTATGTGATTCTTAAATGTTCTCACAGGTTGAAATAAAAAATATATAACCATTTGTATACTTGACTAGCCATGACTGAATTGTCTCTCAATTATAAAAAGAATTTGTTTTTTGCTTGAACTTCATACTTCTTTTTTTATTTTTCCCTTTAGAAAGCATACTATATGGAGGGATTTTATCAAAATTCTAACAACACTAAGAACCTCAGGTTTATGCCACAGTTTTTTTTTTCTCCCCCCTTGTTTGCATTTGCCCGATTTGGGAGTGCTATTCACAGTTTCAATAAAGCAGTTACGTCTTTGAAAAGCACAAAATAAATTCTGTTCACTGAGTGGGTAATTGTTCAAGGTCATCCATTCGTTGTCTTTGTCTTGATTGTTTGAATTAGTAGCTAATAATGATATTGAAATGTGAATGAATTATTAGCAATGGGGCATATTTTGGGGAGTGTCAGGAAATATTACAGGGCAATTAATGTTATCCAATAGCAAAGCTGTGTTCCCAGCAGATGTCCTGTAATTACTGTGTTTAAAGAGTGTAAGGCTTAAACTAAGATTATAGCTTTTATATTGTCTGCCTTTAGAAGTCATATTTGGAACTTATTCAGTTTATTCTCCTGCCCTTTCTCTTTTGTTCTGATTCTGTCACTTACATTTTGATTTAAATATAGTCTTTTTATGAATTAAAATAAGTCTCAGCAGATGGTATGCTGAGTTTATAGATGTTTATAAAATAGGAAATTGTTGCAGAAATATTTAAAATGTCTATTGATAAGTAATTTATATTGATATTTACTTGTTACTCATTTCTTAATTTCTGTAATTCAAATGTTTTTACATCTCAAATAGTTCCCAATCTGGTATATATGAAAGTGTTGCCCTAATTTACTCATCCATAGCAGGGGACTAAAAACCATTTCAGGAAATGTTGAGTTACATATAATCTGTGATGCTCCTGATTTTTAAAAGCAACACTTAACAGCACATTTGATTTCTCCTTTCAACACTGACCTATCAAAGTTGGCTTGGTTTCCTTCAGTTTTCAGGAGAAGATTTTAAAATGAGTGGAGAAAAAAAATAAAATTAAATTAAAAAATAAAATGAGTGGAGAGAAAGAATGAAACAAGTGGAGAAAAAATTCTCTCCTCCCCTGTAATAACCATTTTCGATTTGCAGATAGGGTTTCAGGAAATACAGGGCATGCAGTGGTCCCATTTGTTGTACTGTTGTTGACACCGCTAAGGTAGGCAAATGCTTTAAAAGCTCATTGCAGGCCGCCTGGGTGGCTCAGTCGGTTAAGCGACTGCCTTCGGCTCAGGTCATGATCCTGGAGTCCCTGGATCGAGTCCCGCATCGGGCTCCCTGCTCGGCAGGGAGTCTGCTTCGTCCTCTGACCCTATCCCCTCTCATGTGTTCTCTCTCATTCTCTCTCTCTCAAATAAATAAATAAAATCTTAAAAAAAAAAAAAAAAGCTCATTGCAAAAAGACCTTCGGTTTTCTCTTGTTGACACGTGTTACATTAAAAGGTCAAGTGAACTATTCTGAAAAATATTCTTACTTAAACCTGAAAGTGATTTATTTGGCCAACTGGTAAATTCAAATTGGAGAACAAAGACAATGAGTGGATAAGGAAAAAAATGTCACAAAATGTCACTATCCTTCCTGAACTAAATAGAAAGTTTAGCAGAGTTAAAAAGGCAAATAATAATAATAATAATAAACGATGAGAGTTAAGATAAAAAAAAATTCAACATTAAAATCGAAAGGTCTCCGTTTTACAATTAGAAAGATTGCTCACTGTTGTATCCCTCACTGGACCCAGCAGATTATTTTGCTAATAAGGAGGCTGCTAGCAGGGCGCCTGGGTGGCTCAGTTGGTTAAGCGACTGCCTTCAGCTCAGGTCATGATCCTGGAGTCCCGGGATCGAGTCTCGCATCGGGCTCCCTGCTCGGCAGGGAGTCTGCTTCTCCCTCTGACCCTCCCCCTCTCATGGTCTCTCTCTCTCTCATTCTCTCTAATAAATAAATAAAATCTTTAAAAAAAAAAAAGAGGCTGCTAGCAATAATGCCAATGAGACTTTGCATTTTTGTAATGTATTTAATTTTTCACTCTGATGTATTTGGGAAATTATCTATTTAGGGATAATTTACTCAAATACAAATCTTATTAGAACTTTTGGAATAGTTTTACAAGTAGTTTGAAGCCTTAAACAATTAGTTGCTGCATCTTGAATTTCTCCTAACAAATGGGAAAAACACAAAAAAACTTTTATAGTTAGAACACTGTGTACCTTTGAAAGAGTCATCATGAGTATTAACAGTGAATAGGCAGGTGCATTTTTGCACTTTTTCAATTTTCTGTGTATAGCTCAACAATTGTTGGGTACCTGCTCTGCTCATGCACTGTGATAACATTCACAGAAGGGCGAACTGAAAAAGACACAGCTTCTCCCCTCATGGAAAAAAGTGCTTTCTTGTGCATCAGTTTGGCATATGGTACGTCAAAACAGAATGTTACAAGTGCTATCATGGAGGTTCAGTGCACGGTGGGAAAGCGGAAGGAAAAATAGTACTATGTCTAGTCAGATAACTGGAGAGGCTTTCCTGAGCCTGCAGGATTTTCATGTCTAGGAAAATGGGAAATAAGGTAGGCTGAAGAGGGAGGGTGAGTGCAAGGCGGGCATGACAAGGCCTGGAAATCAGCATGGAAATTGATAGAAATGGGAAAGGATTGTCTTATTTAGAGTTGAGAAAATCATCATTTGTAACTAGAATGGAGAATTAATACATTGATTAGTAAGAAATAAATGTGGGCGGTTTGGTTGGAGTTAGACTGGTTCGGGACTTACATGTCACACAGAAGAGTTTAATGTGGTCGGTCAGGGGTTGTTCTGGGCTTTTGAGCAAGGAAGTGAATGACCAGATCTGTGATTAGGAGATAATTTGGGAAGTTCTGTGAAAGATGGGATTAAGGGGAAAGATGGGTGGTAGAGAAATCAACAGAAACTGTATTGAAACAGTTTGGTTGAGGGATGGAGTCACAGAAAGCAGCAATTGCGTACTTCAACATTTCTTTGTATCTGTTCATGTTATCTTCTCAGATAGAAAACCTTCTCCTTTTAACCCCATTGCTTTCATTAAAAATGAAACAACAACAACAAAAACCCTATTTCAATTCTTAAAAAAAATTAATATGTGTTAGAGTTTTATAAAAATCAACTCAGATTGTAACAAAAGGCAGCAGTCCTCAGAGGTTAAAATAAAAGGAAATACTGAAGTGTGATTCAAATAAAAATTGTGATATAATTTTACTGAGGGGAGGGAGAGAGGAGAGGTGGGTGTTTGGTATCACAGTATGAAAGGATAATCGTAATGTTACATAATAAGAAGTCATTGATAGCAGTAATATATATTATTTAGTAATAAGGAGATTGGAGAAAGAGATAACAGAAATTTCCATTATTCTCTACCTTTATTTATTTACTCCATTATTTATTTATTTACTCCATTATTTTGGTGAATATATCTGCCCACAGAAGATTGTATCACAAGTACATATTTTGAGATCTCACTGAAGTTGGCATTATTTAATCTCTCTCCTCTGATTATTTTTAATAGAGCATAGAATTCTCGATTGAAATTAATTTCCCTTCAGAAGTCTAGATGTTATGTTCTAGCTCCTGTTATATGTGTTCCAGCTTATCTCCTTAGAAGTTTTTTAGTATCTCCTTTTTATATTCAATGTCCTCAAACTTCACAATAATGTTCTTAAAATTTTTTAATCTATTATGTTGGCTTTTCAGCACAAATTTTCATTTGTTTATTCAAAGAATATTCATTGAGTGCTGTCAGCATGCTATGTACTATCCAGATATGGGGAAAATTAGAGACCTGTATTCTTAAATTCTTGGAAAATCCACCCAATTATTCCCCCTGTCATTTTGCTTGTGAGGGATAAAGAAATCCCCAGGGAGAGAGTATAGGGTGGGATAAAGAAGAGTCTGAAGGCAATGACAAGAGAAAGAAAGAGCATCTAATAGAGGCTAATAAGAAATGTTGGATAAGTAAGATGAGACCCATTCATTCACTCATTTAGTCACTCAACAAATCTCATTCTTCAGCACAGGGTTTCTCTTGCACCTGGATCCTCTCGTGGATGGAAGCCAGCAGTTTCCCCTTGCTCCCTCCCTTGGGCTGATCAGGGTGCCTGTGGTCACAGCGTGTTCACTTGTCTCAGCTCTATCTCAGCCCTAGGGGTACTGGCTATCCCCTGTATCTGCTATCCCTACATTCTTTAGAATTCTATTACTGCCTATTAGCACATCTCTCATTACTCCAATCCTCTGTTACAATTAAAATCTATTTATTTTAAACATTTCCTGTTTAAATCACTGCATGATTTCCCTCTCTTGATTAGGTCCAATAAAAATCAAATTATAAACATGAATAAAATTATCACCCCAATTATATTAATGTGAATTGCCTCTGGACATATTGCCATTATTTTGCTTATCTGCATATTCAAAGTCCTTATAATGAAAATGAATTAAGCTTGTGATGAGAAAAATATTCAACATACATTTCTTCATCCTAAAATAAAATGTTTTTACCCACCTATAGGCAGTAAATAATGATCTGTAATTACCTCCAATTTATTCAGTATGATTTAACGTAGGCTCTTTGTACCAGGGTCAAATACTGCATGATACACTTAAAGATAAATAATCACCAGAAAATGCAGAGACTGGGTCCTGTTTCCAGTACAGATTCATGATTCCAAATTAATTTATTGATATATTATTGTTCAAAGAACATTGTAACAAATTATTTTCAGAAGTAGACACACAATTAGAAACATTTGGGTTTCAGCTTTCTTTTTTTTTTTTAAAGATTTTATTTATTTATTTGAGAGAGAGAGAATGAGAGAGAGCACATGAGAGTGGGGAGGGTCAGAGGGAGAAGCAGACTCCCTGCCAAGCAGGGAGCCCGATGCGGGACTCGATCCCGGGACTCCAGGATCATGACCTGAGCTGAAGGCAGTCGCTTAACCAACTGAGCCACCCAGGTGCCCCTCTTTTTTTTTTTAAAAAAGATTTTTATTTATTTATTTGACAGAGAGAGAGACAGCGAGAGCAGGAACACAAGCAGGGGGAGCGGGAGAGGGAGAAGCAGGCCTCCCGCCGAGCAGGGAGCCCGATGTGGGACTCGATCCCAGGACCCTGGGATCATGACCTGAGCTGAAGGCAGACGCTTAACGACTGAGCCACTCAGCTTTCCCATTACATGGAATAAAACTAAATCTTTCTGGTCTGAAACTTCACTGGACCCAGTGTCTAATATATTCCCTAGGGAGGTTGCAGGGGAGTTTTAAGCCTTTGACATCTCCATTTGAACTTTAGTAGACATGTTATAAAAATCAAAAGTTGCACTCAACAGAAATCTAATTTTGAAAAGGACCATTGTTTAAAAATTGATGCTATTTGTTTTTGTACCAGATCATAAGAATTCTGAACTGAGCTCTTACTTCAATAGATTCCCTTAGGAAGATTAGGTGGTTGTACTTCATGCTAGTGTAAGAGTGAGGGGACATACAGGGAAGCTAAATAGGTTCTTTTAAAGGTTGGTTCAGACCATAAAGTAGTTTTAAAAAATGGCCACTTTCTTCCTCTCAGAAAATACATTACTTTCACCTTTGACTTGACTCTAAATTAACCTGCCTTTGTAGCTTCCACATTAGTAAAATCCAGTACTGTTATGATCTTTAAAGCCCCATCTGTTTGAAAAATTTAATGGATGCTATATTCTATATTTTCCTTTGTGATTACATTGAAAATTGCCTAGTTTCATTTGCAGAGGTCACTATTTCTTAAAGGTAATTGTATCACAAGCATTATAGGTACATCCCTAGTATTAGCAGTTAATCTGAATCTTTCTTGATTTAGCCTGAAATTTTTACCCTGGGAAAAAAAAATTGGTAGATGTTCATCTCTGTCCTTGATGGCAGCTTTATGAATACAGCAAGAACATGTTCTGGGAATAAAAAGCAATGCTATCTTTTAAGAATTGAAAATTTCAGGCAAAATTTTTAAAATATGAAAAAAGCAAATGAATGACCAAATCAATTTTGAGAACATGTCACTGTGTAATGTAGCATGTGAAATATGTAACACAGATATGGGGAGCCAGGTGGACAACTCAATTTTTATATTATGAAGTGTCCCAAACATCTGCTGTTCTTGACAATACTGAAACTCAGATTTGAAGCACCGTCATAGAGACTTGGAAAGAATAGTTTTTTTTTCTCCCTTTAACTTGATTAGCATTTTCAAGATTTTCAACTTTATGACTTACTACAGAAATCATTGAGAATTTTCACGAGGATAATTCTGAATTCTGGACTATCAACATGTTTGTTTTCTCTTTCAACCTAATCATATTTTGTTGTTGGTCTGATTTCCCTAAATGCAGGATCATAACATCTTGTCCTATCTGTTGTCATAATGGAAAAGATCATTTTATATAGGATTTTGGTTAGCTTCTAGTTTGCTTTGTCAAATTTAGAACCACTTGAACATTGTGGTTTCTAAATTTAGTCAAACCCTTTGAGCTTTAAGTTCCGTTTGGCACTGGCTGAAATTGAACTGCTGCTTTGAAAAAAATTCCCTTGGTACTATCAGAATCTAGATGTGTGCACAGCACAGACCTCCTCTTATTTAAAAGAAATACATTCACTTTTATTTGAAAGTTGGGAGCTCCAAGGGGATAAATAATAAAATATGAAACTTTTAAAAATGGGCCATATTTTAAAACAGTTCTCAAGACGAATTGGGCCCTTGGGTCTAGGGCATGGTATTCTTAAAAAAAAAAAAAAGGCCCATTTTAGTTATTTTAAAATGTACTTTCTTTAACTTGGCTCTACGAGTTAAAGCAAAATATATCTATTAGGTTGCCATTTGTTTGGTTTTACTAAAAAAAAAATGTTGAACAATTTTTTCTTTAACAATAAACTCCTCTCCATAGTATGAGATAATCAGGGTTTACATTCCTCAGTCAGATGGGTTTATTTTTCTCTTGTCATATTTTTGCTACAAACTATGTATAATGTTAAAAAAAATAACACTCACTTACATAGGAGGTACATCAGGCAAAGTCCCAAGCTGTTTACATACATTAATTCATTTAATATCACCATCTTTTTTTTTTTTTAAGAGAGAGAGAGAACATGCACATGAGCTGGGGGGCTGGAAGAGAGGGGCAAAGGGAGAGAGAGAGAATCTTAAGCAGGCTCCACGCTCAGTGTGGAGCCCTATGCGGGGCTCGATCTCACAACCCTGAGATCATGACCTCAGCTGAAATCAAGAGTCTGATGCTTAACCAACTGAGCCACCTAGGCACCCCTAATATAACCATCTTTCAAGATACACACTATTATCCAGAATTCACAGATCACGAGGCTGAGTGGTGAATTAAAACAAATGCCATACAGCTAGTAAGTGGTAGAGCCAGGATCAGGACCAGAGCCATCTGTCTCCAGAGTCCACCCTATTAACCCCTACTGTGCAATTAGTGTGCAGTATCTCAGAGAGCTGGACTCAGTTTAAAAACCACAATGCTCGGGGATTCAAGATCCCCCCACAGTGTGTCCTCATCAAACAAATTAGCCTGTATTTATAAGACAAGGTTTGTTTTCCCACCTTGTACACTCATTCTTCAGGCACATGTGCTTATGTAAATCCCACCACACCTGACGTTCAAATTGTAATTTAAAAAGAGGTTTCAAACCCCTGGAAGTTTTCCAAGTGGACTTGCTTGTCTCAGAAACTTTTCACGTTCTGTTTACCTGCTTGGTAGTCCCCAAGAACACACACACACACACACACACACACACACACACTTCACGTGATTCCTTGCATTTTCTTTCTTTTTTTTTAAAGTCATTATTTTTTTTAAATGATTTTATTTATTTGAGAGAGAGAGTGAGCAAGAGAGAGAGCACACAAGTGGGGGGAGGGGCAGAGGGAGAACCAGACTCCCCACTGAGCAGGGAGCCCGATGTAGGGCTCAATCCCAGTACCCTGAGATCATGACCTGAGCGCAAGGCAGACGCTTAACCGACTGAGCCACCCAGGTGCCTCCGATTTCTTGCATTTTCAGTCTCAGTATCCCTTCCCTTTCCTTGCTCAAGTCTGGATTGTGCATTCTAAATTTATGTCTTAGTCTTAACATTCTCTATTATATTTCCCTATATAACTTGTTGTCTTCTCCCAAAGGCCTCATACATAGTACATTTCAATAAACACTAGAGTTGAATAAATGAATGAATAAATGAATGAATAGATGAAGGAATTGCTGGAGCACAGAGAGCCACATTTCACTGTCCTGAGATTTTATTCTTTAAACACAAACAGGGGTGAGAGGATATTTTGTGGGCAGATTAACTCTTTCTTAGCCTGAGAATAACCAAAAACTTGAGAGGTGGGATAGAGAAATAGTTTTTTTCTCTGTGCCTACTGCCCATCTTACAAAAAAGAAGAAGAGGGCGCCTGGGTGGCTCAGTCGTTAAGCGTCTGTCTTCAGCTCAGGTCATGATCCCAGGGTCCTGGGATCAAGTCCCACATCGGGCTCCCTGCTCGGCGGGAGGCCTGCTTCTCCCTCTCCCACTCCCCCTGCTTGTGTTCCTGCTCTCGCTGTCTCTCTTTGTCAAATAAATAAATAAAATCTTTAAAAAAAAAAAAAAGAAGAAGGAGGAGGAGGAGAAGAAAAGAAGAAGGAGAAGGAGAAGAAGAAAGAAAGAAAGAAAGAAAGAAAGAAAGAAAGAAAGAAAGAAAGAAAGAAAAAGAAAGAAAGAAAGAAAAAAGAAAGAAAGAAAGAAAGAAGCAGAAGTAGTTCAGAGTGGTCCCCTGGAGAAACAAGAGGATCAAACTGATGTCACTGAGATCCCTTCTGAAACCACTTTGGGATACAAATCCCCACCACTTATGAGCCTCTCATTGGCCACAAACGAGACAGAGCACTCAGCTTTGTTTACTGTTTCACGGCAGTGTGAACCTTATGTATAAAATTTCCTAAATCATATTTTTGTTTTTATTTTAGTCTTAGTTTTTTAGTCTTATCTTTCCTTCATAAGGATGAGGGTGAGAGATTTGTTAGCTCTTTTTGTCAAGAACTTGTTCAACATCAACCAGCCCTGCCCAGCAAAGAGGTCGTCTCTTCAGCCTTTTTGATTTAATCTCCCTCTTATAGCACTTACCTGGACTTCTTGAAGTGTAAGCCATAATAGTAGGTACTCAGTAAATGTTTGTTGAGCTGAGATGCATGGAATATTTAAGCACTTAACTTTGATGACCTCATAACTTTGTTCTCATAGTAGCAACCTGAGTAGGAAGTGCATGAATTGTCTCCATTTTATGCTGGATTACACATGACATTTCTAGGAAGTAAAAAAAATGGAGAAAATTGCAGGAGCAATAATTTTTTGAGCACTGGAGACAGATATATCAACAAAATGACAAACTTCTAGTTCATCCTCTACTTAACTCCAAGTAGTTGGGTTCTATTCTGTGTCTTTAAGTTATTGTCACTGCTGTGTCATAAATTATAGTGACATACACTGTAGCTCTTTCTTACATTCCTCTGTAGCAGAATAAGCAAAATCACCCGGGTCACATTCTCTGTGCAGTTTCCTACAGGTGGGACTTCTAGAGGGGAGGGGGGTGGGAGGATGGGTTAGCCCGGTGATGGGTATTAAAGAGGGCACGTTCAGCATGGAGCAGTGGGTGTTATGCACAAACAATGAATCATGGAACACTACATCAAAAACTAATGATGTAATGTATGGTGATTAACATAACAATAAAAAAAAGTTATAAAAAAAAAAAACCATAATGGTTTGAATGAGAATAAAAGGTACAAGGATTAGAACATCCCCAAATAAAAAAAATTTGTAAAACTCTATCATCTTGCATCTATTTTTTTATGTACTCCAATGCACCAATCCCTTTTTACCCACAGAGATAGCTGACAGTGTCACAACCCCAACTGAAGAGAAGAATGAAGCTAAAGAGTTAGTATATGACTGCAGCCAGAAGGAAATCCAGAAAGTTGCCTACCCACCCTTCAAATTAGCTGAAATTTCCTTTCCCCTTCCCTTCGTTTTCCCTTTCTAAATCCTAATTTTCCTTGTTTAACCTGGAACATACTGATTTCACAACAGTCTTTATTATTAGTTCCTCTCTACAGGTTTTGTTTATTCCTAAAAAATTAGGTTTTCATGGAACCTTGCTTTGGTGAATAAACAGCATTTAGAATATCATCTTCCTAAGGGTGCCTGGGTGGTTCAGTCGGTTAAGTGTCTGACTTTTGATTTCAGGTCAAGTCATGATCTCAGAGTTGTGAGATCTAGCCCCCAGTCGAGTCTGGCTCTGTGCTCAGTGGGGACCCTGCTTGGAATTCTCTCTCTCTCCCTCTCCCTCTGCCCCTCCCCACTTGTGCTCTCTCTAAAACTAAAATAAAATCTTAAAAAATAAAAAAGATCTTCTTCCTCAAAGTAGGCACTCAAAATTTGATGGAATAAATTAATGTGTTTTACTTCATGTAAATTAACCTTTTTGATTATACAGCTTGGAGAAAGAAGATTTTAAGGAGAGATTGTAGGGAGAGGGACCATATTTGCAATCCATCCTAGCTCCAATCTCCTTCTCTGCCATCTTTTTTGGGTCATCTTTGTCTAAAATGTCAAAATTAGTCTCTGAATATGGCATGAAGCAACCCTAATCTCTACTTAGCGAAGATGAGAAATGTAACTGTCAGGATGTGATAAAACTACTCAAATTATATTAAATCTGAAAAGCAATGGGCAGAATAGACACAAAACTATTGAGTGTTTACCTGGGGAGAAGTGCCATAGAGGAATGTCTGGAGAGAATTTAGTTTCTTCCACTAAATTATAAATTTTATAGGGCAAGAGTCCTGTCTATTTGTTTGCCCCTGTACCTAACTTCTAGTAGACACATGGTCTGACACGGTACAGTCTCAAGAAACACTTACTGATTGAACGGTATTTTATTCATTTTTCACTAGGTTTTCACAAAGAGCAAATATTACTTTTCAAGTCATAAAAATAAACAATAAAGATTGAAAAAACAACTATGCCACATGGCCCATTGTAGGACTCCCATCAGTCTTTGCTGGATGACTGAATCCATGCAGAGAGCATGAAATCAGCCACGCAAACTGGGAAACATGAATCACTTTCTTTAGCAGTATGAAAACCACACATTTCATCAAAATAAAATTGAAAAACTAACTTGGGCATGTGCAGGTAATCTGTGATCCTGCCCTTCCCAATATTTTATGGAATTATCCTAGTACTTAAGAGACCAGAGCTTTCCAGTATGATTTTATTTAGTACATCTCTGCTCCCCTTACAAATGTATCTTTATCCCCATGCATTCTCTCCTCTTCCCCCGCAGAGTAAAGTGCTGTTTTCTGTCTCCAAAGCTAACCTTTCTACCCATGACCCTGATTCCATCCTCCAACTTCTTATTTTGGGGCCCAATTGTTATCAAGCATCCCTTTTGTTTCTGGAACACAGCTCCTTCCCTATGGCCACTGTCATTCAGTCCACAACTGTGCATGAGTCATGTCTCCTAAAAATAAAAACCCAAACTCCCAGTACCCAAAGAGTTGATCAAACTATTGCCCATTTAGCAACTTCCCTTCATCTTCCAAAGGTAAGTTACTCACTGATAATCTGGGTGTACTTGAAGCCTCTCAAGAGAAGGTGGGATGCGTAACAAATTTTGAAGTAGCCTACAAACCAGCAGGGCTGCACTTCTAGGTTTGGCTGGACTTCCGCTTCCTTGGTACTACTACCAATTCATTATTTGAATTCCCAATTCCCAATTCTGATTATTGTATTTGCCTCATGCAGCTCTCAGTCATCTCTAATTGGAACACTCGGTAATTAGCCTTGTTATTTACTTGTTGTCCATGACCATCTATGACCTTCTCTGTCTGCCTTCACAACTACCTGAGACAGTTTTCCCCAGTTTTAGGTTGCTAATAAAACAGGACAAGGTTTTTGTTTCCTGATCACTCACTTTTTCCTTAAATTTTATACTTTGGGTTCTGTCTTCACCACTTAAATATCTCTAAGGACCTCTTCTTTGCAAAATCAAGGGTATTCTTCAACTTAATCATAATTCTCACTGAATCTTTTTTTTTTTTTTTTTTTTAATTCTAGACCAGAGATCACACACTGGCATACTGCAGACCAAATTAAGATTACAACTGTATTTTCTATCTGGACATTGTTTTTAAAAATCTATTTCTTTTATTTATTTATTTATTTATTTTTTAATTAAGCTTTTTATTTTGAGATAAATGTGGATTCACATGCTGTTGTAAGAAATAATACAGGGAGGTTCCTTTACCTAGACTCCTTTAATGGTAACATATTGCAAAATATCACAACCAAAGTATCAACATCGATGCAGTCAAGATACAGAACATTCCATCACCATCAACACAAGATCTCCAATGTTTCCTTTT
>NC_138374.1:110873973-110904490 GCF_054177405.1 Leptonychotes weddellii
AAAGTATCAACATCGATGCAGTCAAGATACAGAACATTCCATCACCATCAACACAAGATCTCCAATGTTTCCTTTTATAGCCACACTTAGTTGCCTCCTCCTCACTTCTTAACTTCTGGCAACCACTAATCTGCTCTCCTTTTCTATAATTTTGTCCTTTCAAGAATGTTTTATGAATGGAATCATATACTATGTAAATTTGGGGGATTGGAATTTTTTTACTCAGTATAATTATCTGGAGATTCAGCCAGGTTCTTGAATGTATCAATAATTTGCTTCTTTTTATGTGTTTACTGTGATATTCCACTGTATGGATATACCACAGTTAAACCATTCAGTCATTGAAAAACAATCTGGGTTGTTTCCAGTTTTTGGCTATTCCAAATAAAGCTGCCACAAACATTTGTGTACAGGTTTATCATGAATGTAAGTCTTCATATGTCTGGTATAAATACTTAGGATTACAACTGTCGGGTTGTATATTAATTGCATGTTTGATTTGTTTAAGAAACTGTCAAACTGTATTCCAAAGCATTTGTAGCATTCTACGTGGTCACCAGCAATGTATAAGTAATCCAATTTCTCTGCATCATTGCCAGTATTTAATGTTGTCCTTTTTGTTAATCTAGCCATTCTGAGATAGATATATAGATATATAGAGACATATATATATAATATGCATATATATATAAAAATCTATTTCTTTTAAAGTAAATTACTTTATGGGGCACCTGGCTGGCTTAGTTGGTAGAGCATGCAACTCTTGATCTCAGGGTTGTGAGTTCAAGCCCCACAGTGGGTGTGGAGCCTACTTAAAATAAAAAAATAATAATAAATAAATAAATTTAATATGGGGCACACACATTTTATTTGCCTCTGTCTCACCCCTTCTTATTACTTTATACTTGGCTATTCCAATGATATTTGCCCGACTTTTCAAGGGAATGAAATATGCAACTCCTATTTAGAAAAGGCTCTCTTTTGAGATGCATTTCCAATTTGGGCTACTTGTTTTTGTTTGTTTGTTGAATTACTTTTATGACCACTCTCTCTGTTCCCGCTCCCTCAAGTTCTTCCAATTCTGCTTCCTCATTCCATCTTTGAAATATAGATACTTTATAAAGATGAGCTCCTAGTCCTTGTCTCACCATACCCGCTCCCTTGGCGTCCTCACCCAATCTTACACACTCACTGACACCCTTACCTAGTGACTATGAAGAGTCTACACACCCACCCCTGGCTGACCCGTGGATTCTAGTGTGCTTTTCAAAGTGTGCACCCTAGGGGCACCTGTGTGGCTCAGTTGTTAAGCGTCTGCCTTTGGCTCAGGTCATGATCCCAGTGTCCTGGGATCAAGCCCCGCATCGGGATCCCTGCTCGGCAGGAGGCCTGCTTCTCCCTCTCTCACTCCCACTGCTTGTGTTCCCTCTCTCACTGTGTCTCTCTCTGCCAAATAAATAAATAAAATCTTAAAAACAAAAAACAAAGTGTGTACTCTACAGCTTCACTAACAGTTCTAGAAATCCTTTAAATTCAGTATGTACAAATTAATTTTTTTCTCTTAGCCTTAAAACTTAGTGCGTTATCAACATTCCTTATCCTTGCAGTTACCACTAATCTCCTAATTATCTGGATTCAAAATACCTATTATTTTTATCTTTCTGTGACGTCCCTTTATTGTCAAGTTCTGTTTCCATCTCTCTTGCCAACCTGATCTCCACTTCTCTCATATGATGCTTATGAACAATCAGCCTTTTCTTAATTGATAGTGCTATTTGTCAATAGTTAGAGAACAAGTTTAAAATCTCCACAAGATAATACATTTCTAATATTTTCTTAGACAAACTACCGTTAATCTTTTTAAATGTACACCCTTTTGAAGATGCTAACTTACATGTACAAAGTTCATCTTCCCTTCCCTTCTAGAGTATCAGGAGGGCTGATCTTCCATACCTGAGTGTCTCATAGCCCCACCTTCCTTCTTGCAGAGGCATTTCCAAAAAGCATCTTACACTGTATTCATGGATAAAAGGAAGTCTGTAATTTTGATCTATTAAGGAACCGTCGAGTGACTGATCACCTTTACTTTTTGTAATGCAGTTTAACAGATAAGAGTTTTGTTTTAAATTCTGAATCTGGCTATTTTTCCTACAATAATACTCATTATTTAATTCATTTTTTCAAAAGTTAATAAATTATTCTCTTTTCCCCTAAGCTAATTATTTTCCATCCCTATCCATTTTAGAGGCTATTTCCAGATTAAACTTTCTGAAGCCTAGTTCCATTAATTTTCCTCCTTTGTTCAAAAGTATTATAATAGTCTCCTCTTGTACATAAAATAACATCCAGTTCCAGAGTAGGGAATTCAAGTCCATCCATGATCTGAATCCAAGCTTCTTTCCCAAGCTGATTGTATTGATTATCATGTGTCAAACTTCACAGCCAAATCAAAACTTTCATCTTTCCACCTTGTGGTGGCAGACTCTAGAATGGCTTCCCATAATCCCTATCACCTTGTATTCATGGTCTTGCACAGTACTGTCCCATGAGCAGGGGCATGACATATGATCCACTTCTAACAAACACAATACAGCAAATGGGACAAGAAGTCTGTAATTACATGTCTGTGATTACATATAGAAGATTGTGAGACCATCTTGCTAAAGTCTATCTTTCCCTGGCTGGGTTTAAAGAACTACACTTCCATGGTGTGGGTTTCACACTGGATAGCCCATATGGCAAGGAAGAGGGTAGCCTCTCCAAGCTGAATGCCAAAAACAAACTGAAGTACTCAGTTCTTCACCTTCAGGGAACTGAATTCTGCCAATGGAAATGGATCCTTCCTCAGCCAAGTCTCAGATGAGACTGCATTCCTTAATAGACCCAGGGTTGCAATCTTCTGAGACCCTAAATGGAAGACTCAGCTAAGCCATTCCAGGATTCCAGGCCTATAGATCTGTGAGATAATATGTATTGTATGAGCTGCAAATTAGTGGTAATTTCTAACACAGCAACAGAAAACTAATACACATCCTCTACTTTACCTCATGCCTGAAGAATTTTCTCTATATGACCAAGAATTTTAATTATAACATATCATATATCTCAATTCCACTTAGCTTGAAAAATTCCTGTCTTAGAAAGCAATCCTTCCCATTTCTCTACTCCAACAACAGCTTATCAAACCTGCACTAAGAAACATTTTTATTGTAGATGTATATCTTTTAGACCATAACCTCTTAAAAGGCAGAATTTGTGTTTGATTCATCTTTAGTATCAAGGGACCTAGTACGTTGCCTTACGTGTGTTAATAGCTCATAAATACTTTTAATAAGTTAATAAAACCCTACAAAATATTTGAGCCTAAATATTTAGGTACTGGGAAGATTAAAATACGTGCTTAACTTTCTGTTTCAAAAAAAAGTGACAAAGTGGGCATCTGATTAGACTAGAAAATATTGCCTAGAAATAGATTCAAATTTCCAATAATTTATTTTTTCTAGATCTGCTCTAACTGCACTGTGAAACATAAGAAGCTTTTAAAAGAATGATAGAAATGTACAGCATTAGAGAAAACACATGAGAGTATTCAGAAATTAATTTTTACATAAATGGTGACAGTTTTCCTAAAAGTTTCACAAGATCCTAAATATTAAAATTAACGAAGCTTAACTTCATCTCCTCATGTCTATGATTTTTCAGTTTTTTAATGATAATGAACTTCCTATCTGCTTTATTCAAAACTATTGTCTGTATTGGTAGTGTGACTGATTAGCAAAGACAGGAACACAGATTGATAACTGAACCTTTTTCAATTATGCAAAACAAAATGTGTAAAAGTAGAAGGTAATATGAAAGGAATAATCTATTTAACATGAAGACATTCTAGGGCTGTGTGTATGCTTTGTAAAACAGCCACATCATATGTGAAAGGGATTTATGCTTTCATAAGAATTGCTAAACATTAAAGAAAATTGTAATAATGTTTAATATTACATATGGTAATGCTATTATAATAAAAGGGGATTCAGAAATGTATTCTGCTGGGAATGTAACTTCTTGTGCTAGCTTATTGAGAATGCATGATTATTATATCTATATTCTATATGAATTGGCTAATTCTCCAAGAGTGTCAGTATATTCAGAGATACTAAATTGTTCTAAAAACTGTTTAAATGTAATTTAGATTCATAACACTTTTCTAAATATTCACTGATTTAAAAATTATTAAATTGCAGGACTGTGGTTTAACAAAAGAACATTTTTAGATCTCTACCGTATGAGCCAGGAAGGACTAGTATCATAGCAAATTTGTTTTATATACAACCCTAAACTGCTAACAAAAGAATGGAAATGATCCTTTACAATGAGAGATTTAAAAGTGGTACTCTGTATTTCAAAAATCTCTAAAATAAATAAAATGAATAAAAGCCTCCCAACAAATTGATGCCTTAATCCTTAATATGCTTCTTCGTAGCATGAAAAATATGGTTAGCATTCAGTAACTGCTATCAAATCAGTCTACATCAAAAGCATGTTCACTTGCTAGAATTTGTGTTGTCATTTTGGAAAATTACTTTAAAGCATGCATCCTATAGCATGTGAAATACTATTGTCAAAAAAGTCATAACATGTTATGTAAAGGAACACATTAAATTCTATGCTTCTGTAAATATGCTTTTCATAATGCTGTTAGCTAAAATACTTTAAAGGATCTTCTATTTTATATTTCAAGTTTTTCATTGAGATTTTTAAAGTATATACTCTAAATTTGTGCTTTTCTGCAAGGTGATAATTTCAAGATTATCATTATAACAAATACATTCTTTAAAACATCAATGTCTTAAAGTCAATATGTTTATCATTGTGAATCTACACACACAAACACATATCCACACATAATCCTTATGAATATATATTTTATCTGCTTTCTCCTCCTACAATCCATTTTCCTGAAGAACAGCTAGAGGAACCCATTTAAAATGAAACCCAGATTATCTCATTCTTCTACTTAAAACATACCAATATCTTCCACAACACTGAGGATAAATCCAAATGGCTTGGCTGCTTAACAACACCCTGTATGATTGGTCCCTCATTGGACCCCATTCATCTCATTTCCTAGCATTCTTCCCCAGTTCAGAGTGCAATAGTCACAACAGTCTATGTTCTGGACCTTGAATATCCCAAGATTTACTTTTGCATTATGGTCACAGCTGCTCCCCCTTTATTTTCTTATGCTTATTTCCTCCTTGACATGCAAATCTTAGTTTAAATGTCACCTCCTCAGAAAAGTCTTGTGGGTCACCAATCCTAAAGTAGCCACCATCACCGAGCCCATAATGTCACCCTATTTAATTTGCATCTTAGCTGTGCCCATGTGTATGTGTGGGTGTATATGTATTTATTGTGAGTCACAGACAACCAGAAATTAGCAGCATAGACGTAGTGCCTGGCTTAGAGCAGGTGTTTTGAAGGAAGGAATGAAACATTAGGATAAATAGGGCTTGCTGTAGAGTTACACCTGACTTTAAAAGTTTGGCTTTCTCTTTCATTTGTTAAGTAACCTTAGGCAAGTACTCAAATTCTCTCAGCCATTTCTCATCAGCAGAAATGAAATCATATCTATTTCATAAGGATTTTTGAGTAACAAATAAGATAACATATATTCAATATTTAACCTGTTGACTGACACACAGAAAGAAGTAAAGAAGAAGTCTCTGTGTATTATATACATAGACAGACAGAGTCAGAAGAGAGAGACTCATCCCCAAGACAATAAATTGTCATCTAGAGATGATTTTGTGTGTCATTTATGAATATTTTTTAAAAAAAGATGAATTAAGATTTATAAAATAACATTTATAAAAAACAGAGTTTTGATTGATAGAAGAAACATTAAAAGCTATATCTGGTTAAAAGTAATTTTGACAACTTATTTTTCTCCTTAAACTTGTATATATTTTATTATGAATGTAAAAAAATCAAATGATACAGAACTACATAAAGCATACTTTCAAAATTACCTCATTACTACCTCAATTATATAATTATTAGCTTCATTTTATATCATCTATATTTTTATGAAGGCATGCTGACTCTATTGTATTTATTACTTCATGGGGTATTGATAATTAACACAATTTTAAAAATGAAGTGACTGGTGACAGACAATAAATGTTATTTTACAAAAGAAAATACTTTAAATGTTTTAAAATATGACTAAAGTGAGAATTTATATTTTGATAAAATATGTTTAGTTTTCATTTCTCCAGAAAATTTAATTATCTCAAATTTAGAATTTGTTATGGTTGTATAAGAGTGTTCAGGTTTATAATAGTACTGGAAATGTATTCACTTAAATGTCTGGCTTAGTTGGTGGAGCATGAAACTTGATCTTGAGGTTGTAAGTTTGAGTCCCACATTGGGTGTAGAGATTACTTAAAAATAAAATCTCTCTAAAATTTAAAAAAATTAAAATGTTAATTTCAAAATTGCAAAATCTAAAAGAAAGTGTGGGACTTTTATAAAGACCTGGAGTTGTCAAGAGAAGAAAATTTACAAGAATAAATGAATTTATAATATTCTGAGACAGGAAATGACAGGCTGCCTCACCAAGGCCCAAATTGTGCTGATCTGTTTGGGTCAGTGTCCAAATGTTGACCTAGAAGAGAGATACAGCATGGAAGCAAGAGTCTTACACACTAACCAGTCACATGGCAGTCTGAACTTTTAGGAGAAGATGGGTGTGGTTTATGGATATTTTTAAAAATCAAAGACATCACACTTCTAAATCATATATGGCTTTCTTCAGTAAACATGAAGAGTGACAGAGAGTGATATCATGAAGATGGCAACACAGGTTATGTCTGACTTAGCTCCCCCTCACAAGAACAAGATACCACTGAGAGAACACTAGGGTGAGGCTCACCTCAGAGACTAAGACAGATGGCATTAGAAGAGAAAGAGAAGCAGCTACCCTGTGTTGAGTGCATTGCCCCTTCCCAGAACAGCACAGCACCACATGGAGAGGTCCCCCCATCCCCAAGCCTCTGGTTTCTCCAGTGGAAAAAGAGAACCCAGGGAGGGAAGCCAGCCTTTCCCAGCATTGCGGGTCACATTGTGGGAGCCCCTACCAGGATCTCACACAATGGGGATTAAAGGGGAATCTGTAGGGCCCATCTACTGAGAATCTGACTGTGACAGAATCACAGCTGGGAGTTGCTTACAACAACTAGCACATGGATCTTGGTAGACTAAATTAATACCTGCAGTACCCGAGTAGTAATCCCAACTGGCGGTTTTGTTCATCTGCAAAACAAAGTCAGGAGCACAGTTTAATGAGGAAATACAGCAGGGTAAAGATCTGCTTGATTTGAAGCCTCAAATGAGGAGTTTTGCCATCCTTATACTTTAAAGCTATAGTCATAAAAACAATATGGTACTGGCATAAAAACAGACAAATAGACCAATGGAACAGAATTGAAAGCCCAGAAATAAACCCAAGCATATATGATCAACAATATTTGACAAGGGAGCCAAGAATACTCAATGGGGAAAAGATAGTCTCTTCAATAAATGGTGCTGGGATAATTGAATATTCACACTTAAAAGGATGAAATTGGACTCATGTCTTAAATTGGACTCATATCTTATCACTCACAAAAATTAACTCAAAATGGATGAAAGACTTAAATGTAAGACCAGAAACTATGAACTCCTAGAAGAAAGCGTAAGAACAAAGTTCCTTGACATAGGCCTTGGTAATGACTTTTTTGCATATGACACCTAAAGCACAAGCAACAAAATAAAAAATAAGCCAGTGGGGCTACATCAAACTAAAAAGCTTCTGCACAACAACAACAACAAAACCATCAACAAAGTGAAAAGATAACCTATGGAATGGGAAAATATATTTATAAACCATATATCTAAAAAGTTATCATATAAAGAGTCATACAACTCAATAATCCAATTAAACAATGGGCAAAGGACCTGAATAGACATTTCTGCAAAGAAGATTTACAAAAGCCCTATGGGCACATGAAAAGATGTTCAATATCACTAGTCATTAGGGAAAGGCAATTAAAACCACAATAAGATATCACCCCACACCTGTTAGAATGACCATCACCAAAAAACAAGAGCTAACAAATGCTAGCGTGATTGCGGAAAAAAGGGAACCCTTGTGCTGTGTTGGTGGGATTGTAAATTGGTACTGTCACTGTGGAAAACAATGTAGAGGATTCTCAAAAAATTAAAAATAGAACTATCATTATGATCCAGCAATTCTACTTCTGGAAATATATCCAAAGGTGAAAACATTAACTTGAAAAGATATCTGCACCTTTGTGTTCAGCGCAGCATTATTTACAATACTCAAGGCATGGAAACAACCTGAGTGTCCATTGATAGATGAATGGATAAAGAACTGTGAAGTATATATGATATATACAATATATATGTAATGAAATATTATTCAGCCATAAAAAACAAGGAATTCCTATCATCTGTGACAACATGGATGGACACTGAGAGCATATGCTAAGTGGAATAAGTCAGACAGAGAGAGACAAATACCGTATGATCTCACTTACATGTGGAGTCTAAAAAAACAGCAACCAAATTAGCAGAAAAAGAGGTTAGAATTGCAGTTATGAGAGGCGAGGGATGGAGAGAGGGCAAACTGTAGGAAAGTGGTTAAAAGGTACAAACTTCCAGTCATAAGTATAGGGATATAATGTACAACATGATGACTGTAGCTAACACTGCTGTATGATACATAAAAAGTTAAGAGAACAAATCCTAAGAGTTCTCATCACAAGAAGAGTTTTTTCCTTCCCTCTTTTTTTTAATTGTATCTGTAGGAGAAGATGGATGTTAGCTTAACCAATTGGGGCAATCATCTCACAATACATGTAAATCAAACTGTTATGCTGTATGCCCTCAACTTACATAGTGATAAATGTCAATTATTTCTCAATAAAACTGGGAAAATATAGAGTGACAGCTATAAAAATAAAGACTGATACCAATTAACTGACTCTTTTATACTACTTCGAAAGAAGTTCTTAGTTACATTTGTTATTTTAGAAAAGTATATGTTAGACTGAAGGGGTAACCACATGGGTTTTGGCATTCTTCTCTCCTCTCCCACCAAATGAAACATGAAAGGTTTTATTGAAAAGAAGATCAAAATGAAGAACAAATCCAATTTGTTGTAATTTTTGTCAATGATCTCTAATAATTCTGTTTCTTCTCACAAAGTTTAAAGAAGAGAGTTCTGTTCATAACATTTGGATCACAGTGAGATATTTCAAAAGTATCAAGTTAAATGAGTGTAGTAGAACTAAGTTCTACAATGTAGAATTTTTTCACATTCAAACTTGCATTCCATCAATGTTAAAATATTAACTTATACAATAAACATATAGAATACTCTGTGTTTGTTTATATGCATATTCAAGAAGGGAATGTATTGCTTGTTAGTAATAAAATAATGGAAATTGACTTTCGGCCCATTTTGGAAACAACTTTGAATCATAAGTATGAGAAATATTTTGGAGAGCTTTTCTTTTAAATGACAGGCTATTGTTCTATTATGGATATGGCAGACTAAAGAAGTTCCGTATGGCTGGAGGAGTAGTAACACTACCGATAATTAAAGACTGTACAATGTCTCTACTTAGCTATGGTACTGTAACCATAATTATTTTAGGACTAAAAAGAATTATAGTTTTTCCCCCAGTCCAACCCTATTATTTAACAGTTGAAGAAACTGAGGCTCAATTAGATGAATTTGTTTGCCCAAGGCCACTTGGCAAGTTGGCAGTGGAAGAGGGAATGAAATCCACATGTCCTGCCTCTCAGAAGAATACCCTTGCCCTCAACTGTTTGACCTCTCCTTATAATGAAATGACATACATTTTTTTTTTTTTGGTGCTCAATAAATACTTGTTGAGGGGGACATGAAGGAGGGGCAGGATGGCAAGGGAAGGGGAGGCATGCTGTCCCCACAGCCCAGCCTCCTGGTCAGGAACAGGGTCCTGCTCAAGTGGGCAGGTGGCAGGGTGAGTCGTGGGGGGCTGCTGGGCCACCCTGAGCTGGGAGGCCAGGCCTAGGCCTCAGAGGAAGGGTGGTCCAGTGGGCAGGGAGGGGGCGGCAGGGGTCATATCAGTGTGCAGCAGCCTGATGAGGTCAAAAGTTATTGACATTTACTTTTTCTTTCTTTTCTTCAGAACGATAGCTTGGAAGAATTATAATGAAGGGGGCCATGATGCTAATCTGGATTAATTCTTGCTTTCAATTACATGTAGACTCTGACTGTAAGATTTCATCTTTTCCCCCCCTGAAAATCCACTACACTTTTTTGCTTTCATGTAAAAGTTATAGCAGATAATAAACAAGTATCTCAGAAACATACAGTTATACGGTGGCACTGTTGCCATGTTGTATTTTTATGACACTTGAAATTTTTTAAGTAAAATTCATAATTAAAATCATGTGACTATTATAGCAAGTACTACTTTCTTCCCATCTCTCCCCTCAGGCACCTGGCAACTGGATATACTTTAAATATGATCTTTAATAATTACCATAAAGATAAGCATATCCATTTATCCATTTTACATAAACACACTATCTCAAAAATTAGCCATAACAGAAGTTGTTCTATTGATCATCTATTCATCCATCCTCTCTTTCCCTCTCTCTCTCCCCCCACCCCCCATCCCACTAGTCAGTTGTATGTTCCAAATAAATCATTTTGGTTTTCCTTTCCATTTTTAACCCTCATGGTTTTCTTCCTTAAGAACAAAATTAATTAGTAAATCATTGCTTACATCAAGCAATTAACTGAATGGATGAAGATGGTTTTGTTTTAGAGAGGTTAACTCAAGAAGAAAAGAGAATTCATGTTTCCTCTTCAGTTTGAATAGGTTGGCTCTATGTTTAGGTAAAAAGACAATTGCAATTATATTATATTATCTAATTACTCATAAGAATTAGGATAAATTAGCACTATCAACTATGACTTAGTTAATTAGATTAATGCCCATTCTCTCCAACGTTTCTAATAAGTGGAATGAAGACAAGATTATTTTCAGAATGGCATTCAAAAAGCTCTGGGCTGACCTTTTGAGGTGGTGGTTTACTAGGCATCTGAGTGGGTAGAAGTACTGAACTAGAGGACGCAGAAGTGACAGAAAAAAAAAAATTACCAGTTCTACTATTTTGCCTAAGGCTGGCCCATCACATGAGTGAATGGTCTTCCTTCTTAGATCTTTATGATACATTTTCTTTGGGCATGCTTCAACCAGATGTGCGTAAATAGGATTTTTCTAAGACATGTTTTTATTTGATGGCTGTGTGCAGCCAGTGAGCAGACTAGTTAAAGTAACTTACTTTGCTGCCTTAAACATTTCATCAAGTCAGCTGGAGCTTCTATTCCGTCAAGACAGGGAGTTTGCTCTGCTTATGCCCAAGACCTGCTCTTGGCTTCATCATCATGTCAGCTATTACTTCTGTGTTCATGCTGTTCCAGAATCTGGTGCCCACTGTTTTTGATCACCATTAAAATTTTTTAGCATACAGTAGCTTTTATCATTATATAATTTCCCTCCTCGAATCACATCGTTTTTTCAGTCTAAGTGACACTTTTTCCAATATTAGCATTGAATCTCCTACTTTCTTTAGTTTGCATTTATTCTTTTTTTCTTTTTTCTTTTGATTTACTCTTTCACTGTACTCAAACTTACTGTATCAATTATTTTAAGTGTATCTTTTATAAACATTACGTACTCTGGTATTACATTTTTACACAATGTGGTAATTTGCCTTTAGTGGACAAATTCATTCCATCCACATTTAGAGAAAATATCAATATATTTCATGTTTATTACTTATTTTAAATTATTCTTTCCTCTTTTCACTTTCTTTTATTTTTTTTAATTTTGCCAAATTCCTACTTATTTCATTTTTCCTTTTGTTATATTTAAATCATATTTTTCATTCTCTTAATAATGTTTATTCATTTTTTTCCTGCTCTTCTATTTAGATACCTATGACCCTACTATTATTTGAAAAAGACAACCAACTATTCTCCCGGTCAAGATGCATTGCCTTACCAATACAACAATCAGTTTCTCTGAACTCTCCTGCATTCTTCACAACAGCAAAAATATTAAAACTTTAGAAGACTTATACTAGGTCTTTCCACTTCCAGCAAATATGTCATTTTAATTTCCACAGTTCTTATTTAGCATTAAATCACCCACTACTAGACTGTTGTCTATTAAGATATAAAGATATATTGATAAAGAGATACATGAGCAGATTGATGGATCGATGGATAGGTATATAGATTACCACCTTCTTCTTTCTTTTCATCTTCCTATTGAATTCTCTTTTGACTGGTTAGAATCTTTTTTCAAGTATCTTCTTCATACAGGGTATGTGGGTAATATGTTTTGTAAATTTTTGTGTATTTCTAAGTAAATAACATTACATCTGATTATAAGATTTTTAAGTTCTAGCCCTTTTTCTTTCTTTTCTAGCTGCTTCAACTATTACTAATAAATATGATGCCAAACATACTGCCCCTCTCTTTGTAGGTAACTTTTATTTTGCTTGGAGGATGGTATATTTTTCAGTCCATGTTAGATGTGTTTCTTTATTCATCAATTTGGTTTAGAACGATGAAGGATCTTTTATTCTACAGACTTGATTCTTCATGTCAAAAGAACTCTCTAATATAAATTATTTAATTGTTGCCTCTCCTCTTTCTGTTGTCTTTCTCCCTCTGGAAATTCTATTATTTATATCTTCTGAATCTAGCCTTAAATTCTTTATCTTTTCCCTCATGATTGCCATCTCTCTCTATATTTTTGCACTGTTATTTGAAAATTTTAATTGTACTTGATCTTGTAGACCACTTAGTCTGATTTCTATACTGTCTCTCCTATTTTTCAGTTCAGCCAATCTGTTGCTTACTCTGAAATGATGATTTTTGTTTTATTTTTCTTTTGTTATTGTTTTAGCAATAAAACTTTTTTTTTAAAAGATTTTATTTATTTATTTGAGAGAGAGAATGAGAGAGAGCGCACATGAGAGGGGGGAGGGCCAGAGGGAGAAGCAGACTCCCTGCCGAGCAGGGAGCCCGATGCGGGACTCGATCCTGGGACTCCAGGATCATGACCTGAGCCGAAGGCAGTCGCTTAACCAACTGAGCCACCCAGGCGCCCGCAATAAAACTTTTTAATATCAAGTGCTCTGAATATTATTTTATTATTTCAAATTTTCATCTGTTCCCACCAGCAGTTCTAATTTGCTGTAAATGTGTCCTGATTATTCTGCTTGATCATCTTCTCTCTAGCTGCTGGGAAATGTTAGATAAGTTGTTATTTGTTTCGTGCTGTGTCATGGATCTCAGGACTGGAGGCTGGGCTTTCCCAAGTGGTTAGAATCCCATTGGTAAGAAAAGCAGAAGAGTTTTGGCACCCAGTCTAGAATCCCATTGGTAAGAAAAGCAGAAGAGTTTGGCACAGGTTACCAGTTCCTTGACAAAGCACCTGGAAGAAGCTTCTTCACTCTGTAGTTTCACAGAACTCTTTTGGCCCACAGGGGCAGGAGGACTTATTCATTTCCATCTCAGTCTTCTAGGGGTCCGGGACACCTTACATATTCATTTGGAATGATGTCAACCTTCTCCTTATGTGTTCCAAAAATATAAAAAGATACCCAGTCTTGAGGGGAAAGACTTAATGAATTGTAGGATAAGTCCAGAAGTTATAAGGTTGTCAACCTTCTTCCTGTGGGTCCACAGATATGTGAAAGCTAGGGTCATCCTAGGACCTACTTCTTATGCTCCTTTCCCCCAGGCAATAATCATTTTCTCCAGTAACTTACCCTGCCCCAGTTCTTCCTGCTGTGATCCTAACAGATGCCAGATGCCAGTTATGCCAGTTGTCCATGTGTTCCAAAATCTTTTCGATAACAGAGTCAAATAGCTTGGAAGGGGAGTTGATAGAAAAGAGCAGGTAGCTTTTCTGCCAGAATCTCTGCTCGTGGCACCCACTTTCTATAACACATGTTGTGAGTTGGTCAAATACCATGTTAACTCATTCAGGAAACTTTTGACTATCTGCTATGATACCAGGAAACCATGCCACTGAATTTTTTCCCCTCAACTAACATGTATTTTCAGGGAAGATGGGTATAAGAGTCTAAATTTTGATCACACCATAAGTGGTATTTTTGTGGGTGTTGAGTGGTTGTGTAGCAAGTAGTTAAGCTGCCCTGTGATTGTTCTAAATGCATTTGTTTTGTGTGCAGAGATTTATAGTGAAGCCAGTGAGCTGGAGATGCTAGACATCTACACTAATGAAAGAGAAAACAATTAAAACACAGTCCAGGACAATAAGAATGTGTTTCTACAGTGCAGTCACTCATGAGCCAAGCAGAACTAGCTTGTTCCAGTGTTTCTGAACATTTTTAACCTATACATCACAAAAATAAACATTTTATATTCAACTTCATAAAAGCTTTCAATAGACTACCCACTGAAAATTTATCCCTGCAATTTTTTTTTCTTGAACTTTGTTGAAGTTTGCTTTTTAATTTTTTTCAAAATATAAAACTGTGATATGGAATATATCTTTCAAATTCGAGTTCTGTCCTTTATCCACCACAATATGTTAAGAATCAGTGAATTATGCCATGACAATTTAAGTTGTTAGTAACCTGCTCTGTCACTAATAAATACAGAGCTGTTGTGACCAAATTTTTGATTCCACTGAAGTTAGAGCATTCAAGCACTTTATGGTTTCAAGTTATGGAGCTGGAAAGACATCTTTGATAACACACAATGAGATCACAAACGTAATACCAGAAACTTTCTTCACCTCTGTTCCGTTCAATTTTTTCAACAATGGCTTAATATAGGATTCATAAGGCTACTTTTAGGTATGGCTTTGTGGCAAAAATCTTTGTGGAGTTGGGGGTACTGGTGGAAATTAGTTTGAAGATACAGAAATTCAAAATGAAGGAATTATGACACTGGCTGTCAGACGAGCAAGCCAACAAAGTACCCTAATTTGTTGTTAGGCTGCAAGGTAAAGGCAAATATCTACATTGAGAGATGATGGCAGTTCTCACATTTAAAGAAGCATATCCTTAGGTTTTCAAACTCAAATCTAAGTCAAATGAGAAATGTTTGCCAGACCTGGCATGATTTAACCAATTCAATCAATGGCTCGCGTGGTCTGTCAAATAGAGGAGAAATCAGACTTATTCAGTATCCTAGGAAGGCAAGAACCAGTACCAGTAGGTTTAACCATAGAAATTTTCCAAAAATTGCATGCGAGATCCTCAGAAGACAGTGAATTTCCTGTCACTCCAAGTATTCCAGTCAGTAACTGAATGATATAATTTATGATGCCTGTGTGGTCTGGGTTTCTGATTAGAGAGGGAATTTAAGCACCAGAAGTGCTGTTAAAGTATCTTAAATTTATTCTCAATTTTGGAAGTTTGTAATCATTTAAGTAAATGTTTTTAAATCTTCATCTTCTATCCTCATCAAATATTTATATATAGTTAAGTTTTGTTGGGTATTATGAAACTATTGATATTTGACTATTTTTCTCTACAAAAAAATTCATATGACTCAACCAAACATTATTTCCTAACAAATAGAAGTAGAAATTACATAATTAATTTTGTGGTTGCTATTATGTCTACCTTAGATTCTACCACTTTTTCTACCATTTTTTGTCACCAACAAATTCCACCTTATTCCCAAAAAGAGTAGAATATGGGTTTCTTCTCCATTAACCATTCCTTCCTTATCCCTTACACCTGCCCTCCTTCCTTCTCCTCACTACACTAACATTGTGTCATGCTGTGAGGTTAAATTTCACACTGAAGTTATCCTAGATAGTATTTCATAAAAGAAACACCTAAAGTGTAGGCCATGCCTCAGTCCACTTCAGTTTCTCCCCAACTTTATTTAGTTTGTCAAATTACCTAAAGACATTTTGAAAAGAAAAAAACAATAATTCATTTTGGAAATTATCATCTTGTACCAGAATACAGTATCCCATAGGGAAGTGTGGTCCAAACTTTGGTAATTTTGAAATTTATAACCCAAGAAAAGTCTAGTCCAGAAGGTAGTTAAAAGAGTAACCAGTGTGATATTACTAATGGTCAACTCAGAATGATATCTCAGGGCCACAGTTCTGAAAGCTTTCAGTTGAGATATAGTATTCAAAGGTATATGTACTCTGTATATAGACCTAAAGATCCCAGACTTCAAATTCACCACTTGTTCCAAGAGGATGAAAGACTTAAGAATAATCATTCAGTACCTTTTAAGGTAGGAATTCTGGTTGTGTTTCATAAATCTGTAATAGATTTAATTAAAAAGTAAAATGACTATTACATAATGGATCATCTTCCTAAGATAAAAATAGAGCATAAACACCATTAATAGTGGATAAAGTGTGTCACATTTTAATAATGCTAAATATATGCTAAATAATGCTAAATATAAAAAAATGTTTAGGAGGCTTTTAAGAGTTTTTTTTAAAAATCAAGTTAATTATATACCCATTCAGTTCAACAAATTGCAGCTAATTATGGAAACATAATTGTGGTGTTACTTGACAGATAAAGATATGAGTAAGATAAAATTCTTGTCCTCAAGAGACTTGAAATCTGCTGATGAAGTCTAAGAAAATACTGGATAAATAACTGCAGAAATTAGAGAATACTAAATATGCTGTTCCAACTTTTCATCAGGTCAGCAGCTTCTGAGTGGTGCAGCGTATTATAGGAAGAGTGAACTTCATGGCATGCCCTTTTTGGCAGACTTCCTTTTCTATAATGTAGTGTTATATGGGATCTTCTGTTGATGAATTGGTCTATAAGCCCTTAGTAGTGCTGGCTGAGGCTCTGCAGGCAGGAAAGGCAACCCATACCCAGAATATGTATCAGTTGAGCCAAAAAAATATGCTGTCCCTTCCAGGGTGGAAGAGGTCCAATGTGATCCATCTGCTACCAAGTAACTGGTTTCCTTTAAGGGTAATGTGGTATCAGAGCTCTGCATTGGTTCTGTTGCTGCCAGACTGAACATTGGGCAGCAGCAGTTGCTAGATGCCCCTTAGTGAGTGAGAGTTCAATGCTGTTGGGCCAATGAATAGCCTTCCTCACTGTCAACACAGCTACTCTCTTTATGAGCCTATGTGTTAGCACCAAAGTGGGTGATGACCGAAAGCTGGCTGAAGTCGAGGGTCTGAGTCATTCTATTTTGTTTTTTAGTGACTCTGCTCCCAAATGTACCACTTCTATCTTAAGATATATTGCTGTGGGATTTGCCAGACTTTATGAATTTGTAGATCTGTCAGAAACCAGCTCATGGTGGGCATCTCTGCCGTAGTCATTTGATGTTCTATGTTCAGGTGCATGCCTAGAGCTCTCTCTCAAAAGATAGCATGTTTTTTGTTGTTGTTGTTGTGTGTGTTTGTTTTTTATTCCAGAACTGTAGGAATTTACAATGTGATTCTGCAGTTAGGGATTGCCATAATTCCTCCAGAGTATATTTTTATAGAGCAGTTTCCTCCAAAGTAACAAAGTCTACCAGGTCTAATGGCTCTAGTGGTAGAGTCGATTGCACTGCAGACTAGACCTGCTATAGAATCATTTACTCTGAGCTCTACTCAAAGCCTTTAGTGTCATTCAGAGTTGTATGGATTGAGTAACACTTCAAAGTGTGGAATATGCTTCTTTCTTAGTAGTTGGATGGAAGGTGCTACATGTAATAATCTTCCTTTATCTTTGAGAAAATATCCTGAGATGCTTTAGGCTATTGGACCCCTAGAAACTTCACTGATGTGGAAGCCTCCTCCATCTTTGTAGGTTTTGTCTCCACCTTCTGAATATCATGTATATATCTGAGAAATTCTGCTAGCATATCTGCTCCCTCATGTGCATCTTGTCACATTAACATGATGCCATTAATGTGGTGGATCAATGTAATGTTCTGAAGAATATCAGCATGGCTCAGGTTCTGAGATTTAACTTAGGACTATGCTATGACAGTGGGACACAGCAATTGGTATAGCCCTGGGTCAAGATAAATGTATACTGTTTTCTCTCCCAGGTGAATGCAACCTGTAGAGATGAAAAATATTGCACTTGTCAAATCAATGACTGTATATGGTGTTTGCATGGCCTTGCTAATCTGCTCTAGCAAAGATATTATATACAGCACATTGTCTGCAGTTGAGTCATAAACTCACTAAGTTGTAGTGGTCCACTGTCATGCTCAAAGATCCACCTGACTTTTGTAGGTTGGCAAAAAATTGAAGATGTCATGGGACTACCTTTCATACGTTCTTAGTTCTTTAATAGTGGCAATAACTGTTGCCACTTCACAGGATGAAGTATTATTTTGGATACACCATCTTAACTGGAGGGTAGTGAGACTTTTCAGAGGTTTTCATTTAGTCTTCCTCTTATAATAATTATTACCCCATAGGCCAAAGAACCAATGTGGAATTTCTTCCAATCATAAAGTGTGTCTACTATAATATATTCGAGACCAAGGTAATGTCACAAGGTGAGTCCATGAGCCTAGTACACACTGTGATCTGAGACCTGTGCCTAAAGCTACATTTAGTACTCAGTCCTCATTGGTCTCCCACTCTAACAGAAGGGCCATGATATTGCTTTCAGTTCTTATTTATTAGTGTCAGCTCAGGTCCTGTGTCCACCAGTCCTTGAAATTTCTGGATGTTCCCTTTTTCCCACTGAACGATTACTTGAGAAAATGGTCACAGACTTTTGGGGGGAAGGACTAGGGAATCGTTACCTATCCACTTGCCATGATAGTGCAGGGTACTTCCTTCAGAGGACCTGGCTTCTCATGTAGTCAGTGAATTCCAGGCCTGAAAACTGTCTCAAGTCTCACAGTAGGCGAGAGAGTGTTGAGCTGTACCTTAACAAAAGAGAGAACACTCATCACAGGGCCATCTGTGGGGAGAGGATTTTCAAGAGAGTCACTGAGGCAGGTGCCCTGATGTTCCTGATTATTCGTCCCTGGATTCTGTGGCTTGTACAGATTGAGTTAGACTGTATATCAGGTGAATATCATAGGCATGATTTAAAAATTTGGAAATATGTGGCCTCATCAGTCTTTATCTGTTGAGTGATTAAGATTTAGCTAGCTGTCCTGTGTCTGAGCCATAAAAATTTGCCTTCCCCACCTGGAAGTAAGAACATCAGAGGGCTTGCACTAGTTGTAACCACTGTGGCCTCTTCTTACCTACTAGAGACTTGCTCTGGCATTGGCCTGGGAGTCTCTCCTCTCTTAGATCGCTTTCTAAGGTGGCATGTTTCTACTTTGCTGGGTTCTGCCCAGTTTCAGATTCCACTGAGTAAGACACCGTCCCACTTGCTTTCAATGATTTCATCTCTCCACAAACTGGCTCATTGCTACGGGTTGTGCCTATATCCACACGGGGAGTAAGAATAATGTGTATGCATGTGCATTGTGTATGTTATGGGTGTGTGTGTTTTGGGTCGAACAGGAGAGGTTGTGGTGGAAAAATCTCACTCAAGTATCTTTTTTTCCTTCTTTACAGCACCTTCTGGCTCCCTAGTTCATTATAAATCTAGGACTGAGACAAATAAAACATACCTCTCTGGGCTTCCTTCAAGGTTAACTTTCAGAGATCTGATACTGCACAGTAAATTTAGCTGTCCGAATATATATTGATTTCACAAAGGCATTTAATAGGTTTCTCATTATATTCTTGCAGATAAAATGAGTGAATGTTGGATGAATGATAATAAACTTACCAAAGTGGTTTTCAGTAACCATTCCCAAAGTTTATTGAGCTCTGAATCACTGTCAGCCTAGAGTTAGGTCTCTTGTGACATGCACTGGGTACTGTTTTCTTCAACATTTTAATCAATGACTTGGATAAAAATAAAGGTACACTTATCAAAGCAGAGGCAGATGAAAAATATTAAGATTTAAAAATAGACTTAAATTATGGGACAAAATGAATAAGATGGAATTTGGAGAAGTACACTATGTTAGAATTATAATGCAGCTAAAAGACCATGCAGTTCAAACTGATGATTGTTTTTGGATAAGGTAACTGACACCTAGAGCGGGGAAGTGATTTACCCAAAGTCACTCAGCTTGCTTGTAACAGGGTCAGGCTTGAACTCTGAATTGTTTTCCTAGTGCTATCTGCACTAGGCTTTGATTTTTTTTCACTTAATAATATCTTAGACATCCTCAAAATTATCCTCAAATTTGATTTTCAATTTGCTGAATTCCAAATATATATCAGAAACTATGCCTTTCAGTGTGGAATCCTATATTTTGCCCAAAACAACAAAAATTGCTTACATTAGTACAGGAGAGACAAAGCAGATGTGAAAAAGATAGGATTTTTTTCCTTTACCACAGTAAGTCTCTAAATTGTGATTTGACTTCATAAAAAGCTAATTCAGTCCTAGACTGCATCAGTAGACATGAAGTATTCAGACTGAGAGTGGCTTTTTCTTGCATTCTGCTCTGCAATGATCAGACCACTTCTGAAACACACTACCCAGTGTTGGGCTGCACCTTAATAAAATAGAGAACATTCATCACAGGGCCATCTGTGGGGAGAGGATCTGGAAATCATAAAAGAAACTGAATATTGGTTAAAACGGACAATGAGATATTTCACCTAGGGGAAATGGACGTTTTAGTTATGCATGTGTTTGTTTGTTTGCTTGGTACAAGAAAACATTTAGAAATAGCCATAAAATGACTGAGTGATTTCTTTTAATCATGTTAAGTCCTGTCTAAAATGATCCAAATTTCCTGTAGTAAAGAGACTTTGGTAAGGCTGAATTCTCTGATTAAAAATACCATTAATCCTCTTTGCTTTTATTAATCTAAAATGATCCAATGCCCTTTTTCTTTCTCTTTCTTTCTTTCTTTTTTTTTTTTTAGAAACCACAAAGAGTTACATTTCTTTGTTTAGTACCTGAATATGTTACCCACTGAGCCTAAAGATATACACCCCAGAGCACTTTTATTCCTTTGGCTGTTAGGCTGGATAAGCAATCTGCAGTAGAAATTTTATTTGAATATTTCTCAGTTAACCCAGCCTGAATGTCTATAGATTTATGAGTTGCCCCATTGTAGTCATAGGCTTGTTTTAAATCTGTGGAAGGATTTTATTTCAAAGCATAATTTATTTAACTGATAAGTAATATCTTATTTCCACATGGTGTTAGGAGGTAGCTCAAAAAGACATTGAAAATAAAGTGTGCATTTTCTCTTTATTCTCTTGAAATTCCCATTTTAGAAAGATATGAGTTGAAAATATTTTATTCATTAAAACATTCAAAGACTACATGATTTGCTATAAAGAAAGCTTTGATCAACCTTTCCATAAGTGGGAAATTTAAAGTATTTTTAGGAACCATCTAGAAAGCAAATTTCTCTGATACAACTAAGACTGAAATAAAAAATATAATAACTCACACTGATTTTTGTCAGTGAAATAAGAGAATATAGTTAAAAGAATTAATTTTAAAAAATAAAACACAGCATAAACACTGATGGCCTTTGACTCTGCTATCTGAACTTTAATAACAATAATACTATGTGTGGGAACTGTGTCCAAGTGCTTTATATTTGTAACATGGACAATACACTCAATGAAGAATTTAGGTATAAAAAATGTAAATTTCTTTATTTTTATACAATTCAACCAAACCGCTGTTTGAAGACCCTATTTTATATCAGAAAATGTAATAATTGTCAATTTTGAGTAAATTTAGTAAAGTTTAAACCCAGTCATTTTAGGTTTTCCTTCAACCCTCCTTCTCCCTTGGATGCAACTAATTTAGGGAGATTGAATCCTAAGGCCTTAGGGGTATTGTTGAGAAATGACTAAGAGAAATTAGGTCCTGCCTGAGTCACCAAACATCTGCTGGGGTCCATGGGATTGGTGTGTTCTTGGCTGGTCCTCGGTATCCCTTCCCTTCCTGCATCCACTGAGTTAGCCAAGCTGCTATTCCACACATTTTCTCTCCTCTTTGGTCTAATTTCTTTGTCCCTACCATTTCTTATTCTTCTCAGAGGCAGAGGAAATCTGTGGTGCTCTCCCTCAGCACTCTGCAAAACGAAAGTCCAGGGAGCTGGATCAAATCCTATCTAACTAGGTTCAGCATGCTGACATTTCAGATCAACTGCTGCTACGGTTCTGTCTAGAACTTGTCCCACATACCTGGCCCCACCTAGAAAATGGCAAAGTCTTCTTCTTTGAATTCCCCAGCTCTCTCATGGCATTCTACTATTTAATCCGCGGGGCTGGTGCTGCAGGTCATTGAAGAGATCCTCACCAGAGTCTGACTCTTTTGCTTCCTCCTCTTATTCTTTATTTCCCCAAGTCTTCAAAGATTTAAAAATTTTACCTTCATCTCTTCTCCATTTGGAGCAAAAGAAATGCCTAAGTATTTTTCCAGTTCTTTCTCTCCCAAACCTTGATCATTTTTTTTTTTTTTCATAAGGCCTAGTTTGCTGCCACTATTATTTTCTGGTTCTATTATAATACCTGTCTCTTGCAGAATGGGAGTGTCAAGTCCCATCCCAGGACAGAAGGGAGAGGCATCACTGCACTGAAAGAAAATGAGTGTGTGTTGGGGGGGGGATACTTCATAATATTGTTTGTTATACATTCACTATAGTGCTTATTGATTTATCAAAGAAAGCCAGGTGCCTACATGGAAAGAAAGCCTGATGTCTCTTACAAGAACGTACTTCCTTAATGGCAGGGACTTGGTTTTCTTTACTAGAGAAGTGCAGAACACACAGCAGGTGCTCAAGAAATAACTGGTTGGATGTTTGGAGGAACGTGCACCCCATTTCAATCTAGATTGAAAGCGTTCTTAGGTTCCGCACTGTGGTTCACAGTGGGCCTGGATGTAAATCAAATGACTTACAACTCTATCTTAAAACAGGACTAAAGCTTTCATAATTTCAAAATGAGAAATGGGTTCATTTTTACATTGCATCTTTGAAATGTTAGATAGCTTGAGTCATTTTATGATTGAACTCTGACAAATATCTAAAATGTGACTGCTGTGTTGGAAGAATGGAGATTAATGGAACTGTAAGCCATGTCCTGTAGCACATTGGTTCACCGTGAATGGGTCCATAAGTGCCAGGCATTGACCCCCTTAGTGCTGAGGGTGGCAGGGGCCCCTTGGCTATCACCTCCATCTAAGAACAGCCCCCTCCTTTTGTCCAACTTGTCATGCAACTTCACAGAGCAGTAGGGGCTGGGTCTAACGTAAAAAGTCTGACCTTTATTCAAGTTATCTAACTTCTTTGATTCTGTTTTCTCTAAATGTTAAACTACCAAGTATTTAAAGCAATGTATCCAGCATCTGAGATCCCCAAGTATGTAAAGCAATGAAGATATATGTTATATTATATTATATTATATTATATTATATTATATTATTATATTATATATATAATATATTCATTGTTGACTGCCACACAGGTGCTATTCAGTAATATTGGTTATTATTACCTTGTATGTAGAAAGGCTGATTTTGAACAAAGCTGTGTACATTTTTTATGTACTAGTTATGAAGTGCATGTCAACTTAAGCAACAAAGAATCCCTCCCTATTTTAAAATATTAATTATGCAACAAATGTATCATTTCCTTAAGGCCACTTTCTAAAAACCGAAAATGAACTGTGTTAGTATATAGGTAAATTCATATTCTTTAGTCCATTTTATCTAATCTAATTGGTATATCAAATAAATTAGAAGAAAAAAAGTAAGTTCCAGGGTAATATATTAATTTATACTATTTAAATTGAAGTGTGTTCATTCTGAATTGTTCTTATTCACTCTGATTTTGGCAGTACATTGTGACATATGACCTGGATAATTATTAATGACCTGGAAAAGAATAGCTTAAACCAAAGGCAGATCCTAACTATGGAATTACATATTAGTGAGAGATTAATAAATACTTTCAAAAGACATATTCATTCATTGCTTATTCCTTTTCTTAGATTTCAACAGTTCATTTCTACAAAAAAAAAAAATGATCCATTTCTCTCATAAGGTGCTAGATTAAGAATCCTGGGCAGCAATTTCTTTTGAAAGCTAAAAGACAGTATTTGAGGGATAGCAAAAGAAGGCTATCATTTGGATTTCCATTTTGAAAGATGGAATAGAGTTCATTCTGAGAGATTATCTAAAATTTTAATTAAATAATGTGTCATAAAAAGAGAAGGTCATTCAACGATAGTATCTAAATAATCTTGACAGCTAGAGGTCTTTTATCAGTGTTACTTTTATTTTTAAGTGATTAGTTGTGCTATAGTGGGTGGTGTAACAGGATCACCCCCCCAAACAAAAACAAACAAGCAAAATACCCTTATATTCCATAATGTGGATTTTTTCACAGGATCCACACTGAATAAGCTGTTCAGTAATCAATAGATTTATGCTCCCATAATTATTCTTACAGAAGCCTAATAACAAATTCTGCAGTTATCGTTACCCCTGATGGCTGAAAGAAACACCATTTTTGAGACCCAGTGTTGTCTTTTACCCCCAAACTACTTGCATTTTCTAAATTTTAAAATCAATGCTTAAAATTTTTTTAAAAAATGAAATTAATGCTTATTCATTTTTTAAAATCAAAATTCCATTTGAGATTTTAACTCACTTATTTTATCACTATTCTTTTTCTTCCTGGCTCTCCTTGTAAAATGCAGAGATTAAATGAACTTTAATTATCCAAAAATGGAATAGTCAAGCTTGCTTGTCACCCTTCTATAATCTGTTAAGACTGTAATAGAGAGGCAATAATTCTCTTTGCACTGTTTGGATAGATTGCTATACATTTAAAAAAAATTATTAAATTAGAGCCTACCTTAACCATCTCATTCCAGATTTTACATTTTAATTGTTAATAATGTCCAAATTACTCAGGGCAGTAACAGTGAAAGACAGAGTAAGTTTAAAAGAAAAGAAATCACTTACAATCTATTCTAAAACATTTGCCTCAAGACAACGCATAAGTAAGAAAGGACTGATTTTAAACAATTAACACAGGCTCCTTCATTAGAGAAATAAAGTAAATTCTCCTTAGATTTCCCATAGGCTGCCATTTACCATTATCCAGTTTTGATAATGAGTTTGACCAGGTATTTTTCTCTTTGATTCAAACTGTTCTCCCTAGATAAATAGCCCATAGGGAAGTAATCTTCTCAATCCAAATTTCCTATGCCAGGAACATTGACAATCCTGGCATCCGAAACCACTAAAATCATTAAGTCAGATAATGGCTATTAAATGTAAAGTTCAGAAGGTTGTTAAATTGATTCCAGATGCCTAAATAATCTGCATTCACATTAGCAGTAGGTACATCAAATATATATGTATGCTGTATATACATTAACCTACCACCTGCCAATTATATCAGGAGAGTAGAACAGGATCAGAAGTAATAAAATCTTAATAGCTGTAATCTAGAGCTCTGAAGCCAATTTTCTAATATGAAAATCCATATAGCTAACTCACCTTTACTTTTATCAAAATTGCTTTGAACTAAGGAAAAGAGGAAAAACCTTGGACATAAACACACTAATTCCATTAAAATCATGTCTATTATTAACCTAAGGTAAAGTCTGAGAGGTATATTAAAAAGTGAGTCTTTGCTTTTCATTATTCATTCCAACAGAGGATTTTAACTATTGGGAACCTAGTGTAATGCATTTCCTGAAGGTTCCTCAAGAATAATTTGGGGATGTTCCTGGTAAGTCTATGTCTCTACTTTTCTTTTGACTAGAATATGGATTATTTTGAAGATTTGGCCCATAGCAGCATAAAGTATAACGTGTTGAAAATCTTGATTTGTGTTTGTGGATTCCCCTCCCCCACTCTAATGACTAAATGACCTTAGAGGTAAATTACTGTAGACTAGCTTACCTCTAAGTAAACTAGTAGGGTCCCATAGTTTGCTTAACACTCATGGGGAGAATTTTAAATCATAGTAATATCAAGGTGCCTGGGTGGCTCAGTCAGTTAAGCATCTGACTCTTGACTTCAGCTCAAGTCATGCTCTCAGCGTCCTGAGATTGCCCCAACTCAGGCTCTCCCCAGTCAGCAGGGAGTCTGCTTGAGATTCTTGGATTCTCTTTCTCCCTCTTCCTCTGCCCCTCCCCACTGTGCTCTTTCTCTCTCTCTGAAATAAATCAATAAATCTTTTTAAAAATCACAGTGATATTTAGTGGTCATAAATAGGGATTTCTAGATGTAAAATATTCAAGAGGTCTCTCAGAAGTTGTCTTTAAGATTAAGGTACATACCTGGGCCTACAATGATTTAGCACTAATGAAAGAAACAAAAGGATTATGTACTCCTTTAGGGCATAGGATTTTTTCCCCTATTTTCCATTAAAAAATTTTTAAAAATATAAAGATATATAAAATATTTGAAGACACACACTCTAAAATTTGGCATATTGCAACGAAATATAAAAGGTTAAAATGATATAAGCAGTTCGGCTGAAGAAAATATGTGAGCATGTTATGATTCTTCCCCTAAAGCAGTGATTCTGAATTTTTGGTGTTGTGGTCACTGAGGATTTCATCATAGCAATGAACTCTCTTACCAGATAAACTCCCCTTCACCCATTTCACATATATTTGACGACTGCCTGAAGCCAATCTATGAGTTTCCTAGAAGAAACCTCTCCTCAATGCTACAGTCCTCATCCTAAAATATTTTAGTCAAGTAGTTGAGGCAACCACACATGAATGTGATATGTGCCTCAAAAGGTTTGCAAGGAACTTTTACAGCTGTTTAGGTGAGGGGATGGTTATATATTGACAGAAGGAACTTGAAGTTCCATTCCTGAGATTTTATTTAAATTAGAACCAGGGAATATACTGGTTTTGAGAAGAAACAGACTAGTTGAGTATATTCCAGACAGGGGAGCTAATGTTAGGACAAGATCAGAGAAAAGAAATCTCTGGCATGTTTGGTGATCGGCTCACTCCTCAAATAAATTGGCTGGGAAATAATCATTTGGAAGAATGTTGGAAGGCTGATTAGGATTGTATTGCATATCAGATTATATTTAAAAAACCCTTCCCTGTTGGTAAATATTAAAAAAAAATGCGACTTTATTTAAATGGGCACAGGAAAGATTAATATGATGAAATTCATAGGATATAACACGAAAAACGAGACTTGAGCAGAGAAAGATAAAAGTCCAAATTAGGGTTGTAACATTAAGAAAGGAAAGGAAGGGGCAAATTGTAAAAGAAAAACACAATTTGAGGTTATTTAAATGCATGCAAATATAAGCAGACCCTTAATTCACAATTTGTTGCAGTTGCTTTACATTTCAATAGAGCACAAAGCATGCTTCATAGTTTTAGGAGGAGTTTCAAGGGGTCTGAACTATATTCTGCTCTGGAATGTTCATAGTGTTAACAAATTAAAGGCTACCAGAAGCTCTGGTTAACTGTATTTCAGCAATTATGTGTGAAGCCTCTATTAATATTCTAAAAAAACTATTCCTTAGTACACACTTTCTAATTCTTACAGCAGTAATGAATTACTCACAATTCTGACTTTTGTTGTGACAAAGCCATATTTGCTTATCATTTTTATTTTACATATATCATTGTTTATCAGTGTACATATTGGGAAGAGGAGGTAATTTTGAGCTGTACAGATTTCTGAATAATCAAATATTTTGAAATAGAAGATTTCCTACTCTAGCTTCATTCAGGTGAAAATCATCTACTTGAAAATATCTTGGAAACTCAGAGTGAAAACCATAAGAGCAAAGACTATAAAAAAAACAAAAACTTTTTATAAGGAGCAAAACTTTTATAATTACTAGATTCATGAAAAATAATTCAAATAAATTTAGCATTTTAAAAATCAGCAGGAGCAAGTAAAATAATTATGGATCCTAAGCACTGTATTAAAACACTTTTTATAAAGGAACATGAACATGACGCTAATTACTTGTTTTTTCAGTTAATAATTAATATGGGGTAATTTTAGTTTTAGAAGGGAATTTGGAGACATGTAAAAGATGCTTTGAGATGACTTATTTTACTAGAATAAAGATATCAGAATTTTTTCATTTCTTATAAAACATATAAATCTATGTCTTCATGTCTGTCAATCTAATTTTATTTTCTATTCTTAGGTCTATAGTTGTTACTAAAAGAATGAATGATTTAGAATCTAATTATATTGACATTTTACAAAAACTAACAAATAGATAAGTAATGAAATGTCTTCATTTTGATTTTTAGAAAAATGTAGACTTATGTTTTCCAAAACAGAGAAATAAGTAACTATCACATTGTGACTTTGAGACAGAAAAGAATTTGTTTTCATTTTTGGTATTATCTGCTGATGTGTGACAGTTGCTTTTTTTTTTTTTCCCAGATGAGAGTTGTGCATCAAAGTTCAAGTCCTAAGAGATGTTATCAGTCTGAACAGCCCAGTGAACAAATATTTGTGAACCTCCTTCCAAATGAAATGTTCTATAGAAAGGTGGAAGTGGTAAGAAACCGTTGAAACAGTGGTTAAGAAGGTAGGTCTTTGTGGGTACTGATGGGAAATAGTCGTTAGGGGAAAGCTGCTTTACCACACAGGAAACAGAAAAACTCTTGAAAGCATCTTGTCCAGCTGTGGCAGAAGAATTTACATAGATAACATTTTAAAGCCAGAGAGCTTGTACGCACTCAACTGGTGACCATGAAAGGGGGAGGTGGAGGGCCGCAGGGGGAGAGTGGAACGAAAATGTTTTAAAGTTGCAAGAGTTATTCACTGTGCATTTTACAAATCACATAGCTACGTATCTTCCCAGAAAAGATGTTCAAAATAAAGACCTACACGTCTTCCTATTAAAAAGAAATTAGGGGGCTCCTGGGTGGCTCAGTCGTTAAGCACCTGCCTTCGGCTCAAGTCATGATCGCAGGATCCTGGGATCAAGCCCCGCATCAGGCTCCCTGCTCAGCGGGAAGCCTGCTTCTCCCTCTCCCACTCCTCCTAATTGTGTTCCCTCTCTCTCTCTGTCTCTCTCTGTCAAATAAATAAATAAAATCTTAAAAAAAAATAAAAACAAATTAGATGAGTTTTAATAGAGGTTAAAACAAAACAAAAAAGTTTATAAAGCAAAAACTCAATCATTTTATAGTTTATTCTTGAATGCCTTGAAATTGGAATATTTATATTTTCTGTTTATAGATGTTGAACACACAATAAATATGTATTTCTAATAAGTATTTAAAATGACAGTAACAACGAAGGTTGCCATTTTTTGCTCACTGTTTAAGAGCTGCTTTGTTGTCGTGATTTCACTTAATTGTTCTGAAAAGTGTATGAGCTTAGAACTACTCTCTGCATGTTACAGATGAGTAAATTGAGACCCGAAGTGGTTGAGGCTCTTGACCAAGATCACAGGACGCAGAGTTTGAACATCAGCGTGCTGAACTCCGTAGGTTGCAGCTTGCTGTGCGACCTCCACCAGACTATTTTGAACCATAATCAAAATAATTAGTTTCCATTTTTGTTTCGTTCTCTCTTCTATTTTCAGTTATTTTTTTCTCCCAGCATTTCATATATCTCCATATATATCCGCATATTTCATCCTTAGAGAAAACTTTAGAAATGTTTTTTCGGAAAGGTTGTCTTTATGGCTGCTATTTTTGTTCATTATTCTGTTTTTTTAATTATTCTTCTTCCCCAATATTTTGACATATCACTGGAGTTATTTCATTTTAAACACTCTGAAATTAAACATGCTTCAACAATAATATTGTGGCTGTAACTCAAATTCTCACTCACATGTAAATAATTGTGTTTTTGCTATGAAATATATGTGGAGAAAAGAAGCATAAAGCAGAAAATGACCTAGAAATTAAACTCTTTAATAGCTTGATGCAGCGGTCTTTCATAATGTTCTATCCATTGGTGAATTTATAATAGTTCATATATGTTGGTGATTTGTTTAAGCAACTCCAGTACTATTATTGGGGGGAAATCTCAAAGATAAACATCCTGATACAGTAATCTCTAACTTGAGACCGTCTGCACATACAAATAGTTTCTATGCATATTCTTTCTATCTTCTTGCCTATTTCATGAATCCCCTTTTCATAGGTGCTCTAGTCTAGTAAGAAAACTACCTCCAGTTGCCTTTTCACTTTGCATCTAAGATCTAAGCAAAAATATTGCACACTATCCTCTTTCTTCTTTTCCCTGATTTAAGTGCTTCAGGAAGGTGAGATTTGATCTGTACAACTGTTTTGTTTTATCCATGACTCCATGTTTCACTTACATATTGCCCGGTTCATCCCATTTCTAAGTGCTCTTCCAATTTCCATCCCTCTTCTGATTACTCCTTGAACATATGAAAAGTCAATCTCTCTCTCCTTTTTTTTTT
>NC_138374.1:110904990-110936008 GCF_054177405.1 Leptonychotes weddellii
AAAGACTATAGTTAGAGACACAGAAGGACACTATATCATTCTTAAAGGATCTATCCAACAAGAAGATCTAACAATTGTAAATATCTACACCCCCAACATGGGAGCAGCCATCTACACAAGTCACCTGTTAACCAAAATAAAGGGTCATATTGATAACAATACGTTAATTGTAGGAGACCTCAATACTCCACTCTCAGCAACAGACAGATCATCTAAGCAGAAAATCAACAAAGAAACAAGAGCTTTGAATGACACACTGGACCAGATGGACCTCATAGATATACACAGAACATTCTATCCTAAAACAACAGAATACTCATTCTTCTCGAGCACACATGGAACTTTCTCCAGAATAGACCACATACTGGCTCACAAATCAGGTCTCAACCAATACCAAAAGACTGAGATTATTCCCTGCATATTCTCGGACTATAATGCTTTAAAACTGGAACTCAATCACAAGAAAAAATTTGGCAGAAATTCAAACACTTGGAAGCTAAAGACCACTCTGCTCAAGAATGTTTGGGTCAACCAGGAAATCAAAGAACTTAAACAATTCATGGAAACCAATGAGAATGAAAACACATTGGTCCAAAATCTATGGGATACTGCAAAGGCAGTCCTAAGGGTGAAATGCATAGCCATCCAAACCTCACTCAAAAAAATAGAAAAACCCCGAAATCACCAATTAACTCTACACCTTAAAGAACTAGAGAAAAAGCAGCAAGCAATGCCTAAGCCATGCATTAGAAGAGAAATAATTAAGATTAGCGCAGAGGTCAATGAATTAGAAACCAGAAACACAGTACATCAAATCAACAAAACTAGAAGCCTCTATGGTTATTTTTAAAGTATTTAAGTTTAGTTAAAAAAAAACCCCACTACATTAAATCATGTCCAATTTTAACTTATACAGTAGATAATGGTTAGTAGAAAAAGCACAGCCCCTACTCATCAGAGGACTGTATTGATATCCATATTCAGCCACTTATTATCTCTCGGAATTTGAGGCAATTTATGAACATCACTGAGCACCTGTCTGTTAGTTTTGAAAGGGAAGTTAAAATACCAACTTTGAAGTATTTTGGCCAACTAAATAAGATTATATATGCAAGTCATCTAGCAATCATAAAAGATAAATAATAGCTACTCTAAGTAAAAACCTCTACATTTGTTTTTTCTGTTCCCACTTGTCTTGAAATTACTAAAATTTATTAAAAACTGTTTTGTTTTATTTTATTTTATTTTATTTAAAGATTTTATTTATTTATTTGAGACAGAGAGAATGAGAGACAGAGAGCATGAGAGGGAGGAGGGTCAGAGGGAGAAGCAGACTCCCTGCCGAACAGGGAGCCCGATGTGGGACTCGATCCCAGGACTCCAGGATCATGACCTGAGCCGAAGGCAGTCGCTTAACCAACTGAGCCACCCAGGCGCCCAAAACTGTTTTATTTTAAAATGTTATATTCTTGGGTGCCTGGGTGGCTCAGTTGGTTAAGCGGCTGCCTTCGGCTCAGGTCATGATCCTGGAGTCAAAGGATCGAGTTCCGTATCGGGCTCCCTGCTCAGCGGGGGGTCTGCTTCTCCCTCTGACCCTCTTCCCTCTCGTGCTGTCTCTCATTCTCTCTCTCAAATAAATAAATAAAATCTTTAAAAAAAAATGTTATATTCTTAAAATCCTGAATCTGTCTCCCTTTTACATTTATTTCGGGTCTGCATGTTACCTATGGGATGGGGTTACATTTCAAATAGTGCCAAGTGTTCATATGATTTTACTATATCAATTACACAAACTTTTAATATTTATTTTTAAAAAGCTATGTTTAATAAAAAATTCATTTTCAAAAAGATTCTTTTATTTCAAAAGGTAAACTACTATTTGTTCATGTTTCTAGTTACTATGAATAACCAATTAGTTCTCATTGAGATATAAATGAATTTTCATCTACTGATAGAGATTGGAAATGTGACTTTGAGAGGAAATACACCACGTGGTTTGAGATTAGTAACTGCTTTTGAGTCTATTACATACCAGAATATACAAATGAATACACTGTAAGTAGACCTCTATCAAAAAATCAATAGATAGAATTCTAACCAACTTAGGTCCAATATAAAATATGACTGAATCTAATTACGTATTTTTGTGTAAATTGTGGTTATGCTATTATTACTGTTTTTAATGATGATGATGATTCCAGGTTTTTAAATTACATGGCCAAGAAGAAATACATCATTATTTTCTTTAAAGAGATGGCTCTGCTTAACTCAATTTTCATTTGTCAGCCAAAGCAGTTCAAATTAAAAATTTTGGTAACACAGGATGAGGGTACTGAACTAGATGGAAGAAATTTTACACTTAGCGACCCTTACCACAGAAATGAGTGCCATTGTATATACATCGTTAGAAAATAGAATTGATGGATCATCCACATGGTTGAGGTGGAGACTAATGGAAAGTCCTGTGAATCTGCTGAGATCATTGGAATATGCCACTGTAGAGAGGAGCACTGCAACAGTGTAAGTGAGCCAAATTATTCCAGGATTTCTGGTTTGGACAGTGTGATGAATAGTTTTCTGGTGAGGGAGAGAGAAAGAGAGAAGAATTTGAAAAATACACTTTGTTCATTGCCAAAATATTTAAGATAAATTACACAAAGACTGGAACCTAATTTTCAGAATGCCAAATCATAATGCACGGGGCATTTCCTGAAGCCTCAATTCAATACTTGATAACAACATTAGAAAAGTTTACATCACTTCTGGGATAATAGCAGGATTCAATAGAGAAACAATGTGAATGACAGACTATGCTCTAGTTCATCATTTGGCCAACTGCTGATTCACCAACTGTCACTCCAGCCAGTTCACATGGAGGCTGATGAGTGTGCCTTGAGTTATCACAACAGGAACAGCATGAATAGGTAACAAAAGAAACTGAGTTTCTCACAATGGCATCCACTATGAAAATCACTGGATCTTTTAGGATAATAAAGATTGAAAAAATTTGGGTAACACTCATATATTTAGCCATTCATTATTTTTAATGACATTTTAATCAATGTGCAAGGAGGAAAGCAGTATAAAAGGAGATTGAATTCACCACACTTAAATTATTCAGTTCAGTATCTGGTGAATAGTCCATCTTTTTCAGTTAATCTTCCTACAGAGCTGCCCCCAGAAAGCCTACTCAGGTCTAAAAGTTTCTTGAAGGTTACTTTTAATTTCCACTGTTGATGAAACTACTTTTGGCAATCAAAGACTTCCTACAGTTAAAGACCTAAAGGCACTCTCAAGTATACAAAAATGCTTCATGGCAGTAGCTATAAATATGGTTGAACATTTGTGTATTTGAGGAGGGATGAGATAATGTGAGAAAGTTAGGATGGCCTTTGTGTATATATTCCTAAGTTAATATTTACCATAGTCATCTTTATCCATACAAAAAATAATATTATAGTATATATTTGTTATATAGTAGGATGCGTTTCAAATATTTGGGGATATTGAAAAAGCACATACAAATAAATAAATTATAAATTCTATATTTTGTATTACTTCACATTCAAATTTCATACTGTGGTTTTTCTGTGATATTTACGTCAGTAAATATGCATATATATGTCAAAAGAAAATATCCAAATATATATCTTAACAAATATTCTGAAGTTATACTGTGTAAAATATTTATCCAAACAATCACTTCTTTTTTTTAGGGGATGAAAATTAGGAATTGAAATTATCCTGTAAAAAAGTGCAGTAGCACTTTCCTATTGCTGAGCTTTGCTTAGAACGCATTCTCTCCCCTTCTCAAAAGCTTGGAAATTGTTGCCTCTTGGTCATTTAAATATGATGAAACACTGTGTAGATGTCTCATCATCTGAAAATAGAAACAATGTCAGAGAATTTTAGTCTCCTATAATTGCTAAAAAACATATTTTGTAATAATAAAATTAAAAATTAGAATCTAATAAATTCATAATTTTTAGACCTTTTAAAAAATATTTCTTTCAAACCCAGAAGAATTTGTAGGAGTTCACTGTGTTAATATCAGGATGATAAAAGAGTTTAGATTAAGATTAACAGTTTCGATGAACTGATTATTGATTTAGAGTCAATCATATATGCACATACGTGTGTGTGTGTGTGTGTCTGTATTTGTGTGTGTGTGTGTATCTTAAGTGGCTAATCAGAAATGGAAAGACCAGGTCAGTTAATGTATTGGCTGATTGGTTGTCGCTCTTAACATTCAATCAACAGAAAATGTCTCATACGGGAAAGCATCTACACAGTAACAGAATCATTAAATCCGCCCAGAGCACTGTTTATAGGAAGTCTTTTCTGTGTTTCTTATGCCTGGGTGCCCTTTCTATGCCAAGGGGCATGGGGAGCACCACCCTCTGTTTCCCATATCATACGGAATTAATTTCCTCTAAATTTGTGTTTCATACCACTGAATTATTTGTTGAGCACCTACTGTCTAAACAACACCATGCCAGATGCTGGAGCCTATATCCCCATTGTATCCCTTCGTACTTAGTACCTAGCACATAGAAATCAAAAAATGTTTATTGGAAAAGATATAAACAAATAAGAGATGAAACAAGAAGTTAGAACGAACAGAAATGCTCTCTGAATTCTGAGTTACCTAATTATATGTCCTGGTTTTTAGATTTGGAGAATGATTGCTGCTCAGCTGCTAATAATAAATGACTGTGGACTTCAAGAGAACTTGTGCGTAGCTGCATGTACCTCTCATCACACAACTGGATGGCCCGGGGAGAGAGGCTGTGCTTTGTATACAAGTCTTTGTTCCTCATTTAAAAGAATTTTCTTTTTTGGGGCACCTAGGTGGCTTAGTCAGTTAAGCGCTGGACTCTTGGTTTCAGCTGAGGTCATAATCTCAGGGTTGTGAGATCAAGCCCCGCATCAGGCTCTGTGCTCAGTGTGGAGTCTGCTTGAGATTCTCTGCCTCTCCCTCTCCCTCTACTCCTCCTTCCATTTCGTACGCTCTCTCTCTCAAATAAATAAATAAAATCTTTAAAAAAAAAAAAAGAAGTTGTTTTTCTGAGTTGCAAAAGAGACCATAGAGACCATGCTGCAAGGACCATAACAAGCATTTGTTCTTTCTGAACTTCAGTACTAGTTAGGTATCCTAGTTTAACACAACAAAGATTTATTTCTTGATGCTCTCATGGTCCAATGCAGGCCTTTGGGATGGAAGTCTCTCTGCATACTGCTATTCAGGACCCAGACTTCTACATATTTCTCCTCTAAAGCTTTTGCTGTTCTTCCTGGAATCCTTTCCACTTCACTGGGTAGCAAGCAAAGAGAACAAACATGGGACACAGCATGAAAGTGTTTAGGGGTCAGATCTGGAAATGGAGTACATCAGCTTCACTCACTCTGTTGGGCAGTAGGCCACACATACCTGCAAAGGCTCTTTAGATATGTCTTGCAGTGTGACCAGGAAGACAAGGAAAAACATGGCCACTGGTGAGCACTAACATTCTCTGCTACTATTGGCAACATTTTGATGTGGATCTGTACATGTAGGATACATGCTATACCCTCATGGTATTTAGGAGTTTATTTTAATAATATTGTCACTACTGGGGCACCTGAGTGACTCAGTTGGTTAAGCATCTGCCTTCGGCTCAGGTCGTGATCCCAGGGTCCTGGGATCGAGCCCCATGTTGGGCTCCCTGCTGGGTGGGGAATTTGTGTCTCCCTCTGCCCCTCTCCCCCACTTGTGCTCACTGTCTCTCTCTCAAATAAATAAATAAATAAAATCTTTAAAAAAACATTTGTCATGATTAAGCATAAAAAAGAAAGGAGAGGAAAGAGTAAGAAGAAAAATGATATTGGCAAATCATAGTTCTTTTTTCTCTTCTCCAACAGAATAAGCAATGGTCTTATGTCTTTGGGAAAAGGATAGAAATTAGACTGCTTCAAGGAAGTTCTCCATAGGTTTATAGCTATGTGAAAATGACCTAAAGTAATTTGCAATATGTAAAATATTTGTAATTATTTATATATATGGTATATGTGTGTGAATCCATATATTTATACATCAATCTCTATATGAATCCACACACATCCATATACTTCCTCCCAGGAGTTGCATACTTCTTAAGAAATAAAGGTGCAATGGGTATTTTCTAGATTAGGAATCAGCAGTTACAGTGAGAGCATCAAATCTCACTCAAAAACATTCTTTATTCCCTTCCATCGTGGTGCAAGCTCTCCCCCAAAGTCTAACATTTCCCTTTGAATTATTTTCCCTTTTTATGATGGAAGGGAAAAATGTGTCCCCTGGAGGCATTTCACAGGGTTAGAGTAACAGCCAGAATTTCTCAGATTGACTTCTATAGGACTTTGAAATCTCAAAGGCAAGCAAAGTCAATAGGGAGGTTTTGCTGCTTATGGTTCAGTGATCTCATCCTTGCTTTGGGCAGGCCATGGTGATAGTAAGAGTTTAAGAAATGCAGGTTATAGTAAAAGTTTCTTAGGCATCTGGACAGCTAAGACAAAATTAGGTAGAATGTCATCTGCAAATAAATCAACTCAACATTTGTCTGATACATATATACATATCTTTATAAAGGTTCTCTTATGCATTACATGGTTTTATTCTAAAATTGTATAGTTCACTTGCAGAAATTTCACCTTATAATTTCTTTTTAACTTTTATTTTTCCCCTATAGATTTCTGGATTTATTAGTTCTAGATTTATTATAATTTAACTTGTGAACAATAAGATATTTAATATCAAAAATTATTCAAATAACCTTTTTAATTATTTACAGTGTGTTTGCTTTCTTTTTCTTCTTTCCATTATACCTAATTTTAATGTTTAACTCTAGCAAAATTCAATGTGGAATAAAAGGAGTATGCTAAAAAGTGTTTATTCATTAGGTTTGTTTTCATATGGTTGAAGTCAAGGAAAACTATTAATACTCTAGTAAAAACCTAAACATCTCTCTTAGTTCAAAGCTTTTCATTATTATCCTATTGATTTGAAATTATCTTACTATAAAATGTAATGCAAAATACACACTTTAAGTATATCATAAATACTGAAAACATTTACAAATATAGTTAATGAAATGAAAATAGCCTATTATATAATCTAATAAAAATTAAATTTATAGTTTATTTAATAAAGGATAGTTATAGGTTAGTTATTAAATTCCCTATAGGAACCACTTTCTCACCTTTTATTTTTTATAGTTTGAATGACATATCTATTTACATAATATTAAATATAATAACTATTAAAAGAACTATTATAAATTTATCACATTTATTTATTCATCAAATATAATATTGATAGCCTGTTATGTTCCGAGTATTATACAGTGATAATTTAGAAAATGATATGTTGATAATTAACATGTAGCATAGTTGTATTTTATAGGATTCTGAGAATTTTCATGTAAAGTATCTTACTTGAGTCTCAGAAAAAAACAAGTGAATTCCTTTAAAAAAATTTCTGGTACCCAAATCTATGATTCTTTTCTCTAGCACATAATGCAGACTTTCTATTAAAAATACAAAAGTTTCTAGAACAATTCATATATGTACTCTTCTAGCTAGATGATGTTATTTAGGTCATACTTTCTTCTTTCACTTGCCTAAACAATAAGAAGTTTTATGGATTTGAGAAAGGGTAGAGCTAAATAATATCACCCCTAGGAGTTGGGTTTAAGTTAATTGCAAAATCCATCTTCTACTGTATTCTACATGGTATCATAAAAGTTTCATAAGGTGAAAAAAAGATGAGAAAAATAGTTTTAGAGTTCATTTACTATTTCAATATCCATAGCGCCACTAGTGGAAAGAACAATAAACTTAAAATCAGGTGGCCTCAATTTGAGTTCTCCTACACTTACCAGTTACAGGACTGAGCAAGTCATTTAACCAGTTTCCACCCTCTGTAAAACTCTGTGAAAAAGACTTTTGCTGTTGATGATAATGATGATGATGGGATGATGACAGGCTAATAATTATTGAGAGCTTATTCTCTGAAGTCCTTCACCTTGATCCTTAAAATGTATTCTGTATTAATAAAAGTTACTTCATAGTGATGTTGTGAGGATATCTATCATATACATATGTAAGTATATTTTCACATCCATAGATCCAATGTCACTACATTCAAACGTGTGGGTAAAAACAGTGGAGCATCGGTTTCTAAAATTTATATGGAAAGGCAAAAAATCCACAATAGCGAACACAATATTAAAGGAGAGTAGAGAAGTTGGAAGACTAACACCGAACTTCAAGACTTATTTTAAAGCCATGGTCATCAGGATGGTGAGGTATTGGTGAAAGAATAGACAAGTAAACAAATGGAAGAGAATAGAGAAATATAGATCCATATAAATTTAGTCAACTGATCTTCAACAAAGGAGCACAGTAATACAATGGAGTCTTTTCAACAAATGGTGTGGGAACAACTGGACATGCATATGCAAATAAAATGAATATAGAAATGGAGATTACACCCTTCACAAAAATCTCAAGATGAATCATATATTTAAATGTAAAATCTGAAAGTATAAAACTCCTAGAAGATAACATAGGAGAAAACCTAGATGACATTGGATATGATAATGACTTTTTAGATACAACACCAAAGGCATGATCCATGAAAGAAATAATTGGTAAGCCAGACTTCATTAAAATTTAAAACTTCTGTTCTGGAAAAGACACTGTCAAGAGAATGAGAAGCCACAAACAGTGAGAAAATATTTGCAAAGACATATTCAAAAGAAATACCAACATTTTTCCCTAATAAAGTACTCTTATTCAATATATACAAATAATATTTACAACTCAACAATAAGAAAATGAACAACCTAATTTAAAAATGGGAAAAGATCTGAGCAGACATCTCATGAAAAAAGATATACAGATAGCAGTTATATTAAAAGATACTCCACATCATATGTCAGTAAGGCACTATATATTAAAACAACGAGATACCACTACACACGTCTTAGAATGGCCAAAATCTGGATTACTGATAACACCAAATGCTGGCAAGGATGAGAAGCAACAGGGACTCTCATTCATTGGTAGTGAGAATGCAAAATGGTGTAGCCACTTTGGAAGATAGTTTGATTGTTTCTTACAAAACTAAACATACTTTTTACCATACAATCCAGCATTCATGCTCCTTCATGTTTACTCAAAGGAGTTGAAAATTTAGGTCCACATTAAAACCTCCTCAGGAATTTTATAGCAGTTTTATTCATAATTGCCCAACTTGGAAGCAACCATGATGTCTTTCAGTAGGTGAGCGGATAAATAAACTGTGGTACGTCCAGGCAATGGAATATTATTCAGCACTGACATGAGGAAACTTCAATGCACATTACTAAGTGAAAGAAGCCAATGTGAAAAGACTACATGCAGTATGATTCCGAATATATGATTTTCTGGAAAGGCAAAACTATAGAGATAGTAAAAGATCAGTAAATGCTAGAGGTAGGGAGGATGTTGTGGGGAGCAATGAATAGGTTGAACATAGAGGATTTTTACAGCAGTGAAAATACTCTGCATGATCCTGTAATGATGAGTGTATGTCATTACACATTTGTCCAAATTCATAGAATTTACAACACCAAGAATGAACCCTAATGTCAAGTATGCACTTCGGGTGATTATGTGTCAGTGTGGGTTCATAAATTGTAACCAATATACCACTCTGGTGGGGGATATTGATTATGGGGGAGGTTATGCATGTGTGAGGATAGGGGGTCTATGGGAAATCTCTAGACCTTTCAGTCAGTTTTGCTATGAAACTGTGCTCTGAAAAATAAAGTCTTTAAAAAAGTTCATGCTGGCTGCTGTGTGTAAAATGAGAACAAGGATAGAGTAGAAAACAATCAAGAAGCTACTATGCTGGTCAAAAGGAAAACTAATCAAGGCTTGGACTAAAGTCGAGACAGTGGAAATGAATATATTTTAAAAATCTGTTGGAAGTAGAGCGAATGGGAGTTTTTGCAGATTACAAGTGAAGAGTACAGGAAGGGGAAATATCAAATATAATACTCCAGTATTTGTTAAGTAGGCAGTAGGATATAAGTCTGGCTCAGGCACAAGAGTGTCAGCATATAGATCTGTAGCTCACAGCAAGCATTATATTGCCATCCTGGAGTGTTTGGAAATTTTATGGGAGCATAACTTGGATGTCACAGTGATTGGGAGGTGCTACTGATATTTGCTTGGCAATGGCTGGGAATGCTAGATGATCTGCAGTGGGTCTGACAGTTTGGCAAAACAAATTATTATCCCATGTCCTGCACAACTTTTCAATGTTCCCCTCAACTAAACACCCTAAAAAGATAAATTGGTAGCAATTAAGCACATGATAATCCTACTTTTTTTTTTACAAGAAGTTACATAAAAAGCCCAGTAATTTATGAGAAGCTTGTTAGAGAGAGAGAAATTTAAATCAATACAGTATTTGAAAATCACAGAATAAGTTTATTCACTCTGTTTATCTGTCTACTCAATGCATTATTTTATTTTCAGGCATACATCTGATGGTAAAGGGTTTCGGTGCTGCAATGCAGCGATTTAAAATCAGTGAGACCAATTTCATCTATGTAACAGATGATTGAATATTATTTGAGTGCAGCTGTATTAAGGCATTTAGTTAATAAAAGATTTTTTAAAGATAATTCATATCACTGCCAAGATAAGAGATCTCTTAAAGCAAAAATTACATGTGGAAGTGTTATATTTGTTTCTGGTTGTCTATTGTTTTCCAGCTTTGCTGTGATTCTGTCCCCAGAATTCTAACATACAAGTTCTCTATTGCCTCTTATATTACTGCTTCTTTTTCCAATCTTTCCTCTAGTCCCTGTTGCCTATTGAAGTAGAGCTCGGGTTTTTTTTTTTTTTTTTTTGTACTAGAGATAAAATGTATGCCTCCATTTGTGGTGGAATTTCAAGAGGGAAAATATATTTGAGATCTTGAGATAGTTTATCACTACCTCATTTCATGCAATAACAGAGGAATTATTTTGATACTATACTTAGAAAAAAGGCACAGATTTTTTATAGAATATCAAACTATCTTATTGCTTTCAATTCAACAGTCTGAAATTTATCTTGGCCAGTTCTCTTACTTCCATTGGGCTCATTTCTCTCTTCTTCTTATCATATACAAATGAATTGTGTTTATTATAACTTATTCTAAACTCGTTTTTATTCTCATACCCATTTCTACCTCTCTGTACTTTTATTTTCTTCTGATTCTTATATGGCATGGGTTCTGATTTTATCTGTCCTCTTAAACCCAAATATATTTATTATAAATAGGCATGAGCATTACCTATGTTATGTCTTCTAATAAAGACATTCTTAAACATTTGTTAAAGTAAATTATTTTATTTTAAATTAATTTCCTTTTATTTTTCCTGTATCTTTGAGTTAGTTGGTGTATCAATTTTTTTTTCTAATCATGTCTGTGGGTCACTTATATTATCTATAAATTTTATAGGGGGATAGTAGAGAAGGCAATGTTATATAATAGTTCCTCATATAGAAAGCATTAGGTCCAGTAGGAATGAGATCCACTGATATAAATGTTATGTTAGTTATATTACTGGATAAGATCATCCAGGAAATGGCATAGCCAGAAAGAGAAGAGGGCCTGGGACACTGCTCTAAGACATGCCAATGTATAGATTTTAGGTAGAAGAGGACCAGAAAAAGTGATGGGGAGGAGTAGCCAGTGAGATAAGGAAAAACAGGAGATACTGGTGTCATGGAAGACAAGAGAAAGAAGTGTCTCAAAAAGGAAACGGAGTTTGCTTTGTTAAAGGTTGCTGTGAAGTCAAAGATGGAAAAGTGTTTGTGGGATTTGGTAAGATGGTGGCTGTTGACCTTAAGAGCAATTTCAAAGGAAATGTGGGAAAGCCAGATTAGGGTCATTTGAACAGTTAATTGGCGGTAGATGCAGAGAAAAAAAACCTTTTCTTACAATGAAAATAAAAATTATATCTACTGAGAGTTTAGAACAAGGGTAAAATCTTTCAGGATAAGAGACATTAGAACAAGGTAAAAACATGATTAAATTTTAGCAGTTGAGGGCGCCTGGTTGGCTCAGTTGGTTGAGCGACTGCCTTCGGCTCAGGTCATGATCCTGGAGTCCCTGGATCGAGTCCCGCATCGGGCTCCCTGCTCGGCGGGGAGCCTGCTTCTCCCTCTGACCCTCCCCCCTCTCATGTGCTCTCTCTCTCTCATTCTCTCTCTGTCTCAAATAAATAAATAAAATCTTTAAAAAAAAAAAAAAATTTTAGCAGTTGAGTCTTCTGATTCTTTTGATTATACATGTAAGCTTATAGAGGACAATATGTTTGTTACATATGCTCACTAAAATTTTTAAGATAATACAATTTTAAATTCTGGTAAAATAGGCATAAATATTAAAATGGAAAGCGTGAAATTGGAATAAGAAAAAATAATCCCTGATACATACAAGGCATTCAGAATATATTTTTAAATGAATATATAGATAATTTGTAAATGACTAATGTTCCTGGAAAGGACACAAATCCTAAAGCTACTTTAGATATTTCCAGACTTGCTGTTGGGGCTGTATTTATCCTTACTATTTAAAAGAAAGAAAATAAAGTCTCCCCCACTTTTTTTTTTCAAAAAACAAGTAGGTACTTGGTGAATATTTGATTGGCCATCTATGTAAACATCATAGCTTAAATTATTAAAACTACATAGAAAATCATCTATATAAAACTGAGAGTGAGAAAAATAGCCCATGACATTTCTTGTGTTTTGAAGCATTTCACTAACATTTTGTGCAAAACATTTTAAGTTCCGGTTGTAACAGTATAAAATATATAATTCCAGAAGAATTTTTGCCCAATGCAATTTTCTCTTTAACAGAGTAACTCAAAATACAATAAATAAAAACTGTCTTTCCTGGCAAAGCAATTTCTGTTGATCATCATAATGCAGCTTCAGGGAGAATGGCTTTTCAAGACACATGTGTGCTTGAAGTTATTTTATTATGTAAAGCCAGGTCGGCCTAGAAATGAAGGCTAACCTACAGATTGATTGCGGGGGGTGGGGTGGGGGGGAAACTTCTCCAAATGCTTTTGTAGTATTTTGGGACAATAATTCAAAAGCTAATTTAGGAAGGAGATATATAAGTAGTTAAATAGGTAAATCTGTATGAACAGAAGGGTTTCCCCCAAAGGCTAATTATTGGGACATATATATCATAAGTCATTTATCCCTAATACAAGTAGTTTATCAATAGGAAGGCTCTAGTTCGGTCACACTGAAACACTTGTGCCTGATTTCAAATTGTTTGTGTCACTTATCTTGGCTTCATCATATTTACTGCTGGCTGGGGGTCAGTGAGGTGGTAGTGAAAATCGAGCTGGTTTCATGGTTCTAATGAAATTGTGAATATTGAATTCTTATGAGAAGATCTTGAATACGAATTACACTAAAGGCCTTTCTATCAAAATCATAGAATCAGTTCACTATTTGCTACACACTCCCCAGGAATTCTCCATATGGAAATGACCAATTTATTTCTAAGAGAAATTTGACTTCAGTTGTGATGGTGTTAATCCAATGAACCTGTTAAAGGTATACTTATTTTTTTGTGGAGAAGATTATGAACTCAAACATACGGGGGGAAATTTCAATGACTATATTGAATAACTGTAATAAAAAAGAGTTAAATTTTATAATAGTAATTATCACCCTATTATGTGTAGATCTTATAATAATAATTCAATTTTATTCTTTGCTAAATTTGCTGTACTTAAAAAACACTTCTTAAAATGTGCATTATCTCTCCTAACATTGACATTTCATGTATCTCTTTTCCCATTCCTGGGATCACAGAGATGTCTTCCATCGTTAGACATTCCTTGATCTTAAGTTCTCTGCCTGTTTCTCTCCCTCTCTCTAAGGGTTACTATATACTGGCACATAATGTAAAGCTCTTAATTTCAAGATCTCACATAATTTAAAATAAACTAGTCCTTTTCTTTAGCAATTTCTAAATTTTAATTTTCTGCTTAAAGTTTAAGTTTGCTTATAATGAGTAATAGCTATATTCATGAACATTTGAGAATATAATCCATTCTATTTAGAATGCTAAATTATTTATAATGTGTTCTAAACAATGCATTGGTTTCTTTTCTGTAAATAATCAATTGTTCTGTGATAGAAGCATATTACCCTCTGTTCCTTATGCTAGTGTTTGCAGTTTATGTTTAGATATTCAAGTTCAGTCCTCAGGGATTATTTTTTGATATTCCATGTTTGAAAAAGTGATAATTTTTTTTTCTGTCAGTAAAAATGAAATTTAATCATTATTCAGTTTGTAATTTTGCCTAGCAACCTCTGCTGTTTTCACAAAATACAGTAGGCATTTTGTGAATCCAGGTCTATATAGTACTTGGAAAGACACAGATCACCTGCTCAGTCTTCTCACGTGATGGATAAGAAAACTAAGGTTCTGACAGGTGAAATGATTTCTTCAAGATAATTAAACTGGTTAATAGAAAGGGAATGGTTCAAAATTCATTTCCAAAAAGGATGTTTCATCACCTGAAACACAATCCCTGAAAATTTAAGTGGAACAAAAACATCTTAAACAGAATGAAAGTCATTTCATTGTAGATACATAAACTATTTGGAAAGTAAAATTATCATTATTTCAAACACGCACACACACACACATATAAGCTTGAAATTTTCTTTTTTTAAAAAAAGATTCATTTGAGATAGAGCGGGGGGAGGGGCAGAGGGAAAGAATCTCAAGCAGACTCCCCGTTGAGTGTGGAGCTGGACTCAGGGCTCTATCCCACAACCCCAAGATTATGACCTGAGTCAAAACCAAGAGTCGGACACTGACTGAGCACCCAGGTGGCCCTATATGCTTGAAATTTTTATTGCAATTAATAGTTCCAACTTCCACTCTTTTCTTTCTAAAATTTTATAGGAGCAGCAGGCTATTTGTGTTCTTAGATATGCCTTTGGCTATTTCTGCAGCAGAATCATTACATAATGATCCCACTCCAACTGTGATGAGATGAATGATCTTTGTACACTTGTACTGCACTTGGAAAATATGTTTATACTGAGTTGCTATGTTGCAGGACAGTGATGACACTTCTAGATGAAACTCAGAATAGCACTTTAATGGATTTGCTGCTGGCCATGGAAAAGTAGTCTTGAATTAAATCAAACATAGTTTTGGTCTTACCGTGAATCAAGAAAAAAATTCTCATATGGGGGCTCATAGTTTAATTTGGTCTAAAAAAGAATAAATTTCTAGGCATTGTCTGCATTATAAATTCCCATTGCTACCTCTTTATTTCCATGTAACATGTAAATCATTTTGTTCTATGAAATAAATGCTTTAGCATATGAATATTTCAAGACTTGCTAGAGTATGTCAGCAATGTTCTTAAAGGTAGAATTTCATAGACCACTAGCAAAGCTGTGATTTAATCTTTAATAATGGTGTAACAGAGATTGAATTCATCTGGTTGCTGGATGCCTCAGTGCATGCTTATATAGTTTTAGTATTCAGTGAGTAGCTATGTGAATTTTATTAAACAAATGATCTGTGGGATACAGAGTGGTCTCCATTATGGAAGTAACATAAATCTGATAGCTACATGGTCTAACGGCAGAATCAGCAAAGAAATATATGTATCAAGCCTTAAATCCCTTTCAAAATAAAATGTTGGGGTTTTCAGGTTTATTCATGACTGGGAAATTTTAATGTATTAAGTTAAATGGATAAAGTGTGAATGGAGTAATAACAAGCTAGAATACAGATGCATTTTGAACAATCAACAGTTTGAAAGAAAAACAGGAAACTCTAATGCTGGTCTACTGCTGATGTATGTCTTTTTTTTTTTTTTTAAACAGGAAAGATTATAGTCAGTTTATTTGACCTTTTATGTTTTATGTAAGACCACACCTCTTACCTGCCTTTGAGTTTTACTCAAAGATTTTTTTTTTTTAAGATTTTATTGATTTATTTGACAGAGAGAGACACAGTGAGAGGGAACACAAGCAGGGGGAGTGGGAGAGAGAGAAGCAGGCTTCCCGCGGAGCAGGAAGCCTGATGCAGGGCTCAATCCCAGGACCCTGGGATCATGACCTGAGCCGAAGGCAGACACTTAACAACTCAACCACCCAGGGACCCTACTCAAAGATTTTGTATTGTCCTACCCAACTTTTCCACATACACCATATCAATTTAATGGCTTGATTTATTGTATTTCCATAACTCCTGATTACTTTTGCTATCTAAACCTTAAGCATAAACATCATTATCATTTTAATTATGAGTTTATTGCTGAGATACTGGAAACATATTTAAAGCCATTCAAAAACTACATTATTTAATGGTACCTAATAATCCTTAGGTGGATATATAGACTACATCTTACCACACTAATCTTTTTGCACAAGGCTGAAAAATAAACTAAAATTTTCTTGCCATTTTCTTCAGTTGCATTTGGACGTTAAAATCACAAACCAATCTTTATTTTTTTTAACAGCAACTTTGATAAAGTAGATAATGTGAATACCAATGCTTATCAAATGTGCCTGTTTCTAATCTTGGTTTGGTTTACCTATAGTGTACTTCCCTTGGAGACCATTACCAGAAGTGGTATCCAATGCACTTTACTCTTTATAATTTGTGATACTGTGTAACTAAATGTGAGATTAAGTCATTAAATTATCCTATCTTCGCATCAGTAATACCTGGTAAGAATTAACATTTTATATAAATAGTTTAAAATTTTTACCTTTTCCATGTAATTTTTATTCAAAATTTGTTAGGCTTTCCCATACATCAAATGTGAAATGTAATGAGTAATTTTTTTTTAAATATTTTATTTATTTATTTGAGAGAGAGAGCGCTCATGAGAGGGGGGAGGGTCAGAGGGAGAAGCAGACTCCCTGTTGAGTAGGGAGCCCGATGTGGGACTCGATCCCGGGACTCCAGGATCATGACCTGAGCCAAAGGCAGTCGCTTAACCAACTGAGCCACCCAGGCGCCCTGTAATGAGTAATTTAAGTTTGTCTAGTTTAATTTTTTTTTTTTAGATTTTATTTATTTATTTATTTATTTATTTAGCACCAATGGGGGGAGGGGCAGAGAGAGAGAGGGAGAGAGAATCTCAAGTAGACTCCAGGCTGAGTAGGGAACCTGACATGGGGCTCCATCTCATGACCCTGAGATCATGTCCTGAGTTGAAATCAAGAGTCAGACGCTTATCTGACTGAGCCATCCAGGTGCCCCTAGTTTAATTTGTAATCACAAATATGTAAAAATATATGGAAGAATAAACATATTTATAATTAGCAATATTAACTATGGGGGAAATTGCAACACATGTTTTTTTATATTTCTGCTTCACTGATTTGTTAATACATCACTTTGAATAGACATTCTCAAATGTAGATAAATTAATTTTACAAACCAATGTCTACAAGCATGTAGACTTGGTCATTTGTTCCAAATATGACTATAACGTCATGAGCTTAACCAATAGCTTCTTGGAGAGTTAGAAAGGACTCCAATCATCAACCTCCATCCTAATTCAGAATGTCTTGTCCTGTAAAGAAGATTATCTATTTTCTCTGTACATACGCTGAATACATTTATCTCAGCTTTCACATAAGAACTTTGGGAATAATCAATAGTAGTTATTATACCCATCCCAAATATTTATCTAGGGTTGAACAATCCTGATTCTTTAAGCTTTCCTCCATAACATTCTAGTCATCCTTCTCTAGATAAATGATAGTTCAAATTATATTTCAAAATCCTTTAGAGGATATCATATTGTAGATGAATATAATATTTATCATTTTACTCTAGCTATGGAATAAAGCTCTTCCTTTAATTGAACATCCTGTTGAAGTAGTTGAATTTTTTCATTAATGTCACTATTGTATGAAAAAACAATGCTCCTAAAACATGGAAATCTCACTGTGGCAAGACATTCACATTATTTGATGTCCTAGCAGACATATATCTCCCATGTCACTACTCAAGGGAATACATTGAAAGTGTGGAATGGTGAGAAGATCATCCAAATTATTTAAAGTTTATTTTTCTACCCATTAAAAATCAAATGAGATCCCAATAAATGAATATACTTACATTCCCCTCCACCACAAGGAAATGACATGACTTATAATGAAGGTCACTATAACAAGCCTCATCTAGGGACTCAATGTTTCCAATTAGCTTTTAATATTAGCAGACACACAAAAATCACTAGCCATCTGTAAAATGCATCCAACTTAAAAGATAGAGCTCAAAATAAAGAAAAGACAGAATTTTTTTAAAGATTTTATTTTATTTATTTGAGAGAACAAGTGAAAGAGAGAGAGAACAAGCATGGGGAGGTGCGGAGGGAGAGAGAGAAACAGGCTCCTCGCTGAGCAGAGAGCCCAATGCGGGACTCAATCCCAGGACCCTGGGATCATGACCTGAGCCGAAGGCAGATGCTTAACTGACTGAGCCACCCAGGTGCCCCAAGACAGAAATTTTTGAAAATAAAGACTATGCATGAGAAAAGATTAAAACATTTTATTGGTATCACAGAAATAAGATTTTTTTTTAAATTTTCAAATTTTTTATTATTTTTAAATATTTTTTTAGAAATAAGACATTTTTCATGAGAAAAGAACAAAGGCACTATAAAAAGATTTAGCAAAATTGAAAAATTCTATAGAAATTTTTAAAGATAAAGTTGAGATCTCCCACAAAGCAGAAAAACTGAAACAAGAACAATAAAAAGAGACGGAGAATTAAGAAGAAAAGAGATAAGAAAATGAGAGGAACAGTCAAGGAGGTACAACATCCAAATAACAGAAGTGCCAGAAAAAGAGCATAATAAAAACTGAAGGGAGAAACCCATCAATTAAATAATTCATGAATTTTTCTCATAACTGAAGGACATTAGTCACCAGAATGAAAACAGCCCACTGTGTGCTTAGCAAAATAGATAAAAGTTTACCCATATCAAGGCATAGTAACATGACATTTTAGAATCCTGGGGGCAAAGATAAGATTCTTCAAGCTCCCAAGGAAGTAAAAAAACAAATAAGTAAATGGGTCACATGAAAAAGATCCGGTATTAGAAAGGCTTTAGGCTGCTTAAGAACAACACTGGAAGCCAGACAATGGAACAATGTCTACAAGATTCTCTGGGGAAATTATTTCAAACCTAGGGCTTGATACCCAGCCAAACCATAAATCAAGGGTGACATAGAGATATGCAATGTCTCCAGGATAATCTATCTTGTACTCCTTCTCAAGAAGCTGCTATCAGATGTGCTTCATTAAAACAAGGGTATGCATCAGTGAGAAGATGGAGGCATGGGATACAGGAAGTACAGAGGGAAAGTAAAGGGTATCTTTGGGGTCATGATAAAGTAGAAATTCCAGGCAAAAAACAAACAGCCCAGCCCTATCATGGCAGACATCTGACCTACAGAACTGTGAGCTAATAAACGAGCACTGTTTTGAATTGCTAAGTTTGTGATTTTTTTTTGTATATCAATAGAAAACCAGCACCATAAAATTCCATTCTCTCTACTTTATTCTAAAGTTTGCTTTATCAACTATCCCTGTGTTATGTTTGCATGTTTAAACCCTCTCTCCGTGAGCTCCTTTTTCATTTCCCTACAACTTATATTTTGATATATTGAAAACAAACTAATAAAACCAGTAAAATCATTTTGGTATCCTATTCTATCAGTCTATTATTGTGTCCTAATTTTACTACCAAGCTTCTTGCAAAAATAAGCTGCCACCACTATCAATATTTTCTCCTTAATTCTGAGAAATACAGAGCCAATGTCTTGAGGAGCACAAACGATATTTCAATTAGCAAATCTCATTCTCTTTCTTCACTCTTTCTATTTCTCTGCAGCATTAGTTACTGGTTGACTTCTCTGTTCATCTTATCCTATGTGATTCTCTCTGTACTTCTGTCAACATGGAAATTTATTTCCAGAAAATAATCTTTCAAAAATGAGGACCAAATAAAAACATTTTCATATATAAGAAAACCAAAACATAACAAAAACAAAACCCAGAGAATTCATTGCTAGCAGACAAAAACTATAATAAATATTAAAAAGACATTTTCAGACACAAAGAATATTATATCAATTGAAAATATAGATTTCAGTAAAGGAATTAAGAGCATTAGAAATTATTAAAATGTAGGTAAGTATAAAAGAGATTTCATTATTCGTAATAACATTAAGTAATAATTGTTTAAAGCAAAACTAGTAACAATGTGTTGAGGAGTTTATAATATGTGTAGTAATAAAATGTAGGACAAAAATAGTACAAAGGACAAGAAGAAAGGAATGGAAACAAACTTATAAAATTCTTATATGTGAAGTGGGGTAAAATGACAAAAATTTTAAAAAACTGCTAGGAAGAACACAGAGCAACTGGAACTCTCATACATTTAGTAGAAAAGCAAAATGGAATTACCATTTGGAAAACATTTAGACAGGTTTTTTTAATAAATTAAAATATTCACTTACCTTATAACCAGCAATTCCATTTTTAGATATTTACCAAGGAGAATAAAAATATATATACACACAAAAATTTATAAGCAAATTTTCAGAGCAACTTCACTCATAATAACCCAAAACTGGAAACACAAATGTCCATTGATTGGTGAATAGATAAACAAATTGTGGCACATCCGTACAATGGACTACTACTCAGCAATATGATAAAAAACTACTGATACATGCAATGACATGAATGGGTTTCAAAGCATTATACTAACTGAAAGAAGCCAAACATAAAAGCCTACATACAGTCTGGTTCCATTTATATGACATTCTGGAAAAGTCTACTAGAAAACTCTACAAACAGAGAACAGATTAAGGATCTGGAGATACGGGAACAGAGTATTAACTCTAAGGATTGAAATGTTGGGGTAATAGAAATGTTCTATATTTTAATGGGAGTAAATGTTTGTCAAAGTTCATTGAATTTTATATTTTTGAAAGGTGAATTTTATTGTATATAAATTATACCTCAATAAACTTGACTTTTAAAATTATTTTATATATTCACAAAGTTCCACAAATCCACTGTTACAAATTGGGTCAATACCTGTGACCATATCAGCATTACTCCTCTAGTCTGTCTAAATTTGTTAATAAATTAGAAATGCAAAATCTTGAAATGAAAAAGTGTTCAGAAAATTGTTTTTCCTAGATTTTTCTGAAGAGGAGTTATCCATGCTGTCAAAAGTGTCATATGCTAACATTATTACTAATATTGAAAAAAGTGTCATACAAAACCTTTGGCTTTGTCTTTAGAGTTCTAATCTCTAACACCTTTATAAATATTGTGGCTTTTTTAAATATACTTTTTAAATTTAAAATTTAGATTTTCAAAATTTAAGATTTAAGATTATATATATTACATATATATATACATAAATGTGTGTGCATATGTATATATGATAATATATAATCATGGGGTATAATCATAATAATGAGGTAATGGCTTACTTCTCTCATATAAATTTCAGCTTTAGGTCTCCCCATCTTTGAAATATTTCCCAATCATCCAATTTCATAGTACTTTAAAATGATATCTTATTCACTTTCATCCCACTCTCCACTCATTTATGTCCATTTTAAATGTAAAAACTGAATTCTAACTTTATTTATTAACTTTTTGATGGTGATATGGGGTTGAACTCACTCTATTTTTTTAAAGATTTACTTATTTATTTATTTGAGAGACAGAGTGAAAGAGAATGAGCGGGGGGGGGGGAGGAGCAGAGAGAGTGGGAGAGGCAGACTCCCTGCTGAGCAGACAGCCCAACGCAGGACTCCATCCCAGGACCCTGAGATCATGACTTGAGATAGATGCTTAACCGACTAAGCCACCCAAGCATCCCCACTCTGTTTTTTAAATATATATTCCCAGTGATCTAGGACTGCATTTTTTTTTTTTAAAGATTTTATTCATTTATTTGAGACAGAGAGAATGAGATACAGAGAGCATGAGAGGGAGGAGGGTCAGAGGGAGAAGCAGACTCCCTGCCGAGCAGGGAGCCCGATGCGGGACTCGATCCCGGGACTCCAGGATCATGACCTGAGCCGAAGGCAGTCGCTTAACCAACTGAGCCACCCAGGCGCCTAGGACTGCATTTTGTATATGGAATGCTGACCATTATGATTTTGTAAAGTTACCACTATCTGGATTAGATATTTCTGAAATGAAATGTATCCCCACATAACCTTTCTCATTTACTAAACCATCAAAACTCAAACACATTGTCTTCATGTAAACAAGATTTTCATTAGTGTTTAACTGTCAAATTTCTATTTGTTTTTTTCATTGTACAACAAGACTCTTTGGCTTGTTTCAATCATTTATACATTCAAAGGCTTCATATTATGTCTTTAATATTTATACCTTTTCTCTATTACATTGCAGAAATATGACAATAGACTATCATCAATGTTGCTGAGTTTTCAGGTCAACTGCCTCCTTGGTTTGAATATTCAGTTTATGGTTAAATACCTACATGAATATTTCTTGCAAATAATTTTTTTATTAACTTTTTAAAAATTTACAGTAACTAACTCTTAGCTTACTCACCCTCATTTTACTGCAAAAGTTCCACATACACACTTTTTTAGCATTAACATCAGACATTCCTTCATGAAGATTTAAATAAAACTGGAATCTTCAATACAGAAAATAGATGTTTAATTAAAGAGGATTCCTGTACTTGATTAAGCCATTCTTTACCCAGTGGCAAAAACACAGTATTCTCTTGTCTCTCCATAATATTCATTCTTCCCTCTAGAATTGCTGGATTTGGATTCTTCCTCTGGAAATTCTGTGTGTGGATAGTTAATGTTAACTGATTGTGACCTTCCAATACAACTAGTTTTGGTTACATCTTGCTCCTCAGAATTAAAACTGTTTCGTTGTAGAGCCTCTGTGGCCCATGCATTTGGATTGCCACCCAATTTCCCCTTGTACTCCTTTATCATTCCCATCTCTCAGTATGCAGTCGTCTCGAAAGTCAACCTGAATAGAAAACCTGAACAGACCCATAACCAGCAAGGAAATTGAAGCAGTGATCAAAAATCTCCCAACAAACAAGAGTCCAAGGCTGGATGGCTTCCCAGAAGAATTCTACCAAACACTGTAAAGAAGAACTAATACCTATTCTTCTGAAGCTGTTTCAAAAAATAGAAATGGAAGGAAAATTTCCAAACTCGTTCTATGAAGCCAGCATTACCTTGACCCCAAAACTAGACAAAAACCCACCAAAAAGGAGAATCCCTGATGAACATGGATGCCAAAATTCTCACCAAGATACTAGCCATTAGGATACAACAGTACATTAAAAGAATTATTCACCACAACCAAGTGGGATTTATTCCTGGGCTGCAAGGGTGGTTCAACATTCACAAATCAATCAACGTGATACATCACATTAATAAAAGAAAGGACAAGAACCATATGATCCTCTCAATTGATGCAGAAAAGGCATTTGGCAAAATACAGCATCCTTTCTTGATTGAAACTTTCCACAGTGTACGGATAGAGGGAACATACCTCAATATCATAAAAGCCATCTATGAAAAGCCCAAGCAAATATCATTCTCAATGGAGAAAAACTCAGAGCCTTTCCCCTGAGGTCAGGAACACAACAGAGATACCCACTCTCACCACTGTTATTCAACATAGTACTACAAGTCCTAGCCTCAGCAATCAGACAACAAAAAGAAAGAAAAGGGATTCAAATTGGCAAAGAAATCAAACTCTCACTCTTTGTAGATGACATGATACTTTATGTGGCAAACCCAAAAGACTCTACCCTAAAATTGTTAGAACTCATACAGGAATTCAGCAATGTGACAGGATATAGAATAAATACACAGAAATCAGTTGCCTTTCTATATACTAACAATAAGACAGAAGAAAGAGAAATTAAGGAATTTATCCCATTTACAATTGCACCAAAAACCATAAGATACCTAGGAATAAACCTAACCAGAGGTAAAGGATCTATACTCTAGGAACTACAGACCACTTATGAAAGAAATTGAAGAAGACACAAAAAGATGGAAAAACATTCTATGCTCATGGATTGGAAGAACAAATATTGTTAAAATGTCTATGTTACCTAGAGCAATCTATACATTCAATGCAACCCCTATCAAAATACCACCAACTTTTTTCACAGGGCTGGAATAAATAATCCTAAAATTTGTATGGAACCAGAAAAGACCCTGAATAGCCAGAGGAATGTTGAAAAAGTAAAGCAAAACTGACAGCATCACAATTCCAGACTTCCAGCTCTATTACAAAGCTGCCATCATCCAGACAGTATGATACTGGCACTAAAACAGACACATAGATCAACGGAACCGAATAGAGAGCCCAGAAATGGACCCTCAACCCTATGGTCAACTAATCTTCAATAAAGCAGGAAAGAATTTCCAATGGAAAAAAGACAGTCTCTTCAACAAATGGTGTTGGGAAAATTGGACAGCCACATGCAGAAGACTGAAATTGGAACATTTTCTTACACCACACACAAAGATAAAAAAAATGGGTGAGATACCTAAACACACAGGAATCCATCAAAATCCTAGAGGAGAACACAGGCAGCAACCTCTTCGACCTCAGCCACAGGAACTTCCTGCTAGACACATCTCTAAAGGCAAGGGAAATAAAAGCAAAAATGAACTATTGGGACTTCATCAAGGTAAAAAGCTTTTGCACAGCAAAAGAAACAGTCAACAGAACTAAAAGGCAACTGACAGAATGGGAGAAGATATTTGCAAATGACTTATCAGATAAAGGGCTGGTATCCAAGTTCTATAAAGAATTTATCAAACTCAACACCTAAAAAACAAATAATCCAGTCAAGAAATGGGCAGAAGACATGCACAGACATTTCTCCAAAGAAGACATACAAATGGCCAACAGACACATGACAAAATGTTCCACATCACTTGGCTGCAGGGAAATACAAATCAAAACCTCAATGAGATATCACCTCACACCAGTCAGAATGGCTAAAATTAACAAGTCAGGAAACGACAGATGTTGGCGGGGATGTGGAGAAAGGGGAACCCTCCTACACTGTTGGTGGGAATGCAAGCTGGTACATCCACTCTGGAAAACAGTATGGAGGTTCCTCAAGAAGTTAAAAGTAGAGCTACCCTATGAGCCAGCAATTGCACTACTGGGTATTTACCGCAAAGATACAAATGTAGGGATCCGAAGGGGTACGTGCACCCCTATGTTTATAGCAGCAATATCCACAATAGCCAAACCGTGGAAAGAGCTGAGATGTCCATCAACAGATGAATGGACAAAGAAGATGTGGTGTATATATATACATACACACAATGGAATATTACTCAGCCAAAAATAAAGTCAATGAGATTTTGCCTTATGCATGTTAAAATGAGTCTTTGCACGTGATTCCCTTCTTTCTTCTCTCAGACTGGCATTAAGATATGTAAAAAAGAAATGAAACCAGCACTCCTAAAAGCAATGGTGGTGGTTGTTTTTCTCCAGCTACTGCATTGTATTGCTTTTTTTCTTCCTTTTTTCACATAGTTACTTTGACCTTATTCTCAGTAGATGCTTTTCTAGGACATTTCCTGGAATAAATTATTTTTCATCATTTTAGACCTGCATAGATTCAAACTTCATAGCACTTCCCTTAACAATCTTCAAGTTTTATAATCTGACTTTTGAAACAGTTTATTATTTTGCACATCACACTGAAATAGATCACCATATTCCCTTTTAAATAGATAAGGGAATAAATTATTCTCAATGTGTCATTAATGTCTCCAGTTCTTTTAGTAGAAAAAAATTGAGAAACTACTTCTGTCTGAAGCATCATGCAGCCTACAAAGAATTTTAAATGGTGCCAGACTAGTTAGAAAATAAGATATGTACAAATAAAAGAAAATAGCCAGGAGCTAAGGGAAAATTTGGTAACAGTAAAATGAGTGTACAGACCAGAGAAAGATTGTGGCTGCCAAATTCTTATCGTACTTTTTTCACCAACCTTACTAAAACCCTTGAAAATGTAAAATTGATTCAGGACTTCAGCACTTTCTTCTTTAAAAACAAAATCTACCCATATTGTGTAGACCAGGCATGAGAAATAAGTTTATTATGGCTAAGGAACAGCCACATGACAAAAACTGCTCTTTATAATCTACTGAGATTCACAATGCTTACCCTCTCAGAGGCAAAATGTGGACAAAACTCATGACCCTTTTCACCGGCCACATTTCTATAATAGAAGTCCATGCCAATTAGAAGCACCAAATTAGTAGGAGGAATAACCAGAAAGGACTCAGCAAGGCATACCTAACAATTTCAAATCCATTCCCAAACTATTTTTAAAATGTTTACAAGTAATTAGGGTCCCAGTTTCACCACATTTTACTCAACAAAACTCAAGACTAAATGTTCCAATTTCCATTTACAAACAAGTATTAACAGATAATAACAGCAATTTTGCTAAATGTATAAGATTTTAGAAAAAGTCTCCAATAAAAGCACTGGAGGCTTTTACTGTGAGATACCCACCAGTTTTACAGTTTACCTCACATTTTCAGGGACACATATGTAGCATCTATGTTCTGGGGGAGGGAGGCAGTGGTGTCTTCCTGAGGATTACATGAGCAGTTAAAGTTTTCCAAAGGGCCCTGGTTTAGGATGCCATATCTTGAATTCTTATTTCCCTTCAACATTCTGCCAACTATTTCCAATTTCAAATTCAAACATTTGTAAATTCTCATCATCACTCTTTCCTCACTCTACGTTTTGGAGATATCTTTGATAATCTTCATAATAATTTTGATATTACTCCCTTTTCTATAATCGAACACAACTTTCTCCTTTCATTTCTTACACTCAAAGCTCCTGTTTTATATTTCTTATATTTATCTATATATCTGTGACTTTGGGCAAGTTATTTAACCTTTTTGAGTTCTTTTTATTCCCATTACTAAAAAACCCTAAACATATAATGTCTAAATTACAAGATTTGATAAAGATTAAGAAGTGAGATAATACACTAAAAAAAGCACTAAGTAGAAAACTGGCTATGTGTCTTGCAAGCCAAGCAATATTTTCTCAGTATCTCCTTTCCTATTTTCTTTTATTTTTTTATTAATTAGGTGATTCTTTTTTTTTTACAATATATAATTTAAATTGACATGTCTCCTCGGTGCAAAATGGAATCAAATCAGCCAGGTTGTACTCAGGGTTCCTGTTTTATATTTCTCATATTTCTTTATATGCCTGTGGCCTTATTTATTTTACCTCCAACAACTAGGAATTCCAGGAGACCAGGGTATTTAAAATAGGCTTGGTCATACCCAGGGCTGGTCAGTGGCCACAGCCTTGGCTCCATCTGTTTCAAAAGGCCTTTGGTAGAGTGGGGTGTTGCTGACCTCCCTACTTCCCAGGGGAAGGGAGGGAGTGAGGCCATGTCTACTATATACGTGGTATCACAGCCCAAGGAAATTTCAGTCTCCTCTGTTCATACCTGGCCTATAGGTCCTTCATAATCCTGATTTTTGCTAAACTGCTACCTCAAGATTACCTCCTCCTGCCTCAGCCGTAGTTCCTAGCTACTAAGTCACTGATTTCAGCTGCTTGGGGAGAAAATATGACCACATCTTAGTTCTATAATAGATCAAAATTTGTATCAGACACACTGTTGTGCAGTTGCCCTTGCTTTTACTTTCATAAGAAAGAAGCAAACCAACGTGCTGTGTTCATATGTTTAGTCCCATAGATTCCAAAGCTCCTTTCGAGTAAGAATAAAAGCTCAAGTATTTTTTTTTTCCTCTAAAGAGGTACCATCTCATCCCATTAGTTTAAGAATACTTGGTTTCATACATCGAATCTAAAAATATGGATGCTTGCAAAGCATGAAACCTATTTATACTGGTTGAATGATGGGATGCCACTGAAAATGAAGTGGTATTGTGTAAAGTTTTTGCTGGATGGTTGTTTTATTTATTTTATTTTGCATGAAGCTTCTGAGAAGTTTGAACAGTAGCAGTTTGTGATGTGGCAGTCACTCTTTCCAACAATACTAAGAATTAGTCTTTTGTTCCACACACACTGACTGCAATGCAGTCTCTGTTCTAGTACACACTGATGCTGTTGCCTATTTTCAGCTGGGTTGATGACTACATTCCAGACTCATGAAAACTAAGCACTGCTGTTACGGTACAAACCCTGGGTTTTCCTCTTGGCTGACACTAAAAATAACCCACCAAATTTGTAATTTTCAAGATAATTTTGGCTTTGGTTTTGTAAGTGATGGCACGCATCTGGACTCTGCCTTCTAACCTTGACATTGCTTCAAGCACTATCTCTGAATGCATCATCTTAGATTGGACTAAATAAATTCATTTTAAATTCTTTTGGTTTGGTAACTATGTGAAAACAATATAAGTACAAATATTTTGAAGATGATTCAGCACACATTTTACCTAACCCTCATTTAAGAAATAATGTCTATATGAGAAGACTATATTAATTTACCAAGGCTTACATAATTTTTGTTATAAATTAATGCAATATTTTATTTCTAGCTACTTTCCTTTTGCTTCAGACATAGCAAAAAGAAGTATCATTGAAAAGCAACTTAAGACATTTTTAGGCTCTGCCAAATTTTCAAACTTTTGTTCTTGTGGAATGTTAATTATATGCACAGAAGGGTGGACAGTCTACCTTTTCTACCCTCAGGATCCTTTGACATCTAGGAAAAGTGATTTCCAGCAGTCCAGCAGCTTCTGTCCAGCAGGAGGATAGCACATTGTTTTACAAGAAAGTTGGGGCTTTTCCTGGGATGCGGGGGAGGCAGCTGATGCAACTGGAAGGATTGCCATCTGTCCCCATGACCACAGACTCTTACACGGATATGCTTCTACCAGGTCACGTATTTAGACTGTGTAGTCATGTATTTAGACTATGTGATTAGACCTGCTGGGGACAGAAGGGAAGGGCTAGACAGTGATGGTCTCTCCCTCAAGCCCTTATAAAAAGCCTGTTCCTCCTTTTGTTTGCCTGATGTTGATCCAGAACTTTTCAAGCTATCCATTTCATTCAATAGATACCTGTCATGTCATTAACAAGGAAGGTCAAATGACACACAAAATGAATTTGGAATTTCAAGTTAGAGTTTGTCATGAAGGACAGAGTGCTTTATTCTGAATTAAGAAAAGATTTATTATCTACAGAGAAATCTTCGGCAAGACTGAGAATTTCCTCCTTCGATAACTTTTGTCTCTCAATAAGCTGGTGAAAGCATATAAAATGATCTTCCAGCATCTTATTAAATATTTAAGTTGTCTTTTTATTGTATCTGAGAGACAATTACAAATTTGTGAGTAGGTTCATCAGTGTTTTGTTTTTCAAGTTATACAGTGATGAGTAACAAATCTGTGATGGGGACTAATGACCCTCTGTCAGCAACTGATCTCATCACTAAATCAGAGAGAGATGGGTTAGAAAACCTTAATGCCAAGAAGGTGAGAAGTGGGAACAAAAGGGGGTGAAAGAAGGTAGAGAAGACACGGAAAAAATATGCACAGTGTGGGAAGGATCTTCCTGGTGACATTTCACTGAATAGATTCACTTTTCACAACTGACAGTAACAGATAACAAGAAAAAGTAACATGTGCCTTGCATTGGCTCCCTCAAAAGCAGTATGGCTAGTATGGATTTGCCCTTTTTGTAACCTGACTAGAGAGAAAGTTTTATTCTGTCCTTAAATATGATGCATATTTCTCAGATTAACTAACAATATAAATTTGTTCATGGTAAGAATAAGAGAGCCACTGAAACTCCCGAGCATCAGTCAGGCTGCTCAGGCCCTCAGGATCAGATGTTTCAGCAGGAGTTATAGGCGTCCCAGCACAGCTAACTGCACGGAGAAGAACAAATGGATGAAAATAAGCTGCACCTCCTTTTGAAGTGACTGCACTGCTCATAAACCTACAGATAAAAAGCTGTCTACTGTTTATTATAAAATGACTGGAAAAAATTCGAAGACTTCAGGGCATTTTCAGTCCCTTCAAACAGGCTCAAGTATGTTTTCTCAGCACCGCCTCCCACACCATCGTGGTCAGCACAGATAAAAACCTGACCAGGAGCATCTCAGTTGTCAAGTAGATGGGATTTCTGATTAAAAGGGAAAAGTAAGAAAGGAAGGGGAAGGAGAAATAGAGTGGAAGACCAATAGGAGTGACACGAGAAGAGAAAAGAGGAGCAAAACATAAACAAAGTTGGGACATTTTCTCTTCTGATGACAACCAAAGGGGGAAAGGCAATTAAGCTATCTCAAATCTCTCAATGAACTGAGGTCTTTCCACTGAAAATGTCCCAGTATGAAAGAGAATTCCACACAGTATTTTCTTTATTTTAATTAAGTCCAATCGCTCAAGACAGCAATCTGATTATTTTTGGGCAGGGAAAGTGGCCTTGGCTTTGCTCTTTCTAGAAACACTGGAAAGATGTGTGCTACCATGTATGGCTTTCAGAACTGTGGGTTTGTCACCTGTGCTATGCTCAGGCAGAACAGCAGTGATGGAGGAGTCCGACATCAGCGGCCAAATATAGTCCAGCCACTCGCGGAAATTTCAATCCAATCAGGAGAATATATAAGATTCATGTTTTCTTAAAAATAACACCCACCGGGCGCCTGGGTGGCTCAGTCGGTTAAGCGACTGCCTTCGGCTCAGGTCATGATCCTGGAGTCCCGGGATCCAGTCCCGCATCGGGCTTCCTGCTCGGCGGGGAGCCTGCTTCTCCCTCTCCCTCTGCCTCTCCCCCTGCTCATGCTCTCTCCCTCTCTCTCTCTCTCTGTATCTCTGTGTCTCAAATGAACAAATAAAAAAATCTAAAAAA
>NC_138374.1:110936508-110962382 GCF_054177405.1 Leptonychotes weddellii
AAAAAAAAAAAAAAGATTTTATTTAGAAAGAGAGAGAGAGAGAGAGCAAGCAGGAGGAGGAGCAGAGGGAGAGGGACAAGCAGATACCACACAGAGTGTGGAGCCCAACAGGGGGCTTGATCTCACGACCCTGAGATAATTACTTGAGCCAAATAGAGTCCTACGCTTAACCAACTAAGCTACCCAGGCACCCTGGGGATCTACAAACTTAATTAATAAGTATTGTTTGTGTTCTGACTGTTCCTCTGCCTGGCTGTTCCCATCTCTCTCCCTCTCCTCAGCCTCCAAATTCCTTAAGACACAACAATATTGAAATTAGACTAATTAATAACCCTACAATGGCCCTTAAGTATTCAAGTGAAAGGAAGAGTTACACATTCTTCATTTTAAGCTAAAAGTTAAAATTTATTAAGTTCAGAGAGGAAAGCATGTCAAAAGTCCAAATCTAGGCCTCTTGTGCCAGTTAGCCAAGTTGTGAATGCAAAGGAATAGTTCTTGAAACAAATTAAAAGTGCTACTTCAGTGATCACATGAATGATAAGAAAGCAAAACAGCTTTATTGCTGATATGGAGAAAGTTTGAGTGGTCTGGATAGATCAAACCAGCAACAACATTCCCTTAATCTGAAACCTAATTCATAGCAAGGCCCTAACTCTCCTAAATTCTATGAAGAATGAGAGATGAGGAAGCTACAGAAGAAAAGCTTGAAGTTAGTTCATGAGGTTTAAGGAAAGCTGTCTCCATAACATAAAAGTACAAGGTAAAAAAAGCAAAAAGCTGATTAGAAGCTGTAGCAAGTTACTCAGAAGGTCTAGCTAAGATAATTAATGAATGTAGCTACACTAAACAATAGATTTTCAATGTAGACAAAATAACCTTATATTGGAAGAAAATGTCCCCTATGACTCTCATAGCTGGAGAGGAAAAGTCAAGGCCTGATTTCAAAGCTTCAAAAGACTCTCTTGTTAGGGGTTGATGTGGCTGGTGACTTTAAATTGAGGTCTGTGCTCAGACCTTTTCAAAAATTCTGGGTCCTTAAGAGTTATGCTAAACCTATTTTTCTATTCTATAAATAGAACAACAAAGCCTGGATAACAACATATTTGTTTACAACATGATTTACTGAATATTTTAAGCCACTGTTGAGACCTACTGCTCAGAAAAATTATTCTTTTCAAAATATTACTGCTCATTGACAATGAAGGCACCTGGTCACCCAAGAACTCTGACAGAGATGTATAACAAGATTAATGTTGTTTTCATGCCTGCTAACACAACATCCATTCTGCAGCCCATGGATCAAAGAGTCATTTCAACTTTCACATCTTATTACTTAAGAAATACATTTTGTAAGGCTATAGCTCCCACAGATAGTGATTCTTCTGATGGACCTGGGCAAAGTAAGTTGAAAACCTTCTGGAAAGGATTCACCATTCTAGATGCCATTAAGAGCAGTTGTGATTCATGGGAAGAGGTCAAAATGTCAACATTAATAAGAGTTTGGAAGAAGTTGATTCCAACCCTCATGGGTGACTTTGAGAGTTTCAAGACTACAGTGGAGGAAGTAACTACAGATGTGGTAGAAATGGCAAGAGAGCTAGAATTAAAGCTGGGGACTAAAGATGGGACTGAATTGCTGTAATCTCATGATAAAGCATGAACAGATGAGTTGCTTCTTATGGATGAGCAAAGAAAGCAGTTTCTTGAGATGAAATCTACTGTAAAGATGCTATAAAGATTAGTGCTATGACAATAAAGGATTTAGAATATTACATAAACTTAGTTGATAAAGCAGCAGCAGAGTTTGAGAAGATGGACCTTAATTTTGAAAGAAGTTGTACTGTGGGTAACATGCTATCAAACAGCATCACATGCTACAGAGAAATTATTTGTGAAAAGAAGAGTCAATCAGTGTGGCAAATTTCACTGCTGTCTTATTTTAAGAAATTGCCACAGCCACCCTGATCATTCAGCAGTCATCAACAGAGGCAAAATCCTCTACCAACAAAAAGATTATGACTCACTGAAAGCTCAGATGATGGTTAGCATTTTTTAGCAATAAGTATTTAATTAAGGTGTGTACATTATTTGGGGGACATAATGTTATTGCATATTTAATAGACTATAGTATAGTGTAAACATAACTTTTATATGCACTGGGAAACCAAAAAATTCATTTGATTTGCTTTATTGCAATATTTGTTTTATTGCAATTGTCTGGAACCAAACCTGCACTATCTCTGAGGTATACCTATAAAAAGGTAATCAGAAAGCAATAACTATGGTAAAAATGTAGTTGAATGGTACTATTGTTCTGCAGTGTTCCATATAATTGCCCAAGCTGCTACAATTTTAATGTCAAGTGGCTGCTTTTTTGCAACTAACCAAAATCTGGATTCTTATGTGAAACCTGCAAAAGGAAAGTTATACATTAGTAGCTGAAAACTGACCTTGTAGAGAAATTATTTGTGTTGGTAGTTGTCATTTTGGAATTAATAAAAATTATTTACATATTTCCACATGGATTTCATCTTTTAAAATGCCCTTAATCAGATCAATCATGGTAGATTACTAATTCCAAAGCATCCCTATGAAGAGCCAGAAAGTACAGGCAGTGTGAACTTAAACCTTCTCTTTTAATCACGCTCCCCAATCTTGCAAAATGAAACCTACTCTTAACTCCATACAACTTTAAATAGGTCTTAAAAACAAAAGAAAAAAATAATAAATAGTTCAATTAAACACCAAATTGAAGCATTACTTTCTGATTAGTTTACATCAATATTTATTTGTTTTTATAGTACTTAAAATCTTTCTAAGATTACTTTGCCCACTAACATGTTAATCTGGAACCAGAGCTTTCTCAAATTTTTAAGAAATAAATTTAATAAGTAACTGTTCTTGGTCTACACCATGCTATTTTTCAAAAATATTTGCTTTTATTAAGTAATCTCAATGCCCAATGTGGGGCTCAAACTCAGGGCCAGGATCAAGAATCGCATGTTCTACTGACTGAGCCAGCCAGGTACTCCCATGCTATTTTGTAAGTTGCTTTCACTTTTACTGTTCAAATTAGATTTACTATTTGTGTCATGCCCAAAGTGGCTTTGAGAGAACGCATATAATAATCTATTTGAAAATGAGCCAACTACTTGAGATACTATAATTCCAGATGGCCATAGGAGTCTTCGCTCTCTGTGGGTACCTTGCAAGCAATCTTTGACAGGAGGTATTTTTGACTCTGTGGCCATTGAAAATCTTTAACCAAAACCACTGTCTGAAAAGCAAGAAAAGAGAGAAAGATGATATTTTTGCCTTCTACATGGTATATAAAAAATGATTTACTCTCCTTTATCTCCACTTGGGTGACAGACATGTGCTCCCCTCTCTTTCAACCCATTGTTAGATTTCTCACTAATCAATATTTTTTAATGGATGAAAACTATTTACTGTGGTTGCTGGGTTAGTAATTTGAGACCATCTTTCAGATGTGTTGAAACAAGTACATCTATTTTTTTAATTAATTGGAAAATCAGAAAAAAAATTCTATAGCATTCTTTATATAAATAAAAATTGACAAAAATGAATTATTCAAATCACTAAAAACAAATAAACAACAACAAAAAAGAAAAATATGGACTAAAAAAGTAAAAGCCTGGTTTGTTTTTTCAACATAATGCATTCCCTAAGGACATTCCAAACTCTGAAGAAACTATTACATCATTCATATAAAAGACTGGCTAAAATGCCTGAGCTATTGGGGTTACATTGTGGACATAATTCCTGGTTGTTTGACTCCTGCAGATTCCCATTCCCAAATAGAGGTGGCTACTTTTTCCAAAGTAAATGTTCTGATTCAGATGAAAACTGAAAACTAAACTACTAGCAAAGTGGAGCCCTCAAGGATTCTCATTAATAATCATTCCTTGCTTTGAAACTCTTAGAACTCTTGTTAAAACGCTATGGATGGGCGCACCTGGCTGGCTCAGTGGGTTGAGCGTCTGCCTTCGGCTTAGGTCATGATCCCAGGGTCCTGGGACTGAGCCCCGCCTCCGGCTCCTTGTTCAGCAGGAGGTCTGCTTCTCTCTCTCCTTCTGCCCCTCCCTGCGCCCTGCTCATGCTGTCGCTCTCTCTCTCTCAAATAAATGAATAAAATATTTTTAAAAAACCAATATGGATGATAGCAATAAGAATCATTCCCTAATCCACTCACTAGCTTACTTGGCCTTGAGCAAATCACTTGTCTTCACGGTTCTCAGTTTCTCCAACTGTAATATGTGGAACGCTGGATTAGAAAGTCATCAGGGTCTTTTTACTTCTTAAAAATACTAGAAATCCATGATTCTAAAATTTGCTATTCAGTTTACTCTCTACCTAAACTTTTTGAGTACTTATTATGAGCTCTCTACTTTTCTAAATGTTTTACATGTATCAAGTCATAACATCCTCACAAAATCCTTGTAAGGCAAGTTATATTTTGATACCCATCTTATAAATAATCTGAAGCATAAAGAGATTAAGTATCATGCCTGAAGTCATAGTTAATTTGTGATAAAAATGGGATTTGGACCAAGGAGGTTAAGTCTGTGTATTAACTACTCTACTGTACTTTCTCTAGATTTCTCCAAAGTAGTCTGTGAAACACGAGTTCTCCAAAATTATTGTGAAAAAAAATAGATTTACGGTTTCAGTTTTCAGTGACAGAAATATTAGTTCAAACATACTGAAACAGAAAGGAAATTAGCTTAAGAGGCCAAATGCCTGGGGTGGGGTATGACTCTGGTTTTAGGAAATTTAATTCGGATTATATCACTATGGTTTGTTGCCCTGCCTTTATCTTTGGTAGTTTCAGGCAATAGAAAGATGGTGGCAGCAACATTGGTATTCCTATCCTCAGCCCGACTCACATAAGAGTGATAGATTCTTCCCTAAGTCCCAATGAAAATATAACTGTGTCATAGTATCTTTGGCTGCTTCATATCTCCATCTCCAAATCAATCATTGTGGCTAAGAAAATCTCATGATTTGATAGCCTTTAAGCCTGTATCTGGATTCTCCACATTGGGGTTCCTGGTAGAATGACCATCACCAAAACCAAATGGATAAAGAGTGGGAGAGGGAGTTTTCCCAGTCATAAATCCAGGAGCGGTTACTGAAATTGGTTGAGAGATGTCAATAAATGTCCAAGACATATAGTTAAGCTTATTTTTAAAATACTTAGAAATATTTCATAATATATATATAATATATATAACTCAGAAGTTATCAACATAGATGGGCATCTTAAAATCTCCAAGAAGTTCTATAACAAAAAAAAGTGGTTTCAACTCATCATTTCCCAAAGTTATTTGATGTAAAACAAACCATTCAAGCAAAATTAATTAACATCTCTGAACTATTCTGCAGAACAAATTTTGAAGGATGAAGACCCAACTTCTGACATTTAGAACTAACCTAATACAGAAGCCATGTAAATAATCTCTTGTTTCATGTTTTCTACATCATCAACTTACTCTGACTCATATAATCTGCCTTACATTGCTCAGCGTCAAAAAAATAAAACAGCCAGCAAATAAATAAACAATACAACTCATTAAATGTTTCCAAGATGTGCCTATATGACTATGAAAATATCCTGTGGAAAACAGAATCACAAACTTGTATGTCTGTAATTTATAAGGAGTTTATATTAGCCTTTGCAAAGTTTGATCAAAATTTAGTGGTGTAAAATTATAAATACTTATTATTTGTTATGATTTTATAGGTCAGCTAGGCAGTTCTTCTGGATTGGGTCAAATCAGCTTGCACTGGATGATCTCGGATGGTCTCATCCTCTTGTCTGATATTTGGTCGATTGGCTGATTTGTAATGGCTTATCTCTGCTTCATGCGGTCTTTTTTGCCCAAATTAAGCAAGCCAGGGCTTCTTAATAGAGCAGTTTCATGTTTCAAAAGATCAATAAGTGAGGGCAAACATCAAAGTGCAAGCACTTTTCAAACTTTTGCTGTCATTATCATCTTTGTTAACATCCCAATTGCTAAAGCAAGTGACATGACCAAATGCACCTCTTGATGAAAGAAATTGCAGTGGTGTATTGCAAAGTGTCATGCAGAGCATACATATAAAGACAGGATGAATCAGTGGCCATTTTTATAATCTACCAAAGAGCTCTTAAAATCTGCTTTATATATTGCCAGGCTTAGTTTATCAAATGGATTAACTGCTAAAATGAACTGCAAATATCAAGCTGTGTTTTGAAAACAAAGAAACAACCTTAGATTGCCCTAATATTTAGAGAATATTTTGGAGGCTGCATATCCCTCCTGGAATAATCTCCATTGAAAAAGGAGGGGGGATTATATGCTTAAATGATTGGACCTGTATAACAAGATCCCAACATGTACATCTAGGGGAATGGCAGTGGTTTTTTGGCTGTTTGTTTGTTTAGTAAGATTCCCTAAAAACAGATTCTGAGATGCAGATTTGCATGCAGGAGGTTCAATGAAGAGTATGTGTGGAAAACACTTGTAAGGAAGTGAGGAGAGCGGAATGAACAGAAGGAGAAGTTGAATGGTGAAGAGGTTGCAAAATAACCTTAGTTTATTCCATAGGGATCTCAGAAAGGAGATGGCTTTTCTGAGATGTCCAGAAGAAGATAAAGGGCTGATGGTTTATAGCATCTCCAGCCCTCAGTTGAACAATTATTAGATGAGAGCATCCCCTGGGAAAAAGATAAGCTAGAGCAAGGTGGATTCCTTTAGCTCTGAATAATTTCTGGAGAGAGACTTAGCAGAGAACCATCAGCAGCCAACTTAAAAAGGCACTAAATCAACACTTGGTGATTATTTTTGTAGGATCAAATCATAGGAGTTTTGACTAGTTGATCTTAAGCCCTCTCTTGAAACCATGAGATTTTATGACTTTTTATTTTTTGCAAAATGAGTTTTAAAATAATGTCAATCATTGATAAAAGAAAAACCCTGTAGTGAATTTGTTGGAATGTATGTAAAGTGTCTTTTTTGAAAAATCTTAAAGAACATGGGTGTTCAGTAGTGAATTTAAAGTAGAGTATGTCATCTGTTTAGTCTATTCAATTGAATTTAAAGAGAATATCCAGTTAAACACAGCTCACTTATATCCTGGGTACATTTCATTGATATGTGCACAGAGACCTTTCCCCAAAACATAGTCAAATGTGGGATTAAAGGAAACATGAGTCTAAAGACATCATTGCTTGCAAGCATGCCTGGTGACAAAATGAAAATACATATCTTCAGGATCCTCAAGGGAAATCTGCAAATTAGAGAGCTGTGTATGCACTCTGAAATATTGAACACACAGAGTTTGTGACCCTGTATGCAATTATATGTAAACAATCAGGCCATCTGTGAAATTATTGAGGGGAGATTTCCATTCAAAGAAATACTGGATAGGGCGCCTGGGTGGCTCAGTTGGTTAAGCGACTGCCTTCGGCTCAGGTCATGATCCTGGAGTCCTGGGATCGAGTCCCGCATCGGGCTCCCTGCTCGGCAGGGAGTCTGCTTCTCCTTCTGACCCTCCTCCCTCTCATGCTCTCTGTCTCTCATTCTCTCTGTCTCAAATAAATAAATAAAATCTTTAAAAAAAAAAAAGAAAAGAAATACTGGATATTTTGTAATACTTTTGAAAGTTAAAAATCCTTGCAGTATCTCTTTTAGAAATACCTATTTGTAATACTCAGTTTACTTTTTACAAGACATGGTGTATCAATTCCTTGTAAGTTGGTGATTTTGTTTTATTTTGTTATAAATTTTAAAAACTGTGTATCATAAACTTTTCTAAAAAAAATTGCTTTTAAGTATCACCTTAGTGTCTACATAAGGGTTAAAAATGTTCTAAACCTCCCAATGTTTCATTGGAGAAAGCATACCCCAATATGTCTTTCAACCCAGAAGTCGCTCAACATAACTACTGTCAAATAAATCAGATATCCCTATTTTTGACTTGAAATATATGTATGTCATTCAATTCCAAACTAAAAATTTTTACAAAGGTACTAACTCCTTTGCTTTATTTATTTTTAAAATTTTATCTTTCATAACCTAGAAATGTTCAAATATATTTTACCTACTTAAATTGTTGTATGCAGATCAAACCTTCACTGCATTTTGTAAGTTATAATACCTGTAAACAACTTTTCTGATTTCTGTCTTTGTCCAGTAAGATATAAGTGCCATAAATATCATGCATTATCATTTTACCTAGCCAATTGTCACTTGAATGGTGTTAAGAACTTGGCATTAGTTCTTGGCACCTAGAACTAATAGTTTTAGAATATATTTGATGCCATGACCAATATAATAAATAAAGTTAAGGATTAAAATAAGCCACAAAACACTGCTAAGCTTCAGCAGCTTCTTAATTATTTACTTCAAAATGGATTTAGTGTTGAGAAACATCTCTACTGCATGCAACCCCAATTTCAGAGGAATTGTCGCAAAATTAATCTTACAGAAATAATTTTAAATGTATTCTCATAACTTGAACATTTCTAAAATACTTGATACTTAATAGTATCAAGCTTATTCTTAACACAAAATTTCACTTAAATGTTATAGCAAAGAAGACTCCAAATTATTCATACATCTTTAACATGTTTCTTGGTAAACCTATTTCATTACAGTTATGACATGAATTTGGGAAATTTTAAATCCTGTAAATTAAGACATATGAAAGGGTAGAAGGAGATTCATGAAGACAAAGAACACCAGAGGTTCATCTTGTCTCTCATACGTTCTCTTTTCACTCTGTTCTTTCTAGAAAAAGAAGCTTCCCTCTTTAGATGAATGCAAAGGAACTTTAAAATTATTATGACCTGCTTTATTTTCTCACATATTTCTTGGATTTGGAAAAATAAATTAATCTATAAAATAATAATTAGAGAGTATAATTAGCAAGTATGAAATGAGGAAAAAATGTTCATGAAAAATTAACATTTGGATAATTTATAAATAATCCATTAAGATTCTGTGTTGCCAAATGATTGTAACTTCCAAAAGACCAAAATCACAAGGCACACTGAATAAACTCAATATTATTTATAAACAATTTAAAGAAATAAAAATGAATACATAACAATATGCTCAAATTTATGAATACCCAAAAAGTGAAGTCAAATATCAATTTATCCTGAGATTGGCAAATATTAAAAGATCAATAAAGTATATAGTGGAATATATGTTAGAAAATGGACACACATATACTGTTGATGCTAACGTGAACAATTTTGTGAGGAACAATTTGACAGTACTTATCAGAAATTATAACTTAATAAATTCCTCCCTGGCAATTCTACTTCTAAAGATCTCTTTTTGAAATACATATGTACTCAAAATAATTTGAATATGTCTTAAGATGCTTATTGCAGAATTATTCATTATAGCAAAACTGGGAAAACTAAGTAAGGAGACTAGAAGTATTGGACTCTGAGATCATTCTACAGACTTGAATTAAACTCTCAGTTCTAACTCTTACTAGCTCCATAACACTTGGAAATGGGCCAAACTTTTTAAAAACTCAGTTTATATATCTAGGTATAATAACAATATCTGCCAAATAAGATTGAATGTTAATTAAATGAGATAATACAAATAAAACATTCAGAAGATTTAAATATAATCAATGTCTATAAATAGGGGATTAACTAGAGTATGGTACATCCATCTGTACAATGGAATAGTATATAACTAAAAAGGATGGAGTATTGTAATTAAAATTTTGTTTTCTGTCATGGAATGTTCTGGTAAGTTAAACAAACAAAAAGTGCTAATTAGTAGCATGCCACTTTCATAATGATTATATAAACAACCATTTTTGGAAGATTGAAAAGAAGAAACATAAATCATTTAATTGCAGATTATTGAAGTTGGAGAGATTCTAGTCTTTGTATATATATATGTATATATATATGTATAGTGTATATATACACTATATACTATATTTATACTATATACTCTATATACCACATATACTATATATATATATATTTCATACACACACACACACACACACACAACCTTCCTAGCTGATGCAGGAGTTGTTCTACAGCACCCTCTCAGCAAAAATCATACAAGCTATTATTGGCCGCCAAGTTTTCCAGAAAAGAAAATGTTTCCACTAGAGGTGAGATTCAGAGGCTAGACAGTTGCTATCAAGCTTATGCCCAAGCTTTTCCTTGATTTAGTGATTCCATTGAGATAAACAGTGTGCCAAAACAATGGCTATTTGAGTATTCCACATTAACTTGCTAAACACCAAAGGGCTTAACATAGCATATACTTCAGCCACATGAAAACTCAGCATATTTTTACTGTTTTCTATTTAGACTTTTTTTCCATTTAAATTATGTCATACAGTCATTATTTTATTTTCAAAATATTTGAAGAGGAATTAAAATGATTATCTGTGTAATTCAAGGTGGGTACTTTTGCTTAAAGTATTATAAGTAGTAAAAATTTTTTAAATGAAACACCTAACATACAACATAATTTTTTTTTGCCATTTTTTGATGGAGTATGAATGAGTTCAGAAGAAAACCTGGATCTAATGAAGTAAATGTTCATTGATAGATGATAGAGAAATGAAAGATAGATGACAGATTATAGAGATAGACACATAGACATGTGTTCAAATACATATATGCATAAGTCAGCATGTTCAGTCCAGGGATAAGAAAGTAGGATGGTTTAGCTGGAATTCAGGGTCAGGAAACAGAGGGAGGAACAGGTGATTAGGCTGGAGAGGGAGACTGCAGAGAAAGAATTGACAAAATTAAAAAATAAAGAGAATAAATTCCAGTATTCAGAATGATTCCTGTGTTTATAAGCCAAGCTGTGGGGTGGATAATACAAAAAAGATAAAGAGTCTGGGAAAGCATATAAACTGACATTTATGATGTAGGTTTGAAATACCTATGAACCATGCAGGTGAAGATGTGCAATACAAAGTTGGATGGACGAGCCTGGGACTCAGAGGAAAGATTTATGTTGAAGTTAAAGATTTGGGGATCATTAATGTTAAAGGGATTATATGCTCCCCAAGAGTATGTGATAAGTAAAAGGAAGAAGATTGAAGATAAAACCCAAAGATTACTGTTTCTACTTTCTTTCTTACATGGGTTCTTACATAATAAATCTTTTCCTAACCTCTGAAAAATGCCAGCATTCTCATACATTTGGTGGTGGGGTGGGAGGCTCTTAACAATCTCTGTCTCTCCACTTTTCATTGAGTTGACAAGATACACTGTATCCACGGATCACATAATTTAGGAAAACAAAGAATCATAATTAATTTTCACTGTATCTTCACCCGTTCAGTTTTGATTGTTTGCAACTGAGCAATTGGGAAACCTCTAAGAATCTGATATTTTATTGTTTTAAGTAAAAAAAAAACATATATATATAACAAAAAGCAAACAAAAAACACATATACAAAATATATACTCAATTTTTGAACTGCTTGTTTATAATTTAATGATAGAAACAATAAAATTAATTTGTGTAATAATAATAATGATGAGTCCAAATTTCCATTTGTTATCCTTGGGAATTTTAAAATCTCACCTGGACATGGAGACAAAATAAAAATCCTTCTTGTGGATTATCTTGCTAGCTGAATTTATGCCTAGAAAGATCAAGATGAGTCACACGGGACTGATATAAAACACTGGATTCATCCCTATCCCTCGGGACCACTTGCTGTCAGGTTCTGCTGAACTCAATCTGGGGCCAACCTTACTATAACAACAACAGTCTAGATGCTACCCTATATTGCTATGTACAGAACTGCTTATCCGATGCTAGGTGGGGACCAAGTAATCTGCATCACTGTTCATCATAAGTCAATGAGAACCTACCTGGTTTCTAGATTGGAATCAGTGATAACAGTAGTGTGCTGATTCTGCAAATAATAAAACATTTCTTCTGCATTAAGTAGCAAAAAAATTATGTTCCTCTTGAATTGTCACAGGGGGATGACCTAACATGCCAAATGGAGAAAAGATTTACAGCAAAAACTGTTGTATTTTTGCTTTCCTCCTTAAATGGCTAAATTTAATGAGTAATGTGCTTGAGTCCATGACATATTTTAGTTCATTTATTCTTTATTATAAACAAATGTATTTATTATTTTTGACTATTTATACTATCTAATTCATTGCTAGTTACATCACTATTAATTAAACCATTAACTTTCCAAAAATTTTATTCTCTAAGAATGTGGACACAGTCATACATCTTGAAAGCAAACATGAAGTAGAAACAATAAAATGCAGTCATTATACTGAAGTCTTTCATTTATTATCAAAGAGTATTTATTAAGAACATATTTGTATTTTTTCTTGTGCTGATTTTCAAGCAGGAAACTACGATAACTAGACTGGTCTTCATTGATCTGTGCTTACAAATAGATATTTCCTAAAGCGTGGTATGGATATGATCAATTTGTAGCTAAAGCAGCAATCTGGAACAATATCACCACTAAGTATTTAGTCATCAATATAGGTTGAATAGTTCATTTAACAGTTTTGTCTTAATGACTAAAATGTCTATTTGACCAATTCAATTTGACCATTTATAAGGTAATCAATTATTTTAATTATTGATCTATAAATGACATATCCAGGAAATCACATAAGCCTAGTCTCAGGATCCTCAGAATATAATTCAAATGTACTTTTAGTCAACTATACCTCTGATTCATAATGTACTAGTGTAGACTGGGGTCACATGAATAAAAAAATAAAAGTTTTAGCCCTTTAGTTTGACTGTTAAGGTTGAAAGTACAATTGGAAGATTTTTTTTTTCCCTGTAAATGCTTACAAAAGAATTTGAATTGAAACTCCAAGGACACAAATTCACATTGTTCTGGTTTGGCATAGTAACTAAAAATTACTTCCAAATCTAAAAATGCATATGTCCATCTCTATCTTAAGTTTGCAGCAGAAGTTTGATGTCTAATTATAAATCATTTATTCACCATTTTTTAAATTAAATACCAAGCATATTTGACAATAACTGATCAAAAAATAAAAGGGAGAATTTTATCTTTCTGTTTAATTAATTAACTTAAAATTTTATTTATTTTAGCAAGAATGTATTACATCCCAAAGAACATTTTGCAGAAATGGGAAATTATAAAAAAAATAAGGGCAATAAAAATCCATCAAGAGGCTCCTGGATGGCTCAGTTGGTTAAGTGTTCTGCCTTCAGCACAGGTCATGATCCCAGGGTCCCGGGATCGAGCCCCGCATTGGGCTCCCTGCTCAGCCAGTAGTCTGCTTCTCCCTCTCCCACTCCCCCTGCTTGTGTTCGCTGTCTCTCTCTGTCAAATAAATAAATAAAATCTTTAAAAAAAATCCATCAAAGTGCTTTTCTTAACAAAAACACTTCTTTCTTTAAGAATATTCTTCTAAAGTAGCCAATTAAAACTCGAGCCAGTATTTTAAAAAGAGGTGCTTTTTCTCTGTTATAATGGGGAAGGGGAAAAGTTCTAGATAGATATACACTAAAGTATTTTTTAAAGTTTAAAAGTTTATTTCTGGGAGGAGGTAAGGTTATTGGTTTCTTTATATATTGTCTCTTTGTTTTTGTATTTTCTGAATTTTTTTCAATGAACATGTATTGATATGTAATCAGAAAAGGAAACTATTAAGTACAAACAAAAATTGGATGAATGATACAGTTGAAAGAAAATTCACATCTTCATAACAATAACTTGCATTCTTTTTTTTTTTCAAATTTACTTAATGTTTTTCTTTGCAATTTTCCTGTGATACTGATAGGGTAGGTATCATTAATCTCCTTTAATTTGTTGAGACATAGGCAGAGTAGTGCATTGAATTAAAGGTGAACTTGGGGTAGAACTGAAGTATTCAGTGTTTATCATCCCCCAAACATTGAGTTGAGAATTATAGTAACTGCTACTTTCTCTTATTGTGTTCTGTTTCTTCAGTGATATCATCTCTCTTTTAATACATTTTTTTCTTTTTCTTTTTGGTCATTTGTAGAAATTTTAGTTATAAAAAACAAATTGAGATTTGTGAGACTTCATTAAATTCTAGGCACACCAAATCCACTCAATTGAATAATTCAGGGGACATAATTTGATATGTTTTTACTCTCTTCCTTTATTTATAGCTTTCTCTGAAGGTTGCAGTACTAAGGCCAGATAATTCACTTAAAATACTGCCAATTACTTTTTGAGAAGATGAGAATTACTGAGCATTTTTTATAACATTTGAGAGAAAACTTCCAACTCTATTGTGAAATAAGAGTAGCAGTGATCAATATTTTTTCAGTAACTTATTATATTTTGTATTTATTTAATATATAGAAAAGAAGTAGAACCTAGTAACTACTGTATCTTAAGTGTTATCAGATATAAGACTCTAACACCATCATAATTGGCAAATCCTCCTAGTCTAGTATCAGTATTATAGACTTTCATGGTTTTTAAATTTATTAACTTCAAGACTCAAAATTTCATGAGATAAATAATTATAATAATAAGGAACATTTCAGTCTGAGTTGAGATCACATTTTTAGCCTCTCCTATACTTACTCAACCTTATTGATGCAACTACATAGCTTGTGATCAACAACTCCACCACTTTCTACTAGTGGCTAGATTATCAATCTAACTATAGTCCTGCACCTTGGGTTTGTGACTGGTAAGGGAAGAGAAGGAAAAAAACACACAAAACTTTAATTAGTGCCTTTAATGTACCCAGTGTTTTATATTCATTATCTTGATTAAATCTTAATTTAAAACTATGAGGTAGGTATTGAAATCCTAATTTTTCAGATGAGGAAACTGATGCTCAGAGAGGCTAATTAGCTTGTCCTAAGTTTTGTTTACAAATGGTGGGGCTGGAATATGAAACCAGTTCATCTGTCTTTGAAGCTGGTGACAATTTCAATATATCAGTGTTTTCGAATATGGGGGATACCCCGGTATTTGCATCACAAATGCTAGGGAAACATGTCAATTTACAAATTCCAATTAATCAGCCTAAACTAATTGAATCAGTCTCTGGATGTAGCTTCAGAAAATTTCAGTTGAAAAAACCACTCAATTGATGCTTACATATCCTTGACACGTGAGAGAACCTCTGAGTCATGGCGCATCCCTTTCTTTAAACCCTAATGCAAATGCATCTATCAGTAGACAATTAGATGTTCTTGGTATATTTTTTTTTCATGGCTTTTGGTCACTTTTTCATTCTTAATGATGGAGATCAAGAATTTGCTAGTAGAGACAGTATGGGCATTTTATCATGATTGGATGAAGATACAGACAACATGCTGATCAAACTAATTGTTGTCACTAAGCTAAGAGAGATAATCAACATGTTGAATGAGAGTTGGTTACAAAATCAAAATGGTTTTGACAAGAGGAACCATTAGACAAATCAAGCATTAGAAAATGTAGGAGAAAAAAAACGTAGGAGAGACAAATTCTATATACTGCAAAGACGGCCAAAAAAACTGACTACAAATGAGCAGTAGAAAGAAGATGGGGCTTAGCCTAGAGCTACAGGAAAAAGATGACTCCTCTTCTTAACACAGAAAAAAACAAAACAAAACCTCAAAATTAAAAAAAATAAAATTCAATGAAATCCTAGGCTTTATTGATAGATTTAAGAAAATAAAGGAAGGTGTAGTTTTTCCTCCTTTAATTTTGTGCAGTTTGACTGCTCCTGGATATGGACAGAAGATTCTAAACACCACAGTTGAAGAGCTGAATACTCACATCAACAAAACGCACTGTATACGAGATTACTCCAAAAGGTGAGGAAATGTGATGCCATGTCACATGAGGAATGGATGAAGACAAAGGATATGTTTAACCTGAGAAAGAGAAGTTAGTAGATATATGATAGCTATCTTTTTAAATTTAAAAATCTACCCCATATAAAAGGGATAGATTTATTCTATGGGGCTATAGTCTTAATTACGAACAAGGAGTAGAAGCATTAAAGATATCAGGTCAACATAAAGAAGGAATTTTTTAATAATTAGAAGGATTAGTAAAAACAGGAACTAGTCATCTCAATACATATGTACTTGTTCAGGGTACTGTAGAGAGAGTCAAGCACTGGATCTGATCTCTTTTGCTCCATTATGGCCCAAATCTTGCCTGTCTTGATTGTCATTTTATCCCAGCACTTGCCATGAAGTCATCTCTTAATAAATATTTTCAATGAATCAATGCACAAGATTCTATGACTGAATTGTCAAATGTCTGTTCCACATTAACTCATGTTATAAGAGAAAAATTAAGTTCATTTTTCTGCCAATTCCATCCCATGTCCCGTGCTCAACTTCCATCCTCTTCTAGCCAAACTAGAGAAAACCTGACTCAGTCTGATTAACTGTGATAGATAGTTGAAAATCTGTTTTCACCAATAAAACTATGCTACCCAGAAATCTTGAGTTTTTGTGGTTTTAGCAAACAAATCACTTGAATGGTCCGAAATGGCTCATCACTTGACTAAACTTTGAAAAGCTACTGGTAAGAACACATGCCAGAAAAAGGCAGATTTCAAAAAGGAAAAAAAAAATGATATGCTTATAAATAAGCCTTTCCTGATTGTGATAAGGAGGTTAAATATATGACTTGCAAAGGTGTATGTGAATATCTTTAAAATGGATATTCAAGGGGTGCCCAGGGAGCTCAGTCTTTTGAGTGTTGGATCTTGGTTTTACCTCTGGTCATCAACTCAGGGTCATGAGATCCGAGTACCGTGTGGGCTCAATGCTCAGCGGGGAGTCTGCTTGAAATTCTTCCCCCCTCCCTCCCCTCGGCTCCTACCCCCTGCCCCCTGCTCTTTCTCTCTCTCAAATAAATATTTTAAAAAATGTATATTCAAGGCCACTGAAAAACTATGCATAAGAATAAAAAACAACAAAACCTCCCCAGCCAAATGCTATGTAAAGCTGCACCATTAGAGTTTAATTTATTTTGATTATATTTTTTAATCTATGTTAATATTGTGTGCAGAAGGAAAGGTTTGTGCTAAAGCCTATATAAAATATTTACCTTTTTTTTTTTTTAAAGATTTTATTTATTTATCTGAGACAGAGAGAATGAGAGAGACAGAGAGCACATGAGAGGGGGGAGGGTCAGAGGGAGAAGCAGGCTCCCCGCGGAGCAGGGAGCCCGATGCGGGACTCGATCCCGGGACTCCAGGATCATGACCTGAGCCGAAGGCAGTCGCTTAACCAACTGAGCCACCCAGGTGCCCAAAATATTTACCTTTTTATATAAAATACACCACTGCCTCAGTCAATGCAGATCAACAGGTTGCTTCAGTCAACACTGAGTTCCAAAATATTGTGATACCTCAAGGTAAATGTGCATTCAACTTACCTAATAGGTAACTGATTAGGAAGGACATACTACTGACTGAGCTACATACTACTTTAGATTTGTTTCTTTTCAGTAGATGCTTTATTTTTATTCAATTCTCTACAACATTGGTATGTAAGGTTTTAGGATTTAGATTCAAGTTACAGTACTTATTAAGTACTCATTGGAGGTGGCATTTCTCCTCTGCTCCTCCCTTACCTTGGAAGGAATTGCTCTGATTGGTATTCTTCTCAAATTAAATCCTTTTTACTCATATGTATCACAAGTTTCTCAGTTTCTGCTATTTATATGCTCTGTTTAACTTTCCTTAGGCATACGGTAGTATAAATATACACAAGCTCCTTGGGAAGGCTGTATTCCAGTGATTTATCTTCTGTAATATGCTTGTGGTTGGAAAGTAATAATGGTGACTGCATAGCAAATTATAAATCTTCTGTAAACATCAATACATCTTAAATCATAAGACTTTCCTGAATGCAATACATATTGAAAACAGGTATATTATCCAGTAATAATTTGATATTTGCTGGGAAAAGAAAAAGCTTTTTCCAATTATTTTATCACATAGAGTTTGTCACACTCATTAGAACAGTCTGGGGAAATAGGAGTAAAGGCATTTTCCCTTCTATTCAAAAATTAGAAAAATTAAGGAAATGAACACTCCATCTTTAAAAATGCTTCATGTTTAACATTAGCAACATATTTTTACTATATGTAAAAAAATAATAGGTAGCATATAATTCAGTATTTCTTTCAACAAGCTTTATATCACTGAATATTTATTTTATTAGCTTGTGAACCAAGAATGTGTGTTAGTTGGTTCACACAATTTTAAATACCCTTGTTGCCTGACTACATTGGCTTGCCACTGGGACTCTACTTTTGTGTTGGCTATCATGTATCATAGGAACTCAGACCAGTGACGTGAGATCTGCAGGTCTCAAGACCTCCAAGGGTTCTGTTTTCTCATTCACAACAACTTCATAGTTGGCTTTGTATTGTGCTTTTTTAAGAAGACCTCACCATTGCACACACATGCACAGATACACATGCACACTCACCTGCACACACCTCAGCTGCCCAGATAAGTGACTGGGGTATCAGATTCAGAACCCTGTCTTCTGCATTCACAGCACCATGTGGGAGAGATATGTGGGAGAACAGAGCAATGGTAGAAAGACACAAAAGGGAAAGGAGAATTTCTTCAAAGCAGGGAGGATTTCCCTTGTGGGGCTAAAAAATAATGATATGAAGGTGAGTTAGGGGGTTGTCATAATGGCTTAAGCAAATACTGTGGGAGGGAGGGGAAACTGAAGGGGAAGAAATCAGAGAGGGAGACAACCCATGAGAGACTAGGGACCCCGGGAAATGAACTAAGGGTTTCAGAGGGGAGAGGGGTGGAGGGATGGGGTAGATGGGTGATGGGTATTAAGGAGGGCACGTGTTGTGATGAGCACTGGGTGTTATATGCAACTAATGAATCGCTGAACACTACATCAAAAACTAAGGTGGCTAACTGAACATGATTAAAAAAAATAGGAAAAAAAAAAAAAAAGAAATTGTCCCAAGACAGTAGCAATGAGTAGGAGAAAGTTAACTTAAAAATTACATAGGTGGTATATTGACCTACTACCCTCTCCCTCCATCTCAAATTTCTTTTGCCTAATTATTCTCTCCTAGATTCTCTGATATTTTGAACTATTCCACACACATTTCTTTCAATTAATTACAGTACTATGTTTATCCTTTAAGTACTGATATTTTCCATGGATTATTCCTCAGTCTAAATCATTCACTTATGTATTCATTCACTCATTTACTCATCCCCAGTTAGAGAGTACACATAATCTATTTTCTAAGACACTTGATACATAGAGGGTTATAATATTCACTCTCCACCCTGAAAACATAGGTAATAAAATCAAGCAAAAAATAAGGTATTTGGTAAATAAACATGAACTTGTTCTCTAAACACATCTCTGCTCCTGCTTCTCCATGTATTCCCTGACACCAAGGTTTACATATTATTTTTCTTTCTTTAGCCTGAATGTTAATATCATGCCTGACTTATGTGAGAAACTGAATTGTTGCTGAATTCTTCACAATTTAATACTTTATTCTAACTCAATTAATTTTAACTCCTCGTGGCAAATAATCTGTGAGTTGCTTAAGGACTAGTAAAGCTAAATGTCATCTGTCTTTATTAACTGTTCGTGTTTACTGGGCCACTTTAATCAATATAATCATGACAGAAAAACAAGATGTCCATTGGATGTTTTTCTATGAAAATCTCTGATGCTAATATTTTGTATTTTCCAAATAAAATCATGATTATTATAATTACTTACGAAGTTATTTACATTTTTCATCACTACATCATCTTAGGGTTGAGTGTTTTCTTAAATATTGAATTGATTCTCAGAAGCCAGTGCTAGAGCCTATTACGTGGACATTTGGCTACTTGCCCAGTGGCTTCATATAAGCGTGTACTTGATGAGTGAAAATGAAAGCAGGAGCATGGTTTACTGATGGTTGGCTGATTTATTTTTTATTCCTGTCCCTTCTCCTTAGTAGTTTAAATGTGGATCCTAATGATCAACATGCTTTGACAAACGGTACCCTGAACAATGCAGTTTGAAAAGGAACAACATTTCTCTTAGCACCTATCATGTCAGAGACACTGTATTGGGCACTGCAGAGAATTTTTTTTTGAAAAGATATATATCATATGTCTTGCATGTTAATATTATGCAGAGATACAACCTTAAATATTTCTGAGGTCTTAGCAAAAGATCTTATAGCCCCACCATGGATTTCATTTTTGCTCTGAAGCCTTTTAATTTGAAACTCTGAGAGACTAATAATGAGACTATTTTGTTTAAAACCCAGCAAGCCCTGGATTTTTTACATTTAAATTTCTTCCTTTAGCTTACCTTTATTCTCCCATATTTTACTCTAAGCAGCAAGAACCAGCTAGTGGCAACTTCAATATTCTGCCTGAAAATCTTAACTAGTTCATCCCATCCCATCCTGATAATTAGGATTATTTTCACTTTCTTTATAGCCACAGGGCACAGTATTGGGAAACTTGCTGCTACTATATAACAAAGATTCTCTTTCCTTCAGCCACCCATAGTATTTTCCTCACTTTTTTTTTCCAGTCCTTACTGGCAGCTTCCTTGAGGGCCAAACTTTTCCTAACGGTCTCTTCATGACACTTTAAAAATGTTCTCACACTTTCTTCAAGGTCCTTCCAGCTCTTTTGCACCTGCATCCTGATCATGAGGCCACATGTTTTAGGCTGTGTTATCTCAGTGCCCTACTCCTAATACAAAAATCTAGTTACTATGACTGCATAACAAGTTGCCACAAAGCTTAGTGGTATAAAGCAACCCTATATTATGGTCCAGGATTCTCTGGGTCAGGATTTCAGACAGGACACATAGGAAAAGGCTCATCTCTGCTCCACTCCACTTCAGCGAGGGCTGCTTAAAGACTAGACCTGAAATCATATGAAGACTCACATAGCTGTCAGGTGATGTTGGGAAGACTCAAATAGCAGAAGGCTAGAAAAGCTGGGTTGCTCAGGCACTTCTTGCTCCTTGTGAGCACTCCAGCATGGTGCCTTTGGGGAAGCCACGCTGCTTACATGTTGGCTCGGGACTCCCATGGCACATTTTGGAAGAGAGGTAGGCAAAAACTGTGTCACCTGTCCAACCTAGACTAAGAAGTCACAGAGCATGACTTCTGCCATGTTCTATTTATTAGAAGTAAGTCACTGACTTGGGACCATATTTACAGAAAAGAGAATTAGAATCCATATCTTGTGGCAGAAATGTCAAAGAATTTGGAAACATGCATAAAACCAAGACATATGGGTATAATATAGAAAAAATTAAGAAGAACATTTTAAGAGAGAGAATGCAGAATTACAGGACACAGCATGGAAAATCATGGCCCATAACGTGGATCAATGACATCACAATTTGGCTGCATGTTGTATGCCCTTTGAGAAGTCTTAAGAGAGATGATCAGAAATTCTGGTGGTATTCTGCAATGTCTCTCTTACCAATCTTACTAATTCTCATTCCCCAGAGCTTAACCTATTTTCCCCTTCACCTGTGGGTCACTCCTATGCATGTTGACAAATCAAGCCTGCCTTAGGACAGGAGTGACTTAGATCCTGATTTGTGGGCATCTATTTCTCCTATTTCCCTCCTGTGTTATAAGTTGTTGAGACTGACTCCTGACCCTTGAGTCTCAGTTCTTGTACATGGACTCCTGCTTTTATTTCTATTGTGTCATTTTCTGAAAAATTTTTATTCTGAATTATGTTACCTATAGGCATGCTAGACCCTCAAATCATACTTCCAAGGAGGGAAAGTAGTTCCAGTGAAAAGCATAGGAGGAAAGGCAGTTAATGCTTATTACATTCATTCTCTAAAGTAGACACTATTAGACACTACAGTGTCATGGGTTAGGTCCCTTTATCCAGGCTGAGAAACAGGGAAGTGAGTCCATCTCCTTGTGTGTGGCTGGGTAATTCTGGGATATCAAAGAGGCAGGCTGGATTAATAGAAAAGGCTGCAGTCCCTGCAAGGATCATGTCAAAATGAGAGCTAGGAGAGACTCTTGGTCACAAAGAGTGGATAAAATGGGGAGATGTTTGGACTAGGTGTGTGTGTGTGTGTGTGTGTGTCTGCAGCTTACTAAACTTTGAATTCCACAAACATTGCTGGTCTCATATTCATATCCCCAGTGCCCAGTTCTAGGTTTCAATAAATTTTGTGGAAATGGAAAAGAGTTATTGGGCACATGGGTGCAGGTTTAGAGAAAAATAAGGGGAAAAGGATATATGTAGGGAAGCCAGACACAAGACAATGCTAAAGTCTAAATCTTAACTGCTGTGAGAATTGGGCCCCTATTTTTAGGATTGCTTCAAAAAGTCAGGAGAACCATGGCTGTAGTTTTCAGGATTGTAGTTCCTATAAGCAAGCAGGGAGAGGACTCCATGAAAGATCAGAGTCCTTGCCCTTTTCTTGTCATTCCCTTAAAAACTAACTTCTCTTAGAAAACTGGGATTCTGGGCGCCTGGGTGGCTCAGTCGTTAAGCGTCTGCCTTCGGCTCAGGTCATGATCCCAGGGTCCTGGGATCGAGTCCCACATCGGGCTCCCTCCTCGGCGGGAAGCCTGCTCTCCCTCTCCCACTCCCGCTGCTTGTGTTCCTACTCTAGCTGTCTCTCTCTCTGTCAGATAAATAAAATCTTTAAAAAAAAAAAAAAAGAAAAAGAAAACTGGGATTCTGCTTCTTATGGATGGAACCAAACACAAATAGAGCAGGACCTTACTCTTTCCAACTTCTTGCTGTAATTATGTGCTTAGAACTTGAGATCCTTTACCTATCAGTTGCATTCCTCTATTCCATTGTTGATCTAGACTGAATTCAGAGATTACAATAATTCTTAGGCACACAGAGAGGTCTGGGCCCTTTCCTCAGCTTCAAAAATTGAATCATCAAGGTGAGTTATAGAAAGATGTGAGACTTAAGACAAAGGAGCAATCATATCATGGCAGATATGACAGAAATGACAAGCTGTTACAATTTCCCTTCTACAGGACACGCAGCTAGATTCCATTTCTCAGCCTCCCTTGTTGTAAGATGTGCCCATGCGACCAGGTCTTGTCAATAGAATGTGAGCCATGATTTATAACAAAACCCCTCCCAGTTTGATTTTGTCTGACACATTGATCTAAGGAAGGTATTGAAGATGGCAGAGTCACAAATGGAGGGTGAATGGGATGCAGGATGGTCACCAGGAGGAGAGTTGTAATCCCTTTTTGAGAGAGTTGTAAGTGAAAAATAAGCTTATATTATGTGAAGTTTCTGAAATTTGGGGGTATGTCTTTTACATCAGCTCCCATACCCTTAAGTAATAAAGTAGGTGTTCTTGGGTTAGGAAAGCTAAATACACAACTTACAACCTCACTGAGCTTTTAATATATTCTGGAAAGATAAGCATGACTATCTGGCAAGTTAACTAACAACTAAGGGGTATTAATATATAAAAATGAGCCCAATACAAGTTGTGTGGATAAATATCACTGTATGTTTAATTTCTTGGGGAGATAAAATATTAACTGCATTTTGAAAAATTGGTAGTACTTTTATAGTAAGAAAGAAGGAAAAGAAGTGTATTTGAGCATGTGGTACCGAGGAAAACAACTAACAAGAAGAGACGTGTGGTTCAGAAGACTGTAAACAGACAAGGCTGGCTAAACTTTATAGTGTGTGCAAGATATTAAAGATGAGTATGGATATAAAGGTATATTAAGAACAGATTTCAGAGATGTTTTAATACAAAATAGGGGATTTGTAATTTATATGCAATAAAAACACATTTTTGGATAGGATTGAAATGCTGAAGGCAACATTTTAGAAAAGGTAAGGCATGGGATAATTCGTATCTAGAATACCAGTGAGAAAAATATTGAAATACTTGTAATATTGGCAAGAAGTGCCTAAACTAAGATGGTGAAAATGAGAATAAAAATGCAGGACACTGGGGCACCTGGGTGACTCAGTCGGTTGAGCGTCTGATTCTTGATTTAGGCTCAGGTCATGATCTCAGGGTAATGAGATCGAACCCTGCACTGGGCTCCACACTCAGTGGGGAGTCTGCTTGAAATTCCCTCTATCTCCCTCTCCCTCTGCTTCTCCTTCCCACTCTCTCTCTCTTTCTCTCAAATAAATAAATGAAATCTTTTTTAAAAATGCAGGACACTTCCTCTTTTAGCTAAAGGGAGTAATTTGTATGAGGCTAAGCCTCCCACCATCAGCAACTACAAAACTTGAGAAGAAAAATGTGGGAAGCAACTGATTCAGGCATCAGACAAGGGACAGAACAAGGCAGTGGTTCCTGTAAGAAGGGAAGCTTCTGCTCCAGGAGTGCCATGGCTCTCTGTCTAAAGATATTACATCAACTATGGCATAGCAAGCTGGAATCCAAGAATAATAAAATAGTGTGGCTAAAAAAGCAGAGGCAGAAATCAGAGAATGGAGCTGCTGATGTGGATAGAATTTGTGGAAGAAAGCATAGGAGTTATGAGGGAGCTATCCAGAGGAAGGACCTAACGAGTCTGTATGGAAGTTCCTTGAAAAACATGGCTTACCAACATTAATTTAAGAAGAAAGACAAAAATCTGAATAGCTCTCTGTCTATAGAAAAATAAAACTCATCATCAACCTTCCCACAAAAATAATTCCAGCCCCAGGTGATTTAATTAGTGAATTCTATCAACATTAGAAAGGAAATAATACCAGACATAAAAATTCTTTTAGAAGCTAGAGAAGCAGGAAACTAATTGAGAAAAGAACATAAACCTGATGATAAAACATGAGAAAGATACTACAAGAAAAGAAAATTACAAACTAATATCCATCAAGAACATAGATTTTGCCAAGATCTCCAGCCAGATACTAGCAAAAATGAGTATGGCAACATAAAAAAAGGATAATACATAATAACCAAGTAGAATTTATCCAGGAATACTAGATTGGTTCAATATTTGAAAGTCAATAAAATTCACCAAAGTAACAGAATAAAGGGGGAAAAATCATATAAGTCAGTGAAAGAAGTAATGTTGATCAGTAGAGTCCATAAATGGACCTACATATAGAAGGTCAATTGATTTTTTAAATGGGCAGAAGACATGAACAGACATTTTTCCAAAGAAGACATCCAAATGGGCAACAGACACATGAAAAAGTGCTCAACATCACTCGGCATCAGGGAAATCCAAATCAAAACCTCAATGAGATACCACCTCACACCAGTCAGAATGGCTAAAATTAACAAGTCAGGAAATGACAGATGTTGGCAGGGATGTGGAGAAAGGGGAACCCTCCTACACTGTTGGTGGGAATGCAAGCTCGTGCAACCACACTGGAAAACAGTATGGAGGTTCCTCAAAAAGTTGAAAATAGAGCTACTCTATGATCCAGCAATTGCACTACTGGGTATGTACCCCAAAGATACAAATGTAGGTATCCAAAGGGGTACGTGCACCCCGATGTTTATAGCAGCAATGTCCACAATAGCCGAACTGTGGAAAGAGCCAAGATGTCCATCAACGGATGAATGGATAAAGAAGAAGTGGTATATATATACAATGGAATATTATGCAGCCATCAAAAGGAATGAGATCTTGCCATTTGCAACGACGTGGATGGAACTGGAGGGTATTAAGCTGAGCGAAATAAGTCAAACAGAGAAAGACATGTATCATATGACCTCACTGATATGAGGAATTGTTAATCTCAGGAAACAAACTGAGGGTTGCTGGAGTGGGGGGTGGCGTGGGAGGGATGGGGTGGCTGGGTGATAGACACTGGGGAGGGTATGTGCTCTGGTAAGCGCTGTGAATTGTGCAAGACTGTTGAATCTCAGATCTGTACCTCTGAAACA
>NC_138374.1:110962882-110994930 GCF_054177405.1 Leptonychotes weddellii
AAAAAAAAAAAATTTTTTAAAAAAGAAGGTCAATTGATTTTTGATGGAAGTGCTAACATTTTCATTGCTAAACATCATCTCTTTTTGGGAAAACTGTTATTCATCTGGAAAAATATAAATTTTGACTACAACTTTACAACATATGAAAAAGTAATTTGAAATGGATCATAGACCTAATTCTAAAAGCAAAAGCTATAAGGCTTGTGAAAAAAGCAGAAGAAAATCTTTGATTTGGTGGTAGACAAAGATTTCTTGGATTAAAAAAAAAGCAGCACTAACCTTCAGTGGTCTGCTTGGACTGCAAATTTAGTCTGCTTTTTATTATCACCGTATGTTCACAATTCTAATAAATATCTGTGATAAAATATTCTTCCTGGGGTGGGAGGGGAATCCCTTTTTATGGTTTAAGTTCGAAACAATCACTATGATTACTTTGAGTTTTAATAATACATATATAAGCTTCATATTGGCTACTAATTATGTATCTTTTAGCAACCATTATGTTCTACATGGAAGTTAACTCATGGAACTCCCAGTTATCCAGTGTGCTCTCAACATGCCCAGAATTAGCTGTATTGTTCATAACAGGAGTGAATTCGTTTTGTTTTAGAATTGTTCAAACTTGCACTGGGCTCAGATCATGCCTCTATCCCCTTTGATAGTACATATTCCTGTGTCTAAACAATAGCTTTGAAATAAAAAATGATAGCAAAGTGATTGTAAAGACCAAGAAATAACCTGAGCTAACTCAATTCTGTCTTTCCAAGTGAAATTTTGGAATTTTTTTGTGATAAAAATTTAAAACAGTGAAGAAGATTTCGAATTGTGTGTTGTAACATTTTTGCTTTTAAGTGAATATTTTAGTTCATAAATGAGATATTTTTTGAATTTGAATAACATTTTTAAAACAAAACATTTCTTCTTTTAGTTGATAATTATTTGCATTGAAACTAAACAATGAATTAAGAAAACAGAGATTGTAATACTATTATTAATTTCTGTGAGAGACCAATAGGTTGATGTAAAGGTCTTTTCCTCTTGCAGAAAACCTACATTTATATAGGTAAAAAGTAGTGAAGCATTACTCTTTCCTTTTTTAACCTTTATTATTTATTTTGTACTTTATTTCTAGTTAATTATTTATTGATATATATTGATCTATATCAATATGTTTCAGTAAATATATAGTATTTATACATATATATGTATACTCACTATTTGTGATACTATACTAATAGAAGAGTATTCTTGAATAAAGAAAATGGTCTTTGCTCATAAGAGAAGATGATGTCTACACTCTAAGACAAAAAAAAAAATAGCTGTTCTTTTTACCTTCCCCAAGCAGATAAGTCATAACTTGTTTAAACGCAACTTCTCTTGTGGTTTACATATGAATTTATCATCTTCCACTTAACCTCTCCCTTTATCTAATGGAGTTTATGCTCAGAAATTAGTTACTATGCAAATAAACAAAAAAGGTTTGGCAAAGGACATAAAAACCTAGTTTCTACAAGTACAAAACAATCATGTTCAACAGAAAATGCTTTCTTGGGGCGCCTGGGTGGCTCAATCAGTTAAGCGCCTGCCTTTGGCTCAGGTCGTGGTCCTGGAGTCCTGGCATCTATTCCGGTGGCTTCTCCCTCTCCCTCTGCCGCTCCCCCTGCTTGTGCTCTCTCTTTCTCTCAAATAAATAAATAAAATCTTTAAAAATAAATAAATAAAATAAAATATTTGTTCTTAATTCAGCCTATTGGTAAACTTAGTATATCAGACATTGGCCATACTCACACTCTCGACACAGCTTTTTACCCCAACAAATGCTCAGCAGTGGGAATCCTGACAACACCTCAGCTGTCTGCCCATTGAGTACACCTGGTAATGAGAGACAGCAAATATCCCAAGGTCAGCAATTTACCAACACAGGACCTAGTAACACTTACGTCCTTTTGGATTGGCAATTAGTGGGCATCTTCTACGTGGCTCCTCAGAAGGTCACCAGTGGCACTGGACTCCTGTTGTCCATGGTAGTGAACAACTCAGACAACAACTTTGAACGACACACCCTTATACTGATTCTTACCCTGCCCCTGTTCCTAGCACTTCAGTCTTGTTCCTCTTATAATTTTCTAAAATAAATTACCTGCATGCAAGCTCTTTGCTCAGTCTCTACTTGTTTGGTAGACCCAGACTGAGTCATTTAGTAAAATAATTTTTTATATTTTTTCCTATTTTAGAGACTCTGAACCGAGCTGTTCTCTATACTTATATTTTTGTCTTATTTCACAGAGACCATTTCTTTTATGTCACCTGCCAACAAAACAATGGCAGTACAAATATGTTTGCTGTGTTGATGTGTGTCTACACACATGTCATGAAAAAAAAATTACATTTGTTATCCTGGCACTGAAGACTCTCTATATTCAGGTCCCATTTACCTATCCAACTCCATTGACCATTTTACCATTGACCAATTGATACAAAGAGTTAATGAAATTCAAACTTTTTTCTTACTTTCTTCCCCCAAATCTAAAACTTGTTGTTCTTCTAAATATTTCTATTTCCACGTCTTCATTTTGTCCAATCCTACCCATTTCTCACCACTTAACTGTATACAAAGGTTTAACATTGCATTGTATTATTTCCAGAATAAGCAAAAGTCTTCAAAAATAAGTACGAATTTTCCTGAGAGGCAAAAATGAGGAGAGAAGGCAAAGCCATTCCAGGCAGAAGAATCTGCTTACACACACACACACAAAAGAAAGAAAGAAATGTTTAAGAATGTATTCTTGTGGAAGAATCTGCTTATACAAGAAAAGAAAGAAAAAAGTTGTGTTCAGTGAATTTTAATTTTAATAAAATTAAGGAATAAAGGTCCTTAAGGAATAAAGATCCAAGACAGCCTTGGAGTAATCAATTTTAAAAACTTTTACCATGACCCACACTAAAGAATACAATTTATTTTGCCATCCATTATTAGGGTCAACACGTAATTTCTCATATAACCTGGGAGAATGTGACCAGGACCACTAGAGGTAATGAGGCTGGGAGCACAGACATAAATGAGGCTTGTCCTAAGCAAATCAGAATGCGTATTCACTCTAACCACCAGTACCTGCTCAAGTGTCTTTAGTTTTACAGCGAGTGATGCACACTGCTATTTCGCTTCTCTTCTAATCCACATTTTTTAGTGCTGCTGTGACCCATTTTATTGATGTCATGCTCACTAAGGGTTAAAAAGCGCTGGCTTAGAGGGAAACAGATGTACTTGAAAGCCCCTACATTTATTCCCCACCAAGAACTAGAGATATAGGTGAAAGAAAGAATGTGAGCACTGGAGTGACCTGGCTCTATTTATATGTTACAAAGGCTGTTCTGAGAGGAGGTGGGCTTTGAAGTTGACAAAACCAGGGGTTAAACTGGAGCAGTCTTTTCCCTTAATTCCCACTCTAGGTAATTAAGCAGATCATTTAAGGAAGATTATTTATTTTGCTCAGTCTGGACAAATTGGAATTTTCTATAAATAAAAATACAAATTTATACACAACACACACATGAAAAAATATATTAAATTCATTGGAGCTTAAACGGATAAAAATTTCTCCACAGTAGTCTATTTTCTTCACTCAGTGTTAACTGAAACTGCATATTTCTCGATCTCTTCAGATTGTTTCAAGGTATAACATTTCTGAGCTTTCTTATATATTCTACTTTCTTCAGCTTCCAAATTCAGGTAAGGTTTTGGCGTATAAAGTTTCCATTTTATCCCATGTAAACTAGAATTTGAGAATAAGCAACAAGAAAATTAAATTTTTTTGAAATTGTGTTCCATTTGTTTCCAGGGAAAGTGATAAAGCCTGATTTAAAGACTTTAAACTTTATGTGGACAATGAAGACAATTACAGCTAAAGTGCAAAACAGTGTATGATAATGTTCCCAATTATGTGATTTACTTCATGATTTCTATAAAGGAATCAGAGAAAGAGACAAGTATGAGCTAGGATACATTCTAGGAAATCTCTGTGATTGTGACATTACTTGAACCTACACCTTACAGAGGAAGATGTGAAAATAATCATTCCTGGGAGATAATTCAAGAACATGCTTGATCAAAGATGATTCAATAGTATCATCCATGTCTTAATTCATTACAGAAATTCTAGAAACTCTAAAAAGCAAAAGATCTTACCAAGTTTTCACACAGTGTTGTTCCCTAAAGTATTTCTTTGATTCATGATATATTGACACGGTGTAGCTGTATTTAGGCTAGCAATTATAACCAATAATTTTACAAAACATAACTTATGAACTATAAAAAGTAAACACTCAAATTCAGAGCCTAAATAGCAATCAATAACTGGCTGAAAAAGTAGATGCTAAATTTTGATCATGTGGAGAAAAATTTAGCTGCAATTTTTTTAAGCTGGATTATGGGGACAGTGTTCAGTAGAATTTATTACATCATTAATACTTTTTTAATGGGTTTGAATATCATTTTAAATAGTAGTTAACCTATTTATCTGCATGTTTTCAAAAGACTGGAAAGCCTAGAAGAGCAACCTAGTTGTAAGAGCAACCAATAGATCATAATCCAGTATTAAAGTGAAATGTTATATTTACAGTGGGTTTAGCCCCAAATAGCTAGAATGGGAGGGGGGGAAATGGTATCTTTAAATTGAGAAACATTACTAATCTTAAAGCTATGATCTAGGAAGATATAAAATGGACAAAATGGGAGAATATGATCCCTTTAAAAATTGCAGAGGAAAACAATAGGAGCATTTATAGGCATATAAAATTTAATGTTACTATTATAGGAACTCAATATATAATACCAAAAAATTAACGTTATCAAAAAGTAACAGAAATGTTTCTAGTTGCACATGTTAGAAGTTTGGAAGAGGCCACTCTGTCCTAACAAGCAAAAAGCTGACCAGACTGAAATATCAGCAACTCTCCCTGGATTTTTAAGACAGAGGAGGGCACAGGGGAAAACAACACCCCCAAGACTGGGGAGGCATGACAAGCAAATACGGGGAATAGCAGCTTACCAGAGCAGAGACTTAAGAGTAGAAACCACTGTGGGAACCAGTGTGGCCGGGGGAGGAAAACTGGAACAGTAATTACAGATCTGCTGGAGGCTCAGTGCAGACAACTCAGAGTTAAAAACTCCAGAAGGACCCAGTCATACGTGGACCCTCACAATATTGTGAGATTTACCTCTAGGAGCTCAAACAGGTTCCTACAGTAAATATCGGAGAAAACCCCCCTTGTGTTTCCGGTAGGAGGATGGAAGATGGAACCATTTTGACGTATGCCAGAGTACTCTGTTCTTAACCAGGCCTGCCCACAGGTGAAACCAGTTAACCAGAGCCTAATCTGCATATTATCAGAGCTTAACCTGGGAAGGGAAATACTCAACTTTAACCAGCTCCAGCCTTCCACATGAGAAAAGAGACCCAACACCAGCCCATTCTAGCCATCTTGTTCTACCTAAACTGTGAGGGGGAAAAGGAAAAACCCAGAAAATCTTGTGAGGTTCACAGTTCAAGGCACAGGCTCAGTAAAAGATTAATACTTAATCATAGGATGATAGAATGCAACTCCTCCTCCCAAATCTCACCATCACATCATTAAAGGACTATTTATAGCAGTTACTTTTACCCAGTGCATCATGTTTAGCTAACAGTTTGTTCAAAATAACAATACTAAAAATGTATTATATCACATATGTTTGTGTATATATTATGCTTACAGTTCACATATGCCTATATATAAGTGAAATGAAGGACATCAATGATACAAGGGATGGGAGGGAGGAATTAAAATTGTTTTGTTATTATAAGGTATTCAGGCTACATAAAAGTGCTATACTGTTACTTAAAAGTAAGCTTGGATTAGCTGTAAATGTATACTGCAAACATTAGAGCAACCAAAAAAAAAATTTTTAAGTATAATCAATATGCTAACAAAGAGAGAAAATAGAATCATATAAAGTGCCCTATAAAAAACACAAAAAGAAGAAAAAAAGTGGAAGACAAAAATGGAACAAAGAATAAGGCAATGAATAGAAAAGAGTTACAAATATGGTAAATATTAATCCACTATATATAAATAATCACTTTGAATGTCAATGGTCCAAATGTACCCATTAAAAGACAAATTGTCAGAGTGGATCAAAAAACACAATCTAACTATGTATTGTCTATAAAAACCTGCTTTAAATATAAAGACACATAGAGATGAAAAGTAAATGGACAGAGGAAAATATACCATGGTAACCTTAATAAAAAGAAAGAGGAGAAGCTATATTAATTTCAGACAGAGAAGACTTCAAAGCAAGGAAAGTTATCAGGAATAAAGAAGGGCATTAGATAATGATAAAGGGGCCAATTCTCCAAGAAAACATAACACTCTTTATCATGCATATGCCTAACAACAGAGTGTCAAACTATGTGAGTTAAAAACTAATAAAAAACTAATAAAATTGCAAAAAGAAATCAATGAATCCACTACTATAGTTAGAGACTTCAACACCCTCTATCAGAAATGGACAGATCCAAAAGGCAGAAAATCAATAAGGACATAACTGAACTCAACAACACTACCAATCAACTGGATATAATTGATATCTATAGACTACTTCATCCAACAATAAAATTATGCACTTTCTTCTCAAGTTCATATGGGACACTTACTAAAATAAACCACATTATGGGCCATAAAACATAAGTTAACAAATTTAAAAGAACAAACATCATACAATGTCTATTATGGTCTTCATAGTAGAATTAAACTAGAAATCAGTAAAGAAAAGACAACTGGAAAATTTCAAAATGAGGAGATTAAACAATACACTTCTAAATAATACATGGTCAAAAAGAAGTCTTTTTTTTTTTTTAAAGATTTTATTTATTTATTTGACAGAGAGAGACACATTGAGAGAAGAGCACAGGCAGGGGGAGTGGAGGGGGGAGAGGCAGGCTTCCCGCTGAGCGGGGAGCCCGATGCGGGGCTCGATCCCAGGACCCTGGGACCATGACCTGAGCCGAAGGCAGACGCTTAACAACTGAGCCACCCAGGTGCCCCTCAAAAAGAAGTCTTAAGAAAAATTGAAAAATATTTCAATCTAAATGGAAATGAAAATGCAATTTATAATTTGTGGGATGCAGTGAAACAGTGCTTAGAAGGAAATTTATTGCATTAAATGCATATGAATGGAGCACTGGGTGTTATACACAAACAATGAATCATGGAACACTACATCAAAAATTAATGATGTAGGGCGCCTGGGTGGCTCAGTTGGTTAAGCAACTGCCTTCGGCTCAGGTCATGATCCTGGAGTCCCGGGATCAAGTCCCTCATCGGGCTCCCTGCTCGGCGAGGAGCCTGCTTCTCCCTCTGACCCTCCCCCCTCTCATGTACTCTCTCTCATTCTCGCTCTCTCAAATAAATAAATCTTTAAAAAAAAAAAAAACTAATGATGTAATGTATGGTGATTAACATAACATAAAAAATATGTAAAAAAAAGGTGCATATATTAGAAAAATTGAAATATTAAAATGAATTTTAAGTTTCTACCTTAGAAAACCAGGAGAGAAGAGCAAATTAATCCAAAGTAAGCAGAAAAAAAGCAATACTATTAGAAATTAGAACAAATCAATAAAACTGAAAACAGGAAATAAATGAAGTAAATCCACAAAATTGAAAGTTGAACTTTTAAGATCAATAAAATTGATAAGCCGTTAGCCAAGCTAACAGGAAAAAAAGACACAGAGAGAGAAAGAGAGAGAGAAGAAAGAAATTCTTTTTTTTTTTTTAAGATTGTTTATTTTTATTTATTTGACAGAGAGAATGAGAGAGAGGGAACACAAGCAGGGGAAGTGGGAGAGGGAGAAGCAGGCCTCCCGCTGAGCAGGGAGCCCACTGCAGCTGGATCCCAAGACCCGGGGATCATGACCTGAACCGAAGGCAGACGCTTAATGACTGAGCCACCCAGGCTCCCCAAGAAACAAATTGTTAATATCATAAATGAAAGAAGGGACATTGCTACATACTCCTTGAACATTAAAAGGATAATAAAGAAATATTCTGAACACCTCTATATCCACAAATTTGATAACCAGATGAAATGCAAAAATTCTTTAAAAAACACAATCTGTCAAAACTCACACAAATTTATACATTTGTATTATATTATAATATGATATTATGGCAAGTTTGCATGGGGCAAGGTTAAAAAACAAAAACCAATCGATTTCCTATATACCAGAAATGAAAAAGTAAAATTTGAAATTAAAACACAGTATCATTTACATGAGCATCTAAAAAAAATGAAAATAATTAGGTATATATTTAACCTAATACGTATAAGATCTATATGAAGAAAACTGTAAAACTTTGATGAAAAAAATAAAAAAGAGCTAAATAAGTGGAGAAATAGTCCATGTTCATGTATAGAAAAACTCAATATTGTCAAGATGTCAGTTCTTGACAAATTAATCTATAGATTCAATGCAATTCAAATCAAAATCCCAGGAAGTAATTTTGCAGATATTGGGGCAAACATAAGTATATGAAGAACTGTACACATCATATGTCATTTAAAAATTGCAAATTGAAACAACAATGAGATACTACTCTACACCTATTAGAATGGCCAAATTCTGAAACACTGACAACACCAAATGCCGGTGAGGAGGTGGACCAACTGGAACTCTCATTAAATGCTGGTGGGAATTCAAAATGCTATAGCTACTCTGGAATACAGCTGGCCATTTCTTACAAAATTAAACATACGTTTACCATATGATCCAGCCGTTGGACTGCTTAGCATTTTACTCAAAGGAGCTGAAAACTTATGTTCACACAAAAACCTGCACAGAGATGTTAACAGCAGCTTTATTCAGAATTGACAACACGTGGAAGAAACCAAGATGATCTTCAGTAGGTGAATGGAAAATAAGTTGTAGTACATCCAGGCAATGTAATATTATTCAGCACTAAAGAAAAATGAGCTATCAAGCCATACAAAAGATGAGAAACCTAAAATGCATATTACCAGGTGAAAGAAGCCAATGAGAAAGGGCTACATGTTGTACAATTCCAACTATATAAAATTCTGAAAAAGGCAAAAATATGGGGACAGTAAAAAGATCAATGATTGCCAGGGGTTGGCAGCAGGTGGAGGGTGGGATGAACAGGTGAAATATAAACAATTTTTAGGGCAGTGAAAATACTCTGTGTGACACTCTAATGATGCATACATATCATTACGTATTTTTCCAAATCCATAGAATGTACAACATTAAGTGTGAACCCTAATGTAAACTATGGACTTCGGATGGATGGTTATGATGTGTCAATGTAGGTTCACCAATTGTAACAAATGTGCAGCAAATGTAGCAGAGGCTACATGGGAAATCTCTGTACCTTTTGGTCCATGTTGCTATAAATCTCTTAAGAAATTTTTTTTTTTTAAGAGAGAGAAAGAGAGAGCATGAGTGGTGGAGGAAGGGGCAGAGGGAGAGGAAGAGAGAGAATCTTAAGCAGGCTCCATACGAAGTGTGGAGCTTGATGCTGGGTCTAATCCCAGGACCCTGAGATCATGACCTGAGCTGAAATCAAGAGTTGGACTCAACTGACTGAGCCACCCAGGTGCCCCCAAAAATAAAGTTTTACAAGAAAGTAGCAGAAATCATTTTTTTGTAAATATGGAGATGATAATAGAATAAAGATCCTAAAGGAAATAATCATGTCTGGGAATTGAAATGATTGGGGCTCAGAAGAATAGGGGCAGCTATTTTCATTATAAGCCTTTCAGCATGATTTGACTCTTTTAAATTAAATGCATGTATTACTTTGATTAAGCCAAAAAGTTTTGGAAGATTATGTGAACGTAACTAGAATATAGTGATAGTGATTACATTTAAAACACTTCTTGTAACTCTATAGGCTGTCATACAATGAAGAAGTTAAAAAAAATCAGATCTGACACATTTATTTCATTCATCACACTATTATGCAATCTTTTTTTCAACCTACCATAATTTGGAGACAATATTTGTAATCACAATGAAATATAGCACAGCTGGTCTTAAATGTAGAATTCTTTCACAACTTAGCACAAGACCATCTTTAACAAATTTAAGAATTAATGTTTAATTTAAACAGTATTTTATATATTTCATTTTGGGGGTAATAAATTATTTCGAGATAGACTTTGTTAACTTTGAAAAATAAATACGTATTTTTACAAATCAAGTACTTAACCAGGGTTTCATTACAGAGATGAGGTAATCTTTCTGGGTAGATACCCTTTGGATTTGGCCAGGTTAAAATTAATACTTACAAAACACAATCATCTAGAGAATGTTCTGCTTTACTAGATTTTTTAAAAATTAATACTCATAAATGATTAGTCAACAAAAACTCTGCTAGATATAACAAAAAATTTTGTTAGATGAAAAGGGAATTATTTTACCCTGAGTCTAGAGAATAAAGAAAACAAAATTGTACATCCTAGCTTAAGGTGAGTGTGTGCATCTTATCTGGCAGACTTGAGCTGACAAAACTCCTAATTCTATTAAAATCATATTATTCATGGCCATACAAGGAAAGATTTATGGGAAATAAGAAAGATAATAGAGAAAACTATTGAAATTCTCTGATAGCATGTAACACTGCTACAGGGTAAAGGATAAAGCCTAGATTCTTTTCCTTTACTGGCAAAAAGGCTGGGCCTCAGAATATTCATCAGCAGTATGAACAAAGCTTACTTTGTGAAACAAGTAAATCCAGTCTATTTTTGTTTGTTTGTTTTACTTTGGTGGATTTCTCACTGATGAAGATTCCTTCCTACTGGTTCAACGTAACAAATTTCTATGATTATTAAGGGTAAGATGTACTAGCCTTTTAAGCCCCTAAATTGAGGACCATTATTATTCTGGTTAGTTTTAATGTTGGCTTATTGAATTTTATTTTTACCTATGCAAATTAAATTGCAAGACTGCTTTAAGTCCAAATCAGATGAACTGAGTCTTACTGCATCTAATTCATCTAGCTAAATCTAATTAAATATTACCTAAGGACCTACTGTATAATGGCAAATCAGTTTTGTAATATCTAGCAATTGTTCTTTTATTATTTTTTCACTAAAAAATTAGTATAAAAATATTTTTCTATTGCTGGATATATTGTCTATTTACAGGAGACTTTCAGTGGGGATTTTATAAATGGGGGGACCCAAAAAAGCATAAATTATGAGTTAATTCCTGTATTTTTACTGTGGAGCCTAGAGTTAATTTCTCTCTGTCAAAAACACCACACTAGTTTTGAGCTTGTAAATAATTTTGTGATCATCCCTCACATATTTTCCTCTGAGATGCATATATTTTCTACTTCATATCCATTGCTCAGATTAGCTCTTTTTTTTTTTTTGAATTTTATTATAATAGACACATTGGGGTTGGCTAGTCCTTGTTCTATCCTTTCTTGTTAAGAACCCTGTCATCCTGGTCCAACGGCTTTGTATATGATTCAAATGTTTCCTTTCACAGAAGCAACTTTTAACCTGCAATGCAAAACATCATCATTATGGGAGGGATGAGAACAAATGACAGCATGATACAGCTGTCTTCTGAACTGTGCTTTTATTGACCTATTTACCAATTATAGCTATCTCATTTTAACATTGTACATTGTGGGTATGCATAAAGGACAGTTGATAACTCTGATGAAAGTGGAATCCATACTAGCATGACTGGGAGGTTACTCTATTTCTTATAAAATTTACCAAAAGGCAAGCACTAAGAAGACAAATATAAAATTGAAGGTCTGAATTAATCCATAATCATTTCAGTGGTGTTATGGTAGATTTGATGGACAAGGTAGCATTTCAGCATGTATTAATAAAACTATTAATATTATAAGTATGCTATGTTGCTGCTATAAAATGAAGGATGCTTTTATTTTTTTTTCTCAGTGGTTAATTGAATAGGATTCCAGAAATATCAAAAACATTTCAGAGCAATATTATAGGAGTCATTTGCCACTGGCAGGTTCCATTTTAGCAAGGAAGGTTTAGTAAGGAAACTATGTCAATCCACAGTGTCACATCTTTGCCATTTCAAATAAGGCAAGTGCAAAAATGATTGTGTGCGTGTGTGTGTGTGTGTGTGTTTGTCCAAATGGATTAAATGCACTTTGTACAATTAAGCTTAGTGAAGTCATTAGATGATATGAAAAGGATTAGAAACCAAACCCCATAATTCCCCAAATTTAAAGTTACATTCATGGGAACTATTTTTAATGATCTTTCCTTAGAAAGTGCCAATAATACCTTAAATTAGTTCAGAATTTTTACACTGTAAAGATATTTTGACGTATATACAATCATCTTTTATTCTTTTCAGAGGCAGAGAATTGATGGAAATAACTTGTGAAATAGGTATGAACAATGTGTCTCAATAAAAGAAATACGGACAATTCATTATTTTATTATGAAGATATAAAAATATTCCAGAAGTAAAAGTTAACTTTATAAATCTATTAGCTAAATTATTAATAATCCCAGGCAAGAAAAACATCTACCGTCAAGAAAAAATATACCTTTGATTTTGCCTAGAAAGGTTAGTAGTCATTGAAAAAGTAGGTCAGCAAAATAACTGGATTACTGAAAATAATCAGAACTGACAGGTGGACTACAGAAGTCTATAGGCTATAGATTTTTGGTTTGAATGGTCTTGTAAAGATGGCATTTCTTGGGAGATAGATGAAAATTAATAAGATTATGCTAATTTACAGCATAAATTAAAATTTTTTATAAGACTAATACCATTGAAGACTTTTACTGGGCACTGTTAAAAAGTTAAGTAAAATTTAATCATTCTAATTGTGTATTCATTTTATACTTTTCAAAATCAGTAACTTTCCAAGTCAGTTACCTTAATGAAAGTATACTTTGAATCAGATATTTGATAACACATAACTTCAAAATGATGGTAAAATTTCAAATACTGCAGTAGATTCTGAAGTTCATGTGAGAAGAATAATCTAAATGGTATTTTTGAAAATAGGTCTAAACAAGTGTAAACACAATGTTTTAGTTTTTAAAAAAATAGTTCTATGTAGTTTTAATGTTTCTGTGTTATTATGCTTTACAAATTTAATACATTTAAAAATGTATTAGAAGGCTAGAATTTTAGAGAGGAGTGATAATGGATTTACTTATTCAGGTCAAGTTTTAAATTTTGTATTATTCTGAAATGGGTTCTTCTGTTACTTGATGTGTCACTACATTCTCTGGATTTCAAATTGATGGTAAATGTCTTTGCCCCCAATTGAAGATCCCATGTCAAATATGCTGTCTGCAAGAAAATGCATCATTCTAAAGTGTATTTTAAATCTATTAATAAAGGCACTTTCCACTCTGCTAATTTGCATAGAACACAGTGAAGCAAAGAAGCATGCAATGCCTTCTAGCTAGATGCTAATAAGGCCACAGGGAGGAAAAAAAAGTTATTTCAAATATATTCTGCATAATACCCCATGTCTTTCTCTAAAATAGGCTGAAGATTCCTCTATTGCTTATACTGCAAAAATTTAGAACACTTTCAAATAAAATAATCTTTACCACTTTTCTGAAGGAAATTATTACATGGTGCTCTTAACTGATCTATTTTTAGAAGCCAAAAGCAGCAGGGTATGTCAGAAAGGGCTGCTTCATGAATTATGTATTTGTCCTTTTTCCACTTGGCTACATTCCCTTTATTTTATGAATCCTTGAAATCCTGAGAATGTAAGTTTTAGGCTGAAATTTTCAAAATTTCCTAGCCACGTGCTTAGTTGTCTAGCCACATCTTTCTACTGGTCACTTGCTCCTAAGAGAGATATTCGAGGCCTTTTCTTCATGAAGTATACTAAATAGAATCATTTTCTTAAGTGAAGGCTATAGATCAATTAAATTGCTTTTATTGGTATCATAAAGTTATTAATTACCACTGTTACTATTTTCACTTTCCTAAAGTTGTACTTATGGGTTCATTCAAATTGTATGAGATTCCCAAGCCTTGCATTGTTATATAATTGATATTCTATTACCTGCTTACTGCTTTGCCAGAAAATGACAACAAATTGTTGAAATTAAGTAAAAATAGAAAGTAAACTGGTGGTACAAATCCTACAGCTGCCATTAGTAAAATATTGTAGCTACAAAATTATACCCCTCTATGCACAAAATTCCTCCATAAAACTTTGAGTAACAAAAATAATTCTGCTAACATCTGTTGACTAATACTCCAGAAATGAGAGGGCCTTTTTTTTCTGACCCTGAGACGAATGCTGAACATGAAAATATTGATTTGCTCCTCATTCTCACAAGAACATCTACTCCGATGTGAACAGGAGGAACTGTCTTACTGAAAGAAGCTCTCCCTCTGCCCCCTGCATCCTTTTGTCTTTATCTAATTCCATCATCTCAAATACCAAAGACTCCCTTTCACAGCGGTTTGCAGTTGCTTGTCATGCATGACCTTCTGTATTTTACCTTCTCCTTTCTTTGCCCCTGGAAAAGCTGAAAAGAAAAGTAATAGTTTTCCTTCCTTTCCCAAAGCCTGTTCATGCTCAGTGCTCTCACTGGAACAGGTCAAAGAAGGTGAAACTCCTTTTCGATAGACTGTTTTCTTAACCTTAGAAGTCCGCATTGTACTTACATAATATAGCAAATGTAATTTTAGCTTTTGAACCATGATTTCAGCCAACAACCCCCCCAAAATTTGAAGGAGCTAGTTCAGATTTATTATGAACTTTTTTTTTTTTAAAGATTTTATTTATTTTTTGACAGAGAGAGAGACAGCGAGAGAGGGAACACAAGCAGGGGGAGTGGCAGAGGGAGAAGCAGGCTTCCCGCTGAGCAAGGAGCCCGATGTGGGGCTCGATCCCAGGACCCTGGGATCATGACCTGAGCCGAAGGCAGACGCTTAACGACTGAGCCACCCAGGTGCCCCTGTTATGAACTATTTTTAATGATACTGTTATAAAGTTAATGTGGTGGTAAGACTTTTTGCAGTCACCTTTTTAAAGACTGAGGATTATTTTCATTGATAATTTATTAGAAATATAATATGAACTAAAATAAAATGAGCCGTTTAAAATAAACAATTTGCTCTTGCAGAATGACTTTTCTCTTGTCAAAAGCCATTTAATTTGCAACAAATAATTATTAAATTTTCAATAAAATAATTTTTTGAAGGTGTTTTCCAAGAAAAATAAAATTGGTACTTATTCTTTTCTATTCAAAATGTTAAAACTAGTGATTTCTGATGATGTTAAAATATAGTGATAATTCATCAAAATGAGTATTAGGTATGAGCAGAAGTCAATGATGTGAAAGGATAAACCAGAGTATGCAAAGAGGAAATTTACAAATTATGCACTTCTATAATTTCAAAATTATTGTTGAAGAAAAGGAAGTTACCATTTGTTCACATTTATTTTATCTGTTAACTAATCTTTATTGCTTTTAAAATTTCTTCAGTATTTCTCTATTCTAAATCCACATATAGTTCCTTGGTATTTATCATACACTTCTTATCTTTAAAGTTAAAATTTCAAACTAGGATGAGCCATTTCTCAGATATTATAAGTAAATGATTTATAATGAGCACTTAACTGACGGTTTTAGAAACTTCTCATCTTCTTTTATTTCTCAGAAAAAAAAGTTTGTAACCCATACAAGACAATAGTATCCCTTTTGGTCCCAATCTCTCTCTTAAGCTTAGGGTGGTTACATTTAATGCACATAGTAATGTAATGTATATGTTACGAGATATTTACATATTATTTATAGGTCCAAAGCCAGTTACTAACCTGATGTCCAATGGTTCATAGCACACAATGTACATTCCAACATTCTTTTCTAGAAGAACACTGAAGTTTTCCAAATCAACCTACATTTCAACAAAAAGTATCATATCTATTGATAAATACACTCTTCAAGTTATTGAGATTATTTTCAAACTGCTTTGTAAATTATATCTTTCCAAGTGATTAAGGAACTTCTATTTTTAACACAAAAAAGCACCTGTGGTTCACTAAATTGCAAGAATTCATTATATACCAGTGGTATGTATCTCCTTCCCCACCCTACTTTTTACTAAATTAAAATGAATCAGAAAAACAAAGCAGATGGATTTGTAAAAATGTTTCATAAAGGAAAAAAAAAAAAAGCCACACTGCAGCACATTAAAAGGATTAGTCACCATGATCAAGTGGGATTTATCCCTGGGATACAAGGATGGTTCAACATATACAAATTAATCAATGAGATATATCATATTAATGGAAAGAAAAAAAAGTCATATGATTATTTCAACATATGCAAAAGAAGGCATTGACAAAACAGCATCCACTCATGATAAAAAAATTAACAAATTAGATATAAAGAAATGAACCTCAGCATAATAAAGGCCACATATGACAAGCTCACACCTAACATCATACTCAGTGGTGAAAGGTTGAAGGCTTTTTCTCTAAGATCAGGCAAAACACAAGGGTACCCACTGTCACCACTCCTATATATATAGTACTGGAAGTCTTAGCCAGAGCAATCAAGCAGGAAAAAGAAAGAACAGGTATCAGAATTGGAAAGGAAGAAGTAAAATGGTCTCTATTTGCAGATGACATATTACATATAGTAAATCCTAACAACTCCACTAAAAAATTGTTAGATCTAATTAATGAATTCAGTAAAGTTGCAGGATACAAAATTAACATACAAAAATCACTTTTTCAAGTTGTAATTTCTCTCCATTTGTTTATACAATCCATTTTTATATACTAGATATTGCACTATGTTCCCTATTACAGAAATATAATGACAAAGCTTTTTATTATGCCCAAAGAATCTATGTTTCAAAGATTACATTGATTGTTATTTAAAGCCATTCAACAAGTTTATAAGGAAAAAGAAACATTGTCCCTAGAGTAAAAGCTATCTGCTTTGTATTTCTTACTATTATTTTTAATAAGAATATACTATGTATATAATTCAAAATCTATAAACAAAAAAGCCAAAACCAAGTAAGAAGGAGAAGTTTAAATATTGAATTCAATTCCCACTGAATTTTTGATGAAACAGCACAAAACAGGTAGAGAGAAATAATGAAACCAGGAATTAGGGAATCAAGTTCTATTTTTTTAATTAGCTGTATGTATAAATGGACACTCAACTTCTTCCTAGGTCACGACCTTTTCTTTCCATGAATGGTAACTGTGATCATGAAGATAACTGTCCAATCTGGGCGCCTGGGTGGCTCAGTTGGTTAAGCGACTGCCTTCGGCTCAGGTCATGATCCTGGAGTCCCTGGATCGAGTCCCGCATCGGGCTCCCTGCTCGGCAGAGAGTCTGCTTCTCCCGCTGACCCTCCCCCCTCTCATGCTCTCTCTATCTCATTCTCTCTCAAATAAATAAATAAATCTTTAAAAAAAAAAAAAAAAGATAACTGTCCAATCATAAGAAAATAATAAAGGAATTATTCACACAAATCAACCAAAATCCTGATGTGGAAGGTATTCTTCAGTGTAACACTACATACCCTTCATGGAGTGATCTTGACCTGTCTTTTCAGTATGAGGCACCAGCCATGTTCTTTGCACGCCAGATCCATAGGCATTTCAGAGAGTCTTGTTCCTATAGGCCTTTGGCTCATGCTGTTTCCTCATCCTCCCATTGGTCACAGGTCCCCTCTAACTTCCAGTCACAATGAAGGGCCAATTCAAATGGTATCTTCTGTGTGATCTTTTTCCAGTCTCTACATTCCAAATGAATCACTCACCTGATCATAATTAGCTCTTTATGCTAATACTGTGCTAAGTGTGCATGTCTCCTTCATTAATTTGTTAGCTTCTCAAAAGACTATGTATTAGTCTTCTCTGTCCCTTTTAGCCCCTAGCACAGTGTATTACAGTGCTCATAAATGTATAACAGTAGATTTGAATTAAAAAGGTATTGTTATCAACCATTCATGTGGGCATGGGAAAATTTACCACTCTTGAATCTTGTCCAAAGATCCATTTTAAAATTAATGCTTTCTCTTCATTCTATCAGAAATAGTAATTTAATTATTGCAAACTTCTTTGGTCATGAAACAACTTCTTTGCAAACTGGATTTACAGACTATAAGGAAATTTGATCTATTCAATGATACCATTTTAGGTAAGGACAACTTACTTAATGGCGACACTGAAAAAAAAATTCCACATAAAAGTCAAGAAATCAGCCCCTTTCACCCCTGTGCCAGTGGCTCATGGTGTTTCTAAAACGAGAGGAAGGAAATAGTTATCTCTAATTATGTCTTGTTCAATTGTGTCATTTAAAGCATTAACCTGTTTTTAGCAAGGCTGTTTTTAGATATTCTATCTTTACTAAGCAAATGCTGCTCTTTTTCAGTCTTCTCCCTGTGGAAACTAGTTTGGGTTATTTGCAAATCATTAACATTAGGGAAAATTAAAATATATACTAGCCTCAATTTCCAAGGATTAGAAAGTGTTTGACATTATAACTTACGGATAAAGTTAGCAAATTTGGTTCTTCTAGAAGAGTGTATATAGAATGTGCATCTTGGAACTCCAGTGTTGTCAAACATGTATATTTGGAAAATATTGCTCACTCTAGCCTGCTCTCGATCTTTCACTAAGTCAACAGTATATTAATGCCTGAGTAGAGATACAGTAATAAAAGACATTTTATATTATTTTATTCTGGATTTCTCAACCTTGGCACTATTGGCATTTAGGGCTTGATTATTCTTTGTTGGCAGATGGTAGGGGGTGGCTACCTGTGCGCTACATGTTTAGAGCTGCCTTGATTTCTACCCACAAATGCCACCAGCACTGTCCCCTCTCCCCCAGTGTTAATGTCTCTAGAGACTGGCAAATGTTGCCTGGTGGACAAAATCACTCCGAGTGGAGAACCACTAATTTAATCCGAGCCTTTTCCAAAGGCTTTAATTCAAGGATTTCCATAAAATTTGTATTACCACCAAAATAAGGCCATTGGAGAAATGCTACTGGAAAGTACCCTCTTTTTGCATTAATAATAATCACCAGCTCTCATGTATATGATTAATTATGAGGCATGAGCTCTTCTAAGCACTTTTCACTGAAATTCATAAAATTAACACAATAACTCAAATATTTTAGTACCTATTGCTTTTGGATAGTTCTCTCACACATGAAGGTGGACACTGAACTGCCTACCTTTTTTTTTGTTTGTTTGTTTGTCTTAAACAGAAGAAGTAAGGGAATCAAGAGAATAAGACAAGCCACAGGCTGAGAAAAAATATTTGCAAAAGACACATCTGATAAAGAACTGTTATCCAAAATATATAAAGAACTCAAAACTCAACATTAAAAAAACCAACAATCTGTTTGAAAATGAGCAAAATGAGATGCGAACAGATACCTCACCAAAAAAACAAAAAACAAATGCACATGGCAGAAAAGTATATTAAAAGACATTATATGTCTACATTATATATAGGAATTTGCAAATTAAACAATGAGATACCACTTCACACCTATTAAAATAAGCCAAATCTGCACAGACAACACCAAATACTAGTGAATAGGTAGAACAACTGAAGTCTCATTCACTGCTGGTAGAAATGCAAAATTGTACAGCCACTTTGGAAAACAGTTTGGCAGTTTCTTACAAAATTAAACATACTCTTATCATACAATCCAGAATTTGGGTTCCTTAGTACTTTCGCAAAGGAGTGGAAAACTTATGTACACAAACACACAGATATTTATGTCAGCTTTATTTATAATTATACAAACTTGGAAGCAACCAAGATGTCCTCTAGTAGCTGGATAAATAAACTGTGATACATCCATACAATAGAATATTACTCAGTGCTGAAGAGAAATGAGCTATTAACCCATGAAAAGACAGGGAGGAGCCTAAAATACTTATCACTAAGTGAAGGAAGCCAACTCAAAAAGCCTACATACTATATTATTCCAACTATATGATATTCTGTAAAAGGCAAAACAATGGAGATGGTAAAAAGATCAGTAGTTCCTGGGGGCTGAGGAGAGGAAGAGCTGAGTAGGTGGAGCACAGAGGATTTTTAGGACAGAACTATTCTGTACAATACAATAATGGTAGATACATACCATTATACACTTATCCAAACCCTAGGTTGTACAATACCCAGAGTGAAACCTAACCCAGAGTAAACTGTGGACTTTGGGTGATTATGTGTCAGTGCAGGTTCATTGATTATAATAAATGTATCACTCTGGTGTGGGGTGTTGATAATGGGGAAAGCTGTATATGTGAGGTCAGGGAACATATGGGAACTCTGTACTTTCTGCTCAATATTGCTGTGAACCTACAACTTCTCTAAAAAATAAAGTTGATCTGAAAAAAAATGTAGATGGGTGATAATTTAAGCATGAAATCTTCAGGGAAAATTATTGTGCATCATCGTAAACTAACCTGACTGCATAGAAGTTGTACCAAGTCTGCTTCCCATTTATTGGGCTCACAAGGGGCAGGTGGCAACTCTCGGTGCACGCACAGAGGACCATGCACATTAGGGCCAGATAACTTCATACTCTTCAGTCAGAGAGGTCAAGAATAAATCATAGTGAAAAGAAAGCAGAGCTAGAACTAACCCTATCTCCCAGGAACTCTCTGGCTCCTCCCAGATATCTCTTCAAAACATCACCTTTCTTTCCTTTATTATTTTTTTTTCACATATTTCTTGCAGATACAGAAAGTGCAATGAGGAAGAAGAACTTCATCGCTGGGAAAATGATGATAGATGTAGTTGAAATCTGGAGTGTTGTTAAATTTTTAACTCAATCTCCTAATTATAGCCCTCCTGACACTTTCTGTTTCTGAGCTCCATCAATGTATGGTGGAAATGACCTCAATACATTTAGTTAACTAGATCTCAGGGTTTTTTTTCTTCCTCCTTTAGTCACTTAAGTAAAGCATTTCTCAACCCTGTCTTTCCTGTAAAAGGTGAGATCTCCTTCTTGAATCTGAATGACTCCCTTGGGGTTTGAGGGTCATTTACCTTTGGTTAGTACAGCAGATGGAATGTTGCATGCTTGGCTCAGGGCTCCTGGCTCAGTGCCCTAGGCTGTGAGGACAGTTGCTAAACTCGGAGGGTGGCTTCAGAATCAAGCCTATACCATCTTTCCAAGGCTTGAGGCTACTTGAGAAAGTTATGAATTACTGTTATTAAAATGCAGCTAGGATCCTAGACCTGGTGTGAACTCTAGCAAGATGTAAGGGACCTGAGGATCTGAGGGCCTGTGGGCTCGGAAGTAAGCTCTAACTGGTCATAGATAAAATAAAGATACTACATTTTCTCAGTACAATCTGGTTAAGTATGAGTAAATTTGCAAATCTCTAAGAGAATCTCCTTTCCCACCCTCCCCAATTCCATCTTCCCCCATTCCATCGTTTATATGTCTTTTAAATCAACTATATATTTTAATAGAAATATTTTATTTAGGTAGCTAGTGAGTAGTATATTGACTATATTGGATGACAATTTGAAATAACTAGCATGGCTGGATTATTTAGTATTTTAATTATTTTTTTTTCCGCTCACTTTTTTCTTGCCTTTCTCTTATTCCCATTCAGCATGTAGTCAGCTCTGTGCGCAATGAGTCATGAGAGGGATGTGGTAGAAAACAGAAAACAAAAATAGGCAGCCAATGCTTCATTCTTTTTTTATTTAATTAATTCACTCATTTATTTAATTCACTTTATTTATTTAATTAATTCACTCCTTCAATATATGGAACTCCTGAGAGAATTCTAAGATGGCAGCAACTTCTCTCTCTAAAATATGTTAGAAGAGTCATGTCAACTCATAACATACCTTCATATTTATTTATTCAAAATTAATAAATTTGTGTGCGGGTATGTTCCTATTATGGGCCAGAGCATTCTGGGTGCTGGATGCCAAAGATAAAACAGCAAGGAGAAAAAAATCGAGGGAGAGACCAGCCAGTAAAAATAAAAGCAAATAGATATATGATAAAATATGAATACTGAATAAGAGATTGATAATTTTCCTGATAAATTTTCTTTTTTCTTTGATAAATTTTCTTTACCAAAACTCAACCCCAGGGAGGAGGAGAAAAGTTGGGACATAAACATATGAAGACAGAAACCTAAAAAGAAGAAGCTTTTCCTCCGAGAATGATCTTTCCTCAGATTAAGATAAAAAGGCGACTGATTTTAAATTTAAAAAATTTTTAAAAAGGCAATTGATGAAAGAGCTGGTCTTTTTTTTTATTGTACCACAGTTTATTTTTAAATTAAATTTAATTTATTTAAAAAGCTTTTTTAATTTGAGTATAGTTAACATACAATGTTACATAAATTTCAAGTGTGTAACATAGTGATTTGACAACTCCATACGTTATGCTACGCTCACCACAAATGTAGCCACCATCTGTCACCATACAATGCTATTACAATATCATTTACTATATTCCTCATGCTGTGCCTTTTATTCCCATGACTTACTCATTCTGCAACTGGAAGCCTGTATCTCCCACTCTCCTTCACCCATTTTTCCCATCCTCCCACCATCAAGAGAGCTGGTCTTGATGGCAGAAGGCATCTCATTTCCTATATCCTAAAAAGAGTACATCAAAAAGAGAAAATGGCTTCATATTGCTTCTAGGCAGAGAACAAACCCTCTCTCCAAAATGATGAACCATGTATGTAAGCCAAACTGATGTGAGTTGCAGCAGCTCCCTGTTTGGCCTGATGACCAATGATCAATTGGGCCATCCCCAACTCCCTGATATTAAGTAAGACCTCAAAACTATAGTATAATCCTAGGTAGAGGGACCTCAATAAGGACTGAGATTTTGAAACTGAGGCATTGTGTTCCCCCAACAATCTAATGGAATTTGAGACTGGAGTCAGAAATTAGTTTATAAAAATGAAGTTATATATCAGTGCTCCTGATTTCACAGATTGAGATTCATATCATTACACCAATACTGTGTCTGGGTAATCTGTCTTGACATCTTTCTATCTCTTAATGCCACATTAAAGCAGTTGTTGACTTCTGTGTATTTATCTAAGTATTTCTCACAGCTATTGCTGCCTATCTTAATTACTATCTCCTTGGTTCATCTCTGTGAATTGCTACACTAACTCCTTGGCCAATGTTCCTGTATCCAGTCTTAATGTCCTTCAATCAATATAATACCCAGAACATTTTATTTAAAATCCATATCTCACAATGTTACTTCCCTGTTTCATACCCTCTGTGATTTCTATTTGCCACAGAATCAAGAACATGACCCAAGAGCCCTCCATGGACTCTATTCTCCAGTCTTCTCTAGCCTTACCTCCCTCTCCATCTTTCATTGTAATTTCTCTTTCAGCGACATTGAATGAATGGGTATTTCTCCTAACTTCAGTTCTTTGTTCATGCAGTTCTCTCTGCTCAGAATTATCTCCCTCCCCAACTCATGCACCCATTTTGCCTGTTTAACTCCTACTTATTTTTTAACATTCAATTCAGGCATTCCATCAGGAAAGTCTCTGATCTCACTTTAGCCCACCTCCTGGAGTACCATTATAACATATGTAATAATTACACATAACTCCATTTTATGTTCTATGAACATCTAATTATATATATGTCCCTGCCCCATAAACTGTGAGCTCTCTGAAGACAGGAACGATGCTCACCTATCTGAGTCTCTATTGCATGGAACAATGCCTGGCCTATTATAGGCATTCAATTCACCTTTGTCAAACCAAATAAAATGATCTACACAGAAATCTGGCAACACTTCAGAAATCTTTCATCGGGAATCTAATTTTAGAGAATCCAGATGTTTCCAGACAAGCAAATTAATGTGCCAGTAATTCTTCAGGGACCATCAATGTATATACTTTGATGAGTTTAAGGACTTATCAGATGCTGCCTTACAGATGGGAACATCTAGAGCTGCTCCTGAGGCAAGACACTTTAATCATGTGGATGTGCCCTTCAGATCCATGTTCAGTTGTGCTATCATGATTACTCATGATTACTCTAGTGATCATGATCATAATAATAGCAAGAGTCCCTTGCATTTATATAGCATCTCATGGCATGCAAAGAATTTCCTTACAAATAGTAGCCCCAAGAGATAAACAGGGTAGGCATTATTATTACCACTTTATAGATGAGTAACTAAGGTTCAAAGAAATTAAGTGTGTAGCCTAAGACCTCACACCTATTAAATTGCAGAGCCAGGGTTGAACTGGCTTGTTAATCTTTCATTCATGCTAACTTCTGAAATTCAAGTCAACAATCATGTCTTTCAGAGAGACTAGGAATTTCCAATGGAACTGACTTTTTCTAATTTCAAAACTAGACATAGAATAAGCCTACAGAAAAATAGATAAATAGGTGAAGATTTCTGTTACATACTGCTGTTCTGAAGTTCTCCAAATAAGTCAGCTAAACTCAAGTCCACTTCTAGTAAATAACCGAGTAATACATGATAATGGCTACTGGACATGTGATGGCAATGTAATGGATAGCTAGCTGCTTTCAAACATGAACAGAGGATTTGCACAGCTAAATTAAGATGGAAAAATCAAAGTCTTTAGGGAGCTTCTCAATCTCATTTTTTGTGTCTTCTCTCTGACTCATCACTCCACACAATAAACTTAAAGCAACTTAAAGCATCTCCTGGTAAATTTGTTCTGTGTTCATGTCTTATTTTTTGTCTTAGCTGTCAAATATCATAAGGTAGCATTAATATCTTATTCAGTCTCATTAATTTATTCAATAAACATAAATTAAATGCCAATTATGTGCCAAGATCCTGAGATACTCTGGCATTACCAATATAAGTAAGATCTAACTAGTCTCAGTTCTTGTGTAGAACATATAATCCATTGGGGGAAAAAAGGAAATAATAAAAGCAGTGTTCTTGCAGGTTACAGCAGTGTGTGATATCATAGCTATTGCCCAAAGAAGGAAATAATCAATTCAATTTGGAAAATTCCAGTAACACAGCAGGAGGATCCATGTCACTCTTGAGCCTCAATTTCACATGTCACCAAGTACATGGCATAAAGTAGGTGGTCAATAAATATCTGCTAGCGGATTAATGGCATAACCTGGTTCAAGTTATTTATCAAATCTTTATATTCCCTCTCCTAGAGGCATTAACCTTATAGCTTCATTTGAGTTTGTAAAATTAAGTTTATCTATTATAGAAACTTCAAGTATTTCAAAAGGGTGGGTATGATGCTCTAGGCAAGACATCCCTCCATCCAAATCCCAGATCTGGGAATCACCTCCATGCCTGTGAGAACAACAGTAAGCCTTGTCTCACAAGTTCTTCAATCTGAATGAATGTGTAGTCTCTTTTCAGGGGACTGAGTGCCTCCTACACAGAGAGGTTTGTTTCTTGCCTGATTTAGGTCTTTTCTCTACTCTGTGTTCTAAGATTAAAAGTGTAGTGAATAGAGCTTCTTCCCACCTATCTATTTCTAAGTCAGATGAGTCAATGTGAAACAACAGAAGATTGATGATTACCTAAAATATTCTGTGATCTCTTAGAGCTGACCACAAAATTAAATTCTCGAGGCCTCCTTAATTGACTTCTTCAGGTCAAGTCCAATAAATCAAATTAACTGTCTTATTACATCTTCCCCCTTTATTGACAATCCCTGAACATCTACTTTTAAGCAAATCTTTTTGGAAATACTTTTAAAAAGATGTTAGGAGAAAGAAAACAATTCTAATTTTTAAAGCTTCATGTTTCCGAAAATGGAGTCAAAAATTTTTGACATTTATTTCTGGTTCCAGGAAATTCAAATAAAAATATTTGTGTTTGGGCGCCTGGGTGGCTCAGTTGGTTAAGCGACTGCCTTCGGCTCAGGTCATGATCCTGGAGTCCCGGGATCGAGTCCTACATCGGGCTCCCTGCTCGGCAGGGGGTCTGCTTCTCCCTCTGCCCTCTTCCCTCTCGTGCTCTCTGTCTCTCATTCTCTCTCTCAAGTAAATAAATAAAATCTTTAAAAAAAAATATTTGTGTTTAAAGTCTTTAATAAATCCCTAATGAAGCTACAGTCCTCTGGAACAAATATGAAATACTTTCTGCCCTTTGGGTATATTTCTTTTGCACAAAATCCCTATTTTAAAGATAATTTCTTAGTGACACTGACTCTAGTACCATACACTAGCTGCCTAGAATAAATAAGTCTGCAAACCCAGCTCACATGTAAACACTGAGCTGGATGCCTAAAGGTTAAAATTAAATAAACCCTTTATACATCATTTTCTTTTATCCTCCCTATCACTTCTATTTTTTTTTAAAGATTTTATTTATTTATTTGGGACAGAGAGAGAGAGGGAGAGTACACAAGCGGGGTGAAGGGCAGAGGGAGAAGCTGACTTCCCGCTGAGTGGGAAGCCCGATGTGGGGCTGGATCCTGGGACTCCGGGATAATGACCTGAGCTGAAGGCAGCCGCTTAACTGACTGGGCCACCCAGGTGTCCCCTCCCTAACACTTCTTATCCCACCTCCCAACCCAAGTTTCACAACCTGAAAGGCAGAGCTCAAAAGACTGAAATATTAGTGATATTTTCAAAGGAAGAATAGATAGAATCCAAAAGGATGAAAACTTTTATCTGATTCTAGCAAACATAGTCACTTTTAACTTTTAGTTTGATGATTCCTACAGAAATATTTTTCCAAAAATGGGGGGAAATTATTGTAAAATAATTAGTATAGTACTTATATAGAAAAAGCTTCAGGGGTACCTGGGTGGCGAAGTCGGTTAAGTGTCCAACTTGGTTTTCAGCTCAGGTCTTGATCTCAGGGTCATGAGATTGAGCCCCCCATCTGGCTCCATGTGTGGATCCTGCTCAGGGTTCTCTCTCTCCCTCTCCCTCTGCCCTCCCATCCTCCCATTCGCTCACACTCAATCTCTCTAAAAAAAAAAAAAAAAAGCTTCATAAGCTTCAAAAACACTTTCTTCACCCAAAAGTCTATGTGAAAATCTAAAATACAAGCTTGTTGACTATTACTCTAAGCTAGTGAGGTAAAGAGTAGATAAAGTAACACTCTTTTCAATTTTTATCTAGGTCAGGTGAAAGCTGAAATGATTTGCTTCAAAGCAAAATGCAAGATAGTAACGTGACAGCTAGGATGCTCTTTATTTTCTTCTTTTTTATGTGAATAAGAATTCACTTGGTATTATTATTCTGATGAGTAAATTCAGAAACAATTTAACAGTGTTTTCACCAATTGAAATAAGAATGCTTAGTTATCACATATTAATTTAAAATAAGTTGTCCAGAATAAATATGAGTCTAGCCTTAATGATTTGGAGTATCAGTCATCAAAAGTAATACATAACATATAACACAGTGGAAATAATAATGAATGACAAATCAGAAAGATCAAGATTTTAGTCATGTTTGCCACTTTATTTAGCAGCATGACCTAAGAAAATAAGTAAATATCCATTTAAATACAAAACAAAACAAGCGTATAAGTTATAACTTCCTTGAAAATCTCATTGGTTTTTCATAGGATGCCAGTATGATAATGTATGAAAAAGAGCTGTTGTATACACTTTACAGATAATAGAAAGCAAATCTAAATTAATTTATAACACCTTAAGACTGAGAGAATCAAAACAGGACATAGAAATGGGACACAGAAAGAATGGTTAAAACTTACTGAACTCTTACTATATGCCAAATCTAAGCACTTTACATCTACTAAACTATCATTTCTCAGGACAACCTTGATTGTCATTAACAGATGAAGAAACTGATGTGAACAGTTCTTTTGTTCTTCCTACTCTTTCTTCTGCTTCTACACTTCAGTACAGGTAACAGATCTTCAGTCACTCACATGTTATCACCAAGATCTTCCTACAAAATAATTTCTAGCTGAATGAGGCTAAATCTCAGGTAACAAAATGTTAAATTTTATTTGTGAATTTTATCCCATACTACTTCTACATATCTATTTCTCCCTCTACATCACCATCCCTATATACATGTGTATTAGTTAAGTGACTTTTCAATTTCTTTCAAGCTAAAAGTTAATTCATATACATAGTAGGCTATTGTGACACCTAGAAATGTCTTTTTTCCTAGAATTTTTTCCTAAATTATTGTTTCTATAATTTAGGAAACAAGAAAAATAAGAAGTATAATATCTTTCCATCAGGAATACAAGGTGATTAGATAGCTTACATCATCAGATATATTACCTTGTTGAAAAATGTACAAATTGTTTGTAGTAAAAACAAAAGATTCCATTGGCTTTAGTTAATACATTATTATACTTGGCATTAAAATTCTGAATATAAAAATGCTTCTCTGTACTGATTTTAAAGTATCTAATTTTGTGCTATTTAAATAAAAGCCAGCTATTCAAAAATTTTGAAGTGAGTAAGTCATGCTCTTTAATATCTATGCTTTGAGTAGTGAAAGGACAATTGAAGTAACAACTTAATATGTTTTAAATACTATCTTAGTTTGAATAAGTAAAGCCTTCAATTTTTACTCAGATGTCTCAGTTACAAGGAGTTCAACCTTAAAGTGAACATATAGGTTTGAATAAATAAACTTTACCATATTATCTACAGAGTGTTAAATCTCTACAGTCTAATTTAAAAATATGTTCAATATTTTAATGAACTTAAAAATATATTCAATATTTATAGTATATATTATATCAGTACTATAGCAACATCAACTTGCTGAGAATCTTACACAAAATGTTCAATTAACCTATATGAATTCAATAGCAACTGGAATGAGCCCAATATTATGGCAAAGTGCCATAAGGAATATGCAAAAATATTAAAAGGCCCCTGCCCTTCTGAGCTTATAATGAAAGGAGAAAACATTAAGAACATGAAAGGCTTCAGAACTGTACTAAAATGTATACAATTAAGTATAAGCCCTAAAGGAGTTGTCCATAAATAGAATATAAAGACAAGAATCTGGGATGGGGTAAAATTTCAGATACATGTAAAATATATGTCATCTAATTCTACAGAGTCTCCAGCAGAAATAAATTATAAATTCTAATATTTTCCATCAGAACTCATGCATTCATAAACATTTTTTAAAAATCTATTAAATGCTAAGCTTTTTTAATGCACTATGGGGAATACAAAGATAATTAAGCTAACCAGGTATTTGAGAAGGAAAAAAAAAGTACAGCAGCAAATATCACACAAGTCAGAATGTGTCAATTGGAATTCAGGGAAGGGAGAAATACACTTTTAATTGAAGTAAAAGAATTTACAAGGGCATTTGGCTGAAAACTAGTTGTGATGGAAAAGATGTTTTTGAGAGCAAGCAGGCAAGGATACACCAGGAAGGACTAATAAGAGCAAAGATATAAAGAAGAAAACATAAACTTATTTAGGGGATGTGAAAGAGGTGAGATTAGGATGGCTTTAAATCAAACAACTAAGGAGAACAGAATTTTGTCCTTCGCTAACTAACACCTGATTCTCACAAGGAACAGAAGACATGTATGCAAGGAGGAAATGACCAACCAGAGAATAACCTATGAAGCTGTGACTGCAAACACTAATGCAATGCCTTAGTGAACTAACTTGACCTAGGTAGAGAAACCCTTCCCCTAGGCAAAAGGTAGCCTGGAACATAAGGGCCAAAGTATGCAAAATGGTGGATTCTTACCCTTTCCTCAGTAAGATCATGCTCAGGACATGGGTCCTTCAATGACAGACAGAAAAAGAATATACAGAATACAACTGTGGAGTAAAGATTTATGAGAGTTTAACCATCAGAGGGAAAGTGTAACCCAGTGCTTATATCAGTCTATCTCGGGCCTTCTCAGACCAGGGAGGTTCTAAAAAAGAAGCACAAAACCTGGCCTTTTGGTTGTTTAGGCATATTAGACTCCAGAGAGCAAAGGCAGAGATGAAGAGAAAGAGAGCTGGCTCTCCAGCAAAGATTACTGCCTCAGAACAGACTTTTTCAAATTACTTTACTAAGGCTCCATTCCTAGAAAATAAGGTTCAGTGTGTATCCTTTACCTTAACCAATTCATTTATTCAGCAAATATTTATTAAACATTCACTATTCAGCAGACATTCTTATAGGTCCTTGGGATACATAAGTGAAGAAAACAAGGATCCTTAAAACACATTGTAATGAAGTTAAAATTTCTATTTGCAATGTAGGCATGCATACATGAGTTTCCCTCTCTCTCTACAACTGAAGTAATCCATGAACTCCCATGCCCTAACCCTTCTGACCCAAGAAATTTATTCAATTCTCCAGCTTCAGTGGAACTACGCCGAGAGATCATCCTGCAGTTAGAGAGAAATTGAGACTTCAATCTGATTCCAGCCTTGGAAAACTAAATTAACCAGCAGGGATGGGCCAGCCATTTGCTCCAACAGAAGAGTAAAGAAATCACTACTTTTGTGGTTTGGGCCTGAACTCCAAGAGACTGTCAAAGCAGAGTATGCATGAGTGTGTCCCAAGGACAAAATGTAGGCTGTTCCAGAAAGAGAGTTGACCCTACAGCCATTTTTCTTTCTTCATTAGACTGCATTGGAAGAATAACCAGATTCTAAAGAAGAAAGTGTTACAATGGATCACTGAAAAACAATCAAGGTTTAATTGAGAAAAATGCATCACCTGTGTCACAGGAGGTACCTCTGATAGTGAAAAGAAAGATACTTTTTAAATCTTTATACAAACACCCAGGAGAGGAAAGATCAGCTTTAAATACCTGTGAGACACAGATGGAGTCACCATCCTATGACAGTACTGAATTTACCTTCCTCCCAGCCTCTCCTGACCCCAGATCTTGAGTTGATCCCAATGGGACTCAGAAACCATGGTTAGCCAGATAAGGAAGGCATGGAAGTGTAAGTTACTTCCCTATCTTTATCCCCTGCTTCCTGCCTAAAGAAACCCCCATGTGGGGCAAAAGAGAATTTCTAATTTTAAATAAACTTTGAAATGTTGAAGATTAAATGGCACTGGACACAATTAATAATGAGCTTTTATCTAAATTGACCATAAGATGCTCATGGATCGGAAGAATAAACATTGTTAAAATGTCTATGCTACCCAGAGCAATCTATACCTTCAATGCCAACTCGATCAAAATTCCAATGGCATTTTTCAAAGTGCTGGAACAAACAATCCTAAAATTTGTATGGAATCAGAAAAGACCCCAAATAGCCAGAGGAATGTTGAAAAAGAAAACAAAGCTGGGGGCATCATGTTGCCTGATTTCAAGCTATATTACAAAGCTGTGATCACCAAGACAGCATGGTACTGGCACAAAAACAGACATATAGACCAATGGAACAGAATAGAGAGCCCAGATATGGACCCTCAACTCTATGGTCAAATAATCTTTAACAAAGCAGGAAAAAATATGCACTGGAAAAAAGACAATCTCTTCAACAAATGGTGCTGGGAAAATTGGACAGCTATATACAGAAGAATGAAACTCGACCATTCTCTGACACCATACACAAGGATAAACTCAAAATGGATGAAAGACCTCAATGTGAGACATCAAAATCCTAGAAGAGAACATAGGCAGTAACCTCTTTGACATCGGCCACAGCAACTTCTTTCAAGATACATCTCCAAAGGCTAGTGAAGGAAAAGCAAAAATGAACTTTTGGGACTTCATCAAGATAAAAAGCTTCTGCAGAGCAAACAGTCAACAAAACAAAGAGGCAGAAGATATTTGCAAATGACACTACAGATAAAGTGCTGGTATCCCTGATCTATAAAGAACTTCTCAAACTCAACACCCAAAAAATAAATAATCAAGTCAAAAAATGGGCAGAAGACATGAACAGACACTTCTCCAAAGAAGACATACAAATGGCTAACAGACACATGAAAAAATGTTCATCATCATTAGCCATCAGGGAAATGCAAATCAAAACCACACTGAGATACCACCTTACACCAGTTAGAATGGCAAAAATTGACAAGGCAAGAAACAACAAATGTTGG
>NC_138374.1:110995430-111016216 GCF_054177405.1 Leptonychotes weddellii
TTACTCAGCCATCAGAAAGGATGAATACCCAATTTTTACATCAACATGGATGGGACTGGAGGAGATTATGCTAAGTGAAATAAGTCAAGCAGAGAAAGTCAATTATCATATGGTTTCACTTATTTGTGGAACATAAGGGATAGCATGGAAGATATTAGGAGAAGGAAGGGAAAAATGAAGGGGGGCATTGGAGGGGGAGATTAACCATGAGAGACTATGGACTTCAAGAAACAAACTGAGGATTTTAGAGAGGAGGGAGGTGGGGGGATGGGTTAGCCTGGTGATAGGTATTAAGGAGGGCACGTACTGCATGGAGCACTGGGTGTTACACGAAAACAATGAATCATGGATCACTACATCAAAAACTAACGATGTTGTAGGGTGACTAACACAACAATAAAATAAAATTAAATAAAAAAAAAACAGAACAAAAACAAATAAATTAACCATAAGACTTATTACCTAGATATGATCACAGAAGTAATAAACTTGCCTTAAGTTTTCATTTAGGGGCAAAGAGCCCCTGAATAACTAATCACTGGAAAGTTTGAGTGGAAAGAATATAAAACTGTTCCTTTTTACTTCCCACAAGTCCTGCTTGGTTCAGCCTACAAGGTTACACCTTAATCTCAGATGGCATTGCAGAATTCACATAGACATAATAAAATCAAGGCTTCTAGATTTCCACTGTCCACTAGCCCTTGCTAGTCTCTGGTGAGGTGTCTTACTCTGCTCACTCTTGGACTGTTGACTTACTCTGCTGAATCAGCTACACTTGAAGTAATTCACTACCTCCTCTCTCAGCATGGGAAGTGCACATTAATCACTTCAGAAGCTTAGTGGCCTCTGCCTATTCAGCTAACAATCTAAAAACAAGTGGGGGAAGTGTCATTAGTAAAAGACCTCTTGGCTCTTGAAGATTATGGGAATTCCTAAGACATGGAGTGACTCCCATTCAGTGACAGAATGGTATGCTCCACTCTGTAGCTCTCTGCAACAGCATCATTTTTCTCATTTCGGCCCCCATTCATATTCCTCACTGGGACAATTAAGACATCTAGATCTTCTTCACACATCATTGGAACAGTGGGATATAGGCAAAATCTCTCTCTCTCTCTTTAGCTAGCTAGTTAGCTACCTATCTCACTGGTGTAGAACAGTCTTTTAGGCTACAGATCATAACATCTTCTCTAGAAGAATATGCAGGAACAAGAGAGTACAAAGATTAAACCTTTGTTCAGTATGTATATGAATTGGATAAGGAAAAAAGATTCTGATTAAGTATTCCTTAAATGTCTTTTCCATGAGAGGTAATATAATAGGAGACAGATAAATTAAGGCACTGGTAAAGAAGCAAGGGCATGTACAGCTGAGGCAAAAAACAGCGGGACCTGGGTTGCTATTAGATATGGGAGAAAGGAGAATCAGATGACTCAGAGTTTCTTACCTAAGTACTTGGGAGAAGGATCATGCCATTAGCAGAAACATAAAACCAGGAGGACAAGCAGATTTAAGTTTGTTTTGAAGTGTGGAGTAGGAGGTATCAGAAGGGTAGCCAGCAGGCATTGGAAATCAGGCTCTGAGCTTGAGAGTGAGGTCAGAACTAGCAATCCACATTTGGTGGTTACACCTAGTGCAGTGTCATTTGAAGCTATGGGAGCAGATGTGATCACTAAGGAAAGAGAGAGTTGAAAGATAAGGCCAAAGTCAGAACATTTGGGAGCTCCTATATTAAGGGTAACAGAAGGAATAAAAAGGAGTAAAAAAAAGCAACATAGAGATAGTATAGAGTCATTTTTATGGAAAATATGTTAGAATACTCCTTCAGAGGCTTTTCCTCAGACTTATACAAACTAGACTGCATTCTGCAAACCAATTTTTAACAAACATGTTAAACACCAAATACATACCAACGAAATGTCCTGTTCTTGTTAAACAATAAAATGTGTCTATATAAATTTACTACACATCTTTATGACAAACAATAGGGATTTTTTCCAATAGTTTTAAGTCAGTACGTTATTTCTTCCCATTTTTCCTAGGAATATGAGGCTAGCTCATTTCATCATCAACAATCCTGGAAAATATGGTAAAGTGGGAAAAAATGGAGAAACTTAATTTACTATTTATAGTTTGTGGTACTATGTGGTGAAATAATAGTTTTCCCATCTCTCAGAGTTATCCTAGGATCTGACAGGGGAGTGGTCAGGAAAGTAAAATGACTCATATGATCTAAAGACATGTTAAATAAACCTTTCCTGTTTATATTTATGGCAAATAAGTAAAACCATATCAATGGAGAACAGGAGGTAAAACTACATTTAGAATGGTTACTACCACTACATTCCAGTCATTGAGTAAAATAATAAAATATATCAGAAATCATCACAGAAATTGAAAGAGAACATAAATATCAATAAGATTGATATAAATATTGCATTGAGAGCCACGAAGTGTGAGGATTTCAAATGATTTCCTTTTTTTAACTTAAAAATTACTAAAAAATCCTCAAAAATTATATTCTCTAGATATGGGGGTATAAGTCAGAATAAGACAGGATTAAGCAGCGAGTGGGGATAGAGGAAATGGAGGCAGAATGTCTGGACTTTTATGAGGTGCAATACTGTAATAAAGGAAAGACCTGGAGATTTTAACTTAATGAGGTGACAGGGTTGAGAAAAGGTTTTCTTTCTTTCTTTTTTTTAACCATCATAGCGGTTTTTAAAACTACATGACTAGTTCTAGACATCATGTCTAGAAATGATGTATGTCAATTTGGGAGTGGATTCTCCATGATCTCTTTTCCATAGCCAGGATAATTTTGAAGTCTTGCATTGATATGGTGCTATCACAAGATGGAAAGGCCCTGGATCCCCAAGTACTGGATATATTATTTAACTACTGCTGCATAACAAATTGCCCCCAAGCAAACATTTATCTCACAGTTCCTATGGGTTAATAACCCAGGAACAGCTTAACTGGGTACCTCTTTCTCAAGTTCTCACATGAGGTTGTTGTTAGGCTGTTCTCTAGGGTTGTAGTTCACTCTGAAGGCTCAACTGTGGTGGAGGAGGATCTGCTTCCAAGGGCATTCATGTTTGCTGACATGCCTCGGTCCTTTGCCATGTGGGCCTCTACGTAGGGTTCACTTACAACATGGCATTTGGCTTCCCCTAGAGATAAGTGTTCCAAGAGAAAGTGAGAGACAGTGCCCAAGATTAAAACCATGTCTTTTAATAGCCTAATTTTAGAAGTGATACTGTATACTTCTGCAGCATTTCATTCATTGAAATGAGTCAATAATTTCAGTTCACACTGAAGAACAGGAGATAACTCAAGGAGATAGAGAGGGGATAAATACAAGGAGGCAGAAATCACTGGAGACCATCTTTAAGGCTACCTACTACCCCAGATGAAATAAAATACCCAATTCTATGGTCTGAATGTTTGTGTCCTCCCAAAATTCAGATGTTAAAATCCTAACTTCTAAGGTGATGGCATTAAGTGGTGGCCTTTGGGAGATGATTTGGACACTGGGGTGGAGTCTTCATGAGTGGTTACTACTCTTATAAAATATGCCTGAGAGAGCTTCTTCACCCCTTTTGACCTATGAAGTTACAGAAGAAAGACAATGGGCCATCAATGAGGAAGAGGGCTCACCAGACACCAAATCTGCCTGCACCAGCTTAGACTTCCCAGCCCCTAGAACTATTAAGAAATAAATTTATTTCTCACCCAACTTGTAGTATTTTGTTACAACAGCCTGCATGGACTAAGACAACCACCAACATGCCACTTTTCATGAATAAGAAAAAAAAATTTGTTTTATGCTATTAAGATTCTTTTTTTAAAAAAAGATTCTATTTATTTATTGGGGGGGGAAGGAGAACACAGAAGGAGAGTGAGAGGGAGAAGAAGACTCCCTGCTGAGCAGAGAGCCCAATGCAGAACTCGATCCCAGGACCCTGAGATCATGACCTGAGCTGAAGGCAGACACTTAACTGACTGAGCCACCCAGGTGTCCCTGCTATTGATTCTTGAGGTTATTTGTTACTTCAGTATAGCTTCATCTGTCATGACCAATAAAAGCTCTAATGGAAGATAGAATTGAATTGAACCATACAAAAGCAAATCATGAAAGTAGGTGGAGGTGATAGGGCATAATAATGCATCAAAGTTGTATTCAAATATTATGTTCAAAACTTTTAAAAATAATTTGGTATACTACTTTATATAGAATCTTTAGTGTGATAGAATCTTTTTCCGTGGTGAATATCTATGGCTGCCTGTATGTACGACTGTTAAAACATGTCTAGAGACTTTACAAACAGATGGTTCTTTGGATCTTTCTACAGACTGTCAGCATGATAGTTCAAGTAACAGCTTTCTGTGATCTTCTCTACCTCTACTTCCTCCTTTTAGTTACCAAAATTGATTTTAATTTTTTTCTCACACCTCAAGTTTGATAATCTAAAGTAGGTCACTCTGTAGCATCTAAAAAACTCACAGTAGCTCTGTTCAGAGAGGGTGTGAAGTCAGACACTTTTAAAGCATTCAAAGTGAAAGCCAGCACTGGGAACAGAAACATAAAATGTGTTCAAGTAGTTCTCTAACAAAGCAAGATACAACCCAGTTCCTTTAATATAGTATAATATGATAATAATTTTCAATGGGATTCCATACAGCTTAGAATATATATTGGGTTGGGTCACTATAAGAAGCATTGTCCTCTTGTGGTTAGCTGTTTTCCTACACCTGTCATATTTCTGGGTGCTGGAACTTAAGAGTTCGAGCCTCAAAAGTCATGTGAAAGAGAGATACTGGGTCAAATAGCATTCCCCCAATATTCACCTTCAACTGGAACCTATAAATTTGACCTTGTTTGGAAATAAAATCCTTGCAGATATAGTCAAGTTAAGATGAGATCATGCTGGTTTAGATCATGGGTCCTAAAGATATTAATGCTATCCTTATAAGAAGCAGAAAATTTGGAAACAGATATGCACAGACACAGAGGGAAAGCACCATGTGAAGACAGAGGTAGAGATTGGAGTGAAATACTTACAAGCCAAGAAATGCCGAAGAATGCCAGCTACTGCCAGAAGCTGAAAGAGGCATGGGACAGATTCTGCCACAAAGCTCCAGAAGGAACCAACCCTGATGATGCATTGATTTCAGACTTCTAGACTCCAGAACTGTGAAAGAATAAATTTCTGTTGTTATAAGCTACCAAATTTGTGGTACTTTGTAATGGCAGCCCTAAGAAACTAATACAAGAGAGGAGGAAGAGACTTATGCCTAGGGAAGTTTGGCCACTTGGCCTCACCCCAACCCTAAACTCAGCTCCAGCCCTGCTCTAGCTCCAGCTCAGCCTCACATTCAGCCCCAGTGTCAGGATCACCTCTAACTCCAGCCCTAGTCCAGCCTTGGTCCCAGCCCCAAGGGCCAGCACTATATGTAGCTCCAGCAGCTTCCCTCCCTGATTCAGACAGTTGGCAGGAAGTACAGTGAGGAAAAAAGCTCCAGGCATGGTCCTTCTTCTCTAAAAGTTCCTTGAGCCTTTAAAAGAAAATTAGTTGTTCTATGGAAAGTCCCATCAGTTAAATAGCTTCAAAACAGTCATGCAAAAAAAAAAAAAGTTTTTCCTTCATTCAAAAGGCCTATAATGTCCTTCTTTCCTTCCTTTTCCTATTTCTTGTCTTTACTTTTAGTAGTTCTCATCCTTTCCTTTCAAAGAAATCCTTCTTTATTTCATCTTTGATTTTAAAGTAAAATCAAGAGATTACAACTCTTAGAAGAAAATATAGGAATAAACTTTTGTGACCTTGGGTTACACAATGGTTCCTTAGCTATGACCAAAAAAACCCAAAAACATAAAAACACAACTGATGAAAGAAAATAATAAATTTAGCTTCATCAAAGTTAAAAAGTTTGTCTGCAAACTATACCACCAAGAACGTGAGAAAACTACCCATAGAATGGGAGAAGATATTTGCAAACCACGTATCTGTTAAGGAACTTGTATCCAGAACATATAAAGTATTTTTACAACTCAAAAATAAAAGAAGCAATAACTCAACTAAAAATGGGCAAAGGATCCGAATACATATTTCTCCAAAGAAAATAAGCAAATGAACAAGGAGCACTTTTTATAAAAAGCTGTTGAACATCATTAGATAGACATCAAGAAAATGCAAATCGAAATCTCCCTGAGATACCACTTCACACACAATAGGATGACTGTAATCAAAAAGACAGACAATAACAGTATTGACAAGGATGTGAAGAAATAGGAACTCTCCTACATTGCTGGTGGAAATGTAAACTAGAGCAGCCATTTTGGAAAACAGTTTGGCAATTCCTCAAAATGTTAACTATAGAATGGCCATTTGACCTGGCAACTCATCTCTTGGGTATATATCTATGAGAAATGAAAAATATGTCCACACAAAACAGATACATGACTATGCACGCCAACATCACTCATGACAGTCAAAAAGTGGAAACCACCAAATGTGTATCAACTGATGAATGGACATATAAGTGATGTGATAAATCATACAACTGAAAATTATGAGGCCATAAAAAGGAATAGGAATGAAGTACTGATGCATGCTACAACATGAATGAGCCTTTAAAAATATCATACTAAGTGAAAGAAGCCCTCAAGACACTGCATATTGTATGATTCCATTTATATGAAATGTCCCAATTCCAAATAGGCAAACCTAAAGGCTACAAAGGGTAAGGTTTGGGGGAATGAAGAGTGACTATCAGTGAGCACAGGTTTCTTTTTCTTTTTTTTTTTTTAAAGATTTTATTTATTTATTTGAGAGACCATAAGAGAGGAGAGAGAGAGAGAGCATGAGAAGCGGGCAGGGGTAGAGGGAGAGGGAGAAGCAGACTCCCCGCTGAGCAGGGAGCCTGATGCAGGGCTCAATCCCAGGACTCTGGGATCATGACCTGAGCCGAAGGCAGACGCTTAACCGGCTGAGCCACCCAGGCGCCCAAGGCATAGGGTTTCTTTTGGAGATAATGAAAGTATTCCAAAATTGGATTGTGATAATGGTCATACAATTCTATGAATATACTAAAAACACACTGAATTGTTAAAAAAAAGTCAAGAGATTATAGTTGAAAATCTGTATTATTTAAAATTTAAACACTGTAGAGCAGAATACATTGTGAGTAACATTTGAATTAAAAGTTTTGCGCAGCTCATGGTATTTTAATATTATATCAAAAAGAAATGATCTAAAGTGCCTCATAGTAAACAGGCTTTAGAATTAATAACGCAAATAATTTTTAAAAATGTTTCATGGAGTAAAAATAAGTATCTTTGAGGTGGGAATATTTTTATAAGAATTATCTTTGTTTAATTTAAATGTCAAGATCAAACTTTTCTTTGCACTTACCTCTTTGGTACGACCTAACCACCAGTTTGTACGTCAGTTAGTCTCTGCACACCAGCCTTCTCAGATTCATAGGCACCTATGTGTGAGAGTTCATCCCAGCTCTCCTTTTCCTGTCTTTCTTACTTTACTTTTGGCTTGAGGTAGTAAGTGTAGGACAGAGAAAAAACTATTTATTCCTCTTGTTTAGCAAAGCTTGAAAAGCAGCAGTCCTGTGGCAATAAGTTAAAAATATTTCATTCAGAGTGATGCCATACTTTTACAGGGGCTTCTGTGGTTTTATGCTTAAAATGGGAATCTGGAAACCAGAGTCCTTTGTAGTATTCTCACATTTAAAAAAAAATGTGATGCTATGTAACTTTATTTTGGGGTATTGGTTTGCTCAATTTACTTAAATTTAAGCATTTTTACATTCCTGAGTTTTGGGTTTTGTTTTGCTTCTTTTTTTAATATGCCCTTCCAACTCGAAGAGCACTTTAGCTAATGATACATAGATTTTCTTGGTAAGAGTAAATATAAATCGAGAGGAATCATTCTTTTAAAAATCAAGGACAGTCTCCGTGCCTTGTATGATTTTAAATGTATGCACAGTTTAATGATACCCACAGAGAACGGGATTTGTCCTGCCCTTGTGCTGAACACTATAAACCACATACTGGAGTTACTGTCCCGTGGTGAATGGGGATTGAGAGGGTTCACGTGCCGTGAAAAGAGAAAAGGAAAAACCAAAGTATTCTTTAATAGAGATAAAGAAAGAGGTTAATGATACCAAGTATTATGAGCTCTCCAATTCCATAAAAACATACAAACATATTATTTTCCATTCCCTAAGAATACGTGACACATTTCCTCCTCAGTTCTTCTGAAGGGCTATTGTGGAGTTTTCCTTTTGAGGCTTAAGTGCCTAAATTTTCCAGCAAGAGAATCTCTTTGAAGCAGTGTCAAAACATATGGGAAACAACCTAAAACATTTAAAACTCTCTTTAAGAAAGTATAGAAAATACCTCTTTAAAATAATGAGTTGAAGGACAGTAAGATGCTCACACTACAAATCTTGGTATTGTTTTGTTTTGTTTTGATTTGGGGGCAGATGGCGGGGGCATTTACAACCTGTATTACTTTTCTTCTTACTAGAACCAAAGTAGTGATCCTATTTAGCTCCAGTTTAGACATGAGTATTTTCAGATCTATGCTGTGTGTATTCCTTATTATAACTTTTTCGTTCTGAAGACAGATGATTTCAGGAAATGTTTGATTTTTATACACATATAAAGATTCCATGTTTGATTTACACATTATTTTATGCAATATACCTCCAAATATTCTAGAAAATTGAGAGAAAAAAGTAATAGCTGTTTAAATCAGTTAGAGTCTATATGAGGTCTACTAATAATGAATGATAGTCTGACTTGGTTGAAAGGAAGCACCTGGGAATTAATCATTGTAAGCTCCGCTTTTGTGTAGGTGTTTGGAAAAATCACATTCTTATTTACTCCTATGAAATCTCTTGTTAATTATTTGGGACAGGGTCACTCTAAAATCCCGACGTGCTGATTTGAAAAGATTGCTGAGTAAAAAACACAGAAGACTAAAGAATTGTGTAATATAGTATTATAAAGAGACACATCCAAGTCCTGTTGAGTATTTCCATCTCCAAATTCTACTGGCATCTGAAATTCAAAATATCCCAACTTGCTAAATTTTATATACTTCTCATTCCCAATCCCCAATCTGTCTATTCCAGTCTTTATCTCCATGAATGCTGCCATTTTTCTCTGAAGCAGCAAATCTAGAAACTTTGAATCATCATTAATTCTTTCTGTCTCACCCGCTCTACTTTCCCAATCATTCAGCAAGTTCTACATATTCTACTTCTGTGCATGTTTTATATGCATATCCATCTACACATTCCCACTGCCATAAATTATGTCTTTCTCAGACTATTTCCAATCTCTCTTCCCAATCAAAGCTGGCATTTGTCTTCTTTCCAAATATAAGTCAGAGGGTTCTGCTTAAAAAATAATAATTCAAACAAATTGTTTAATTTGAAAAACAATGCCTTCATTATCTGTTTTCATTGTATCATTCTAGCTTCAAATTTCTTGAAGTCCCATCATGTTCTCTATTTTTGCATTCATACCAGAAAATTTGATCCACTTTGAACCTACCTTGCACTTGCATATCTTTATGTAATTGTCCATGGTGGTCTCGGATCCTGGGAGTCTCTGCTTTAACACCTGTATTAGATAAGATGCTTTTGTATGTTGAAGCCCTAGCCCCCAATGTGATGATATTTGGAGATGGGGAATATTTGACTATTTGTAATTTTGATATTTGATATTTAGAATATCAGTATTGGATATTTAGAATTCATATGTTGAAGCCTTAGCCCCCAGTGTGATGATATTTGGAGATGGGGGGCCTTTGGGAGATAATTAGGGTTAGATTAGGTCATGACAGTGGGGCCCTTATGATGGAATTAGTGGCCTCGGAAGAAAGAGTTGAGAGAGAAAAAGGCCAAGTGAGGACAGAGCAAGAAGTTCAATGTCTGCAAGCCACGAAGAGAGCTTTCATCAGAAACCAAATTGGCTGGCACCCTAATCTTGGACTTCCCAGCCTCCAGAACTGTTAAGTACATTTCTGTTGTTTAAGCCACCCAACTTATGCTACTTTGTTATGACAGCTTGAGTAGACTAAGACATACACATACACATATATTCATAAAATTATGTATAGTTCTACCCATTTACAAATATATTTAATATTTTTATTCCAACTCAATCAGTTAAAAAAGACAAAGCAAATAGCATTAGTTGTATTTTTTGTTTGTTTTTACAGCTGAAAAAATCAAAGCTCTGAGAAACTAGATGACAGAGCTAGCTGATGACAGGATTAGGACTCACAATCATAACTGAATTGAATCCTAATTGAAAAGTCACATCTTCTCACACAAACTTCCATGTTTTCTAAAACACTATCTTTTAATTAAAAATGATATTGCGGGGCGCCTGGGTGGCTCAGTCGTTAAGCGTCTGCCTTCGGCTCAGGTCATGATCCCAGGGTCCTGGGATCGAGCCCCGCATCGGGCTCCCTGCTCCGCGGGGAGCCTGCTTCTCCCTCTACCACTCCCCCTGCTTGTGTTCCCTCTCTCGCTGTCTCTCTCTCTGTGTCAAATAAATAAATAAAATCTTTAAAAAAAAAAGTATCGCAATGAACATAAGCATATTAAGAAAAAATAAAAAAATAAAAATGATATTGCATCTGAAAGGAGTGAGTATCTGTACTATGTATTACGGACTATAAACTAAAAGGCTTAATTAGGGACAGAAGTGGTCTTTTCAGTAGCATCTTTATCTCCATCACAAGGTCTAGCAAGATGTAAATACTCAAAAATGTTTCCTGACTGGATTTTCAATTACCAGAAAATCCCATTTTCTAGCATCTCTCAGTCCAGTATTAATTCAAACTTCCTCCAGGTGGTTGCATTGGATGAGGCAAAGTCTCAGAAGTCAGACACTCCTGAGCTCTAAGAGAACCACCACTTATAGCTGCGTGACCACAGACGTTATGCAACTGCTATGTCAACCATAAAGGACATTTGGAGTGCAATCATAAAAGCACCTTGTTTTTATCTCCCCCGGTCCCATCAAATTTCTTCTCTGAGGCTAGAATATTTCTTGCCTCTTGGAAGAAATTTAGAGCAAGTTTTATGACTTTTCACACGACTCTCAGTTCAGTAATATAATGCCCTACCCTGTGTAATAGTGAAAGTTTCCCACCTCATTTGAAGAAAAAGCTTCTCCCTTTCCTCCTCCACCCTGGCTGGGTTTCAGCCGGGCAGCCTGCAATGGGACGGGTGACATGGTTACGCTCCTCTCAGTCCTTCTTAGTGCTTCTCCTCCTCCCCACTCACTGGGCTGCCACTAGATCCTTGCTGAGTGAAGGTGAGGGGCAGGCTCTCACTGTCTGTGCAGGGGGTCTGGACATTCTCTGAGCTTGAGAGTAGCTGAGAGGCTTCACTGGAGAGCTGCCACAATCACTGGGGAACTTGCATATGCAATCCCCTTCACAGGTAAAGCCTGCAGCTCCTTAGGCCGTCACTTAAGACTCCTCTAGCTCCTAGGTTTTCATCAGTACACTTAAAACTCCTTTTGTCCATCTAAGCAGGAATCAGAGAAAAGCATCATTCTCTGAATTTTTAAATTTTTAGATTTTTGGGGGGGGATGGCTGAAACTTTGTCACAATGGTAAAAATCAGCAGGCTTGGTTACACCTGCTGACTCTTTGAAAGCATAAAACACTGCAGCAAGGTGACATTAAAAATCCTGTAAGGGAATGATAATGAATGTGTGGGCAACTGAATACACCAGCTCAAATTAAGACATAGCTTTCCTGGGCTAAGACCTTTTGAGTTACATTAGCTTGTTAACAACAAATTCCATTTACCATCTGCCTTCAAGGACTGACACCACAATTCTGTAGACGTTAAGATTTTACTATGCAAAATGTATTATAAAAGGGCTTACAAGAAGACCAAACACCGGAAAGGTCAAAGGGCATGCTGTATTGTTGACACACTACTCTTGTACCTTGAGTTTAATAACCGCCTCAGCAATGGATGATTATAATAAGAAAATTACAGTATTATTCTAAAATGATTGCTCCTAAGTAAGAACATCCTTGTTTAAAACAACCGTGAGAAAGCAAAAGTATCTACAAGCTTTTTATTGACAATACTGAATGTATTTCTTAGATATGGAACTGGGTAAAATAATGTATTTTCAAGATTTGCTTATTTATTTGAGAGAGAGAGCAGGCACTGCGGGGAGGGTTAGAGGGAGAGGGAGAGAGAAACTGAAGCAGACACTGCACTGAGTGTGGATCTCCTCACGGGGCTCGATCTCTCGACCCTGAGATCACGACCTGAGCTGAAACCAAGAGTCGGATGCTTAACCGAATGCGCCACACAGGCGCCCCCAAAAAGAATGTGTTTTAAAGAATACAGCCTAAGAAGTGTTCACAACTAAGCGTGAGAATGAAGAGCCAGAGCAAAACGCAGCAGCGCAGAAGTGACCATTCTCTGAGGGGTGTGTCAGACACCAAGACTCCTGACCACGGTCATCTCAACGCCTTTCCTTATAAAGCTGGCCTGTAAAGTCAGTCCTGAAGCTCAGTCTGAGGTTTGCCATACTTCCTTATCACTTGAAACATGTAAAATTAGAATAAAACAAATTTACAAATATTTGTACTAAAAATAAAAAAAAAAAATTGGAGAAAGAGATGATACATGGTAAAAGTAAAGAACACAAAATCTCTAGTCCAGACTCTGAGTGTTCACTTCACCCAGGCACACTTACACGCTCGCTAATGTTTCCGTATCGTTTGTTGGTGTATTTTGGTCCCTCACACACTGCATGGCTTTCCTTTTGGTTCATCTTCCTCCCTGGGTTACTGACCAACCAGTGCGTGGCAACACACAGGTATGTCAGTCAAATGTTAAGGCTGCAACTATTTTATAATGACACAATAAGTTATTCCTAAAAATACATAATAAACACATACAATTTAATTAAATAATTAAAGTGAACGATAAGCCTTTACATTGTCAGATGATGGATTCTGTGAATTTTTTAGAATTTGTTAATTCAACAAAAATTAATGTTCTAATAGTATTTTGCTTATCTCATATTTAAGCGTTCAAGTTTCCATGGATTTCTTTTACAATATGCTTAAAAATATAAAATATTTTAAAATCAAGGGACCCCTGGGTGGCTCAGTCAGTTAGGCAGCTGCCTTTGGCTCAGGTTGTGATCTCAGGGTCCTGGGCTCGAGTCCCGCATCGGGCTCCTTGCTCAGCATAAAGCCTGCTTCTCCCTTTGCCTGCCCCTCTCCCTGCTTTTGCTCTCTCTCTCTCAAATAAATAAAATCTTTAAAAAAAAAGAATATTTTGGGGGCGCCTGGGTGGCTCAGTCGTTAAAAAAAAGAATATTTTGGGCGCCTGGGTGGCTCAGTCGTTAAGTGTCTGCCTTCGGCTCAGGTCAGGATCCCAGAGTCCTGGGATCGAGCCCTGCATCGGGCTCCCTGCTTGGTGGGCAGCCTGCTTCTCCCTCTCCCACTCCCCCTGCTTGCGTTCCCTCTCTCACTGTGTCTCTCTGTTAAATATATAAATAAAATCTTTAAAAAAAAAAAAAAGAATATTTTAAAATCAATTTTCAGCCACAATAATGACCTAAATTTTCCCTAAGTATTTTTTATTTAAATCTATATATTTCACGAAGATTATTTTCCAACAGTAACAAATTTTGATTAAAGGTGGAAAGTCATCAGATTCACAGGACAGACATGGTAATCTAAATGAAAAGAGTTAAGTTCACTAAATAAGCAACATAATGAAGATTAGATAAAATTTGGATTTATGTGCCTAGTAAATATTCTCTTCCTTAGACAAAATATATTATTTTCTTAATTAATGGGACCCAAAATTATATCCTCATTACACAGAAAATGAGATTTTCTGAAAGTTGGAAAATGCAAAATAAGAAACAAAATTATTTTCTGAGCTTAGTTATTTATAACACTACTGGAATGAACTCAAGAAGTTAGATACAGGTCACTCAATTTGTATCTGAAGTCAAAATGCCTCATTCAATTGCCGAATGGTTATTTTACAAGCCTGCTAGGAAACTGTCAACACTGTGTAATATGGGACAAATAAAATAAAGGAAATAGAATGGACAATGTTCAGTTAATAGCACAGTAAGTTCAAGTTTCTCATGTAAATTTTTAAAGGGTTTTATTTAGATTTGCTATACAAATTCAGTATTTAATATATAACTAAAGTTTCAAATTTTAGATTCCTTTTTAAAAATTTTTATTTATATAAAATGTAGTATGTTCCCCAAGCTTCATATAGATGTTCCAAATCTACTACAATTTATTCCCAGTATGGCATAGAAGTATTACTATTTTCTATATAGCATATGGAAAAAAGTTCACGAATCATTGGACAAGTGTTTCTCAATGGTAGGAATGTAGCTTATTATTTAATCCATGCCTAAACCATTTATAACTCCTGAAACATACTAGTCAATAAATATTTGATAAGTAAGTGTAATGAATAAATGAATGAAAAAACACCCTTTTATTTCTATGAAAAAGGTATTTCCAATGACCATCGGCTTTGGATAGGTAGGGTTCTTTATTTCTTTTTTAACTTTTTATTATGAAAATTTTCAACCATATAGTAAAGTAGAAAAAAAAGTAAAATAAACACCTATATGTTCAATATCTAGATTCAACATTTGATAACAATATGTGCAATATTTTTCTTATGTGTGTGTATATTTAATTAACTACTTAAAGCAAATTACATGAAATTTTGACACTATCTCTCCTGCCTCACCAAACACCAAATATTTCTGGGTAAGTCACAAATAGATGAAGTGAACATCAGAATCAGAACTAAAGAGTTTTGTTTTCTTCACTTTTACCATATGTCATCATCTCTCCCTCTGTTTGATTATTTGACTTTTCCTCAGTACAAACATCTGCACTTTTATTCTAATTTTATATGTTTCAAACGCAGGGAAATATGACAAGCTTAGCCTGAGCTTTAGAATTTTATGTACATATCCCACAAAAATAAGGGCTCTGTCTTACATAATGACAATATCATTTTCAAATTTGACAAAATAGTAATTCTAGAACTATTTAATATATAATCCATATTGAAATATGCCAGTTATCTCAAATATGAATTTTATGGATGACTATTCAAATCAAGATCCAATCAATGGCCTCAAACTACATTTTATTAAGTTCCCAAAGTCTTTTGTTTTAATTTCAGCTTTAAAGAGACAGAATTGACATATAAAATTGTAAGGTATTTAAAGTGTGTATCATGGTGATTTTATATATGTATACATTGTGAAAGAATTCCTCCCACTGAGTTAATTAACATCTATTACCTCACATATTTATCTTTTTTGTGTGTGAAAACATTTAAGATTTAAATATAAAATACTTAGGGAAAATATAGGTCATTATAGTGGCAGAAAATTGATTTTAAAATATTCTTTATTCTATATTTTTAAACATACTGTAAAAGAAATCCATGAAAACTTGAACACTTAAATGAGATAAGCAAAACAGTATTAGAACATTAATTTTTGTCAAATTAACAAATTCTAAAAACTTCACAAAATAAAAATAGTATTTTCATTCATCTACTCTCTTGGAAAATTTCAATTATACGGTAGAGTGTTATCAACTATAGTCATTGTGTTTTACATTAGAACATCGGAACTTAATCACTTTATAATTGAAAGTTTGTACCCTTTCACCAACCTCTCTCTATTTTCCCCACTACCTAGCCCCTGGAAAATACCTTTCTACTCTCTCTTCTGGTAAGTACGATTTTTCTTCCTCTTAGATTCCACATTAAGTGATACCATACAGTATTTGGCTTTCTCTGTTTAACTTATTTTGCTAAGCATAATGCCCTCAAGGTCCGTTCATGTTGTTGCAGATGTCAGGAATTCCTCCTTTCTCATGACTGAATAATATTCCATTGTATATATATTATTTGGTATTTTTGTAGTTTGGTAGTTTTGTAGTATCAAGATTTTTGTATTATATATATATAACACTAATATAATATAATTATATATGTAATATATATGTGTGTGTATATATATACATACACACCGTATCTTCTTTATCCATTTATCCATTGACCAACACTTAGGTTGTTTCCATATTTTAGCTACTGTGAATAATGCTGCAATAAACATGGGTGCAAATATCTCTTTGATATCTTGTTTTTATTTCTTTTTTTTTTTAAAGATTTTATTTATTTGCGAGAGAGAGAATGAGAGACAGCATGAGAGGGAGGAGGGTTAGAGGGAGAAGCAGACTCCCTGCTGAGCAGGGAGCCCAATGCAGGACTCGATCCCGGGACTCCAGGATCATAACCTGAGCCGAACGCAGTTGCTTAACCAACTGAGCCACCCAGGTGCCCCTCTTGTTTTTATTTCTTTTTCATATATACCCCAAAGTGGGATTACTGAATTATATGCTAGTTCTATATTTAATTTTTTGAGGAATATTCATATTGTTTCTCATAGTTTCATTAATTTCCATTCCCACTAAGAATGCACAAGGGTTATGTTTTCTCCACATTCTCACCAAAACTTATCTCTCATCTTTTTGATGATAGCCATTCCAAAAGGTGTGAGGTGCTACCTCATTGTGGTTTTGATTTGCATTTCCCTTATGATTAGTGATGTTGAGCATCTTTTCATGTACCTATTGGCCTTTTGTATGTCTTCTTTGGAAAAATGTCTATTCAGGTCCTCTGCTCATTTTTTAATTGGATTGATTGATTTTTGTTGTTGTTGCTGCTGTTGTGGTTTTGCTTTGCTTGCTATTGAGTTGTAGGGGTTATTTATATATTTTAGATATTAACCCCTCACGAGATAAATGATTTGCAAATATTTTCTCCCTTTCTCTCTTAGGTTGCCTTTTTATTTGGATTGATGTTTTCCTTTGCTGTACAGAAGCCTTTTAGCTTGATACAGTCCCACATATTCATTTTTACTTTTTTTGCCTTTTGCTTTTGGTGCCAAATCAAAAGATAAATAAATAAATCATTGCCAAGACTAATGCCAAAGAGCTTACCCCCTATGTTTCTTCTAGGAGTTTTATGACTTCAGGTCATATGTTCAAGTTTTTAATCAATTGTGAGTTGATATTTATGGATGGTGTAAAAAAGAGGTCCAGTTTCATTGTTTTACATGTGACTGCCCAGTATTTGTAACACCGTTTATTAAAGAGATGGTCTTTCCCCATTGTACATTCATGGATTCCTTGTAATAAATTAATTGGTCATATGTGTTAGGTTTATTTGTGAACTCTCTATTCTGTTCCATTGATTTCAGTGTCTCTGTTATATCAATACCATACTGGGTTTAATTAGTATAGCTTTGTATTATAGCTTGAAATCAGAAAGTGTGATACCTCCAGCCATGTTCTTCTTTCTCAAGATTGCTTTGTCTATTTGAGGTTTCTTGTGGCTCCAAATAAATTTTAGGATTTTTTTTTTCTGTGAAAAGAGTAGGCATTCTTGTCTTTTCCTGACATTAGAGAAAAACTTACTACTTTTTGCCATTAAGTATGACGATAGCTGTGGGCTTGTCATATGTGGCCTTTAATTATGTTGAGTTACATTTCCTCTATACCCACTTTGTTGAGACTTTTTATCATATATGAATGTCAAATTTTGTTAAATGCATACTCGGAATATATTGAGATGATCATATAATTTTTATTCTCATTTTGTTAACATGATGTATCACAGTGATTAATTTGTTGATGTTGAACCATCCTTCCATCCCTGGAATAAATCCTACTTGATTATGGTATATGATACTTTTAATGTATTGTTGAGTTAGTTTGCTAATATTTTGTTGAATATTTTTTCATCCATGTTCATCAGAGATATTAGTCCATAACTTTCTTTTCTTATAGTGTCCTTGTCTGGTTTGGTAGCAGGGTAATGCTGACCTTGTAAAATGAGTTTGAAGGGGTTCCTTCCTCTTCTATTTCTTGGTAAGTATTAATTCTTCTTCCAGCGTTTGTATAATTTACAAGTGAACTCATCTGGTCCTGTACTCTTTTTTGTTGTGAGGTTTTTCATTACTGATTCAATCTCCTTACTAGTAATTGGTCTGCACAAATTTTCTATTTCTTCATTGTTTGGTCTTAGAAGGCTGTATGTTTCTAGTAATTTATCCATATTTTCTTGGTTGTCCAATTTGTTGTCATCCAATTGTTTATAGTAGTCTCTTATAATCCTTTGTGTTTGTGTGGTATCAGTTATGTCTTCTTTTTAACATTTCTTATAAGGCCAGGCTAGTGGTGATAAACTCCTTCAGCTTTTGCTTATCTGCAAAACCCTTCATCTCTTCTTCAGTTCTGAACAACAACTTTGCTAGGTAGAATATTCTTGTTTGGCAGGTTTTTTTCTTTTAGCACTTTGAATATAATATGTCACAATTTTCTGGCTTACCAAGTTTCTGCTGAAAAATTAGCTGATAGTTATATGGGTTCATACCCTTTAATAAGTTGTTTTTCTCTTGCTGCTTTTAATTGTCTTTCCTTTAACTTTTGATAATTTAATTATAATGTGTCACAATGTGGGTCCTTTGGATTTATTTAATTGGAACTCTTTGGGCTTCTTGGATCTGGGTATCATTTCTTTCTTCAAGTTAAGAAATTTTTCAACCATTATTTCTTTGCATAAGTTTTCTGCCCCTTTCTCTCTCTCTCCTCCTTCTTCAAATCCTATCATGTGCATATGGGTCTGCTTGGTGGTATAAGTCCCTATTGTCCCTAAGCTATTGTCACTCTTCTTCATTTATTTATTTTTCTTGTTATTGCTCTGATTGGTTGGAATTCCACTACCTGCTAATCTTTCTTCTGCTTGATCCAGTCTTTCACTACGGTCACTACGGTCTGCTTCTGAATTTTTATCTTATTCTTTCGTTTAGAACATATTCCTCTGTTTCTTTATTTTCCTTGACACTCTGTTGGTTTCTGTGTATTAGGTAAAACAGTCACCTCTCCCACTTTTGACAGAGTGGTTCCCTGTAGAAAATAAATATTATCTTCAACCCAGCCTGAGCTCTTGGTTGTGTTTCAAACCTTTGTGATTATCCAAGATGCCTTCTTTGTTTTCAGTGGTTTCCAGTAGTTGAGGGTGTCCCAAGACCTGTCAGTGTCTCAGAAGACAGACTCAGTTGGCACCTAGATGCAGACTGATTAATAGCTAAACCCTCAGGCAGCAGCTTTTAAAATATGCAAATAGGTGGCGGAGCAAAATGGCGGAGGAGTAGGAGACCTGGATTTTGTCTGGTCTCAGGAATTCAGCTGGATAGGGATCAAACCATTTTGAACACCTACAAACTCAACAGGAGATCGAAGAAAAGAATAGCAACAACTCTGAACAGAAAAGCAACCACTTTCTGGAAGGTAGGACGTGCGGAGAAGTGAATCTGAGGCGATATTCGGGAAGATAGACGACGGGGGAGGGGGCCTCCATCCACCGCTTCTGGCAAGTGACAGAGCCATGGAACACAAAATTGGAACTTTTAGAAGTCGGCTCCACTGAGGGACGTCGCTCCAGTGGCTAAGTGGGGGGTGGAACCCTTGTGGGACAGTGTGGTCTCAGGACCCTCGGGGTCACAGAAAGACTGGGGGTGCCTGAGTGCGGCAGAGCTCCCAGGTATCGGAGCAGGGAAGCTGGCTGCAGAGACGGAGCCAAGGCACGGGCTCTCAGCTCAGGGTTGCCATAAACCGTGATCCACGGAGCAGTCAGGCCACTGCTCCTCCAGCAGGGACCCAACAAGTGGCAGATCCGGAGAGACTCCCCTTCCTCCCCTGGGAGGAGCAGCACGGGAGTGCACCGCAGAACTCTGCTGGGTTTGGAGACTCCACACGGGGTCTGGTGCCAGAGAGAGAAACACTCGGTCACAGGCCGGGTGAGCACGGAGTGCGGCCGGAGACCAGGGAGACGGGAGTGACTAACTGCTTTTCTCTAGGGGCGCACTGAGGAGCGGGGCCCCGAGTTCTCAGCTTCTCTGGAGCAGAGATTGGGAGGCCGCCATTTTCACTCTCATCCTCCAAAGCTGTACCGAAAGCTTGCAGGGAACAAAAGCTCCTGAGAGCAAACCTGAGCAGATTACTTAGCCCGGACCAGCAAGGGCGGGGCAATTCTGCCTCCGGCAAAGACATTTGGAAACCACGGCAACAGGCCCCTCCCCCGAGAAGATCAGCGAGAACAGCCAGCCAAGACCAAGTTTACTGATCAATGAGAATGGGAGAACTCCAGCGCTAGGGGAATAATGCACATAGAATCCATGGCTTTTTTACCATGATTCTTTAGACTTTCAAAGTTAACTTTTGTTTTTTAACTGTCTTTTTTTTTTTGAATTTTTCTTTTTCCCTTTTACAACCAACATCTTATCAATCCCTTTTTTAAAAAACATTTTTATTTTTCATTTTTAGAGTCATATTCTATCCCTTCATAGCAGTTACCCTTATTTTTGGCATACACACCTAAGTTGTTCTCTCTAAAATTTTGAGATAGTTTCTTCTAACAGATCAAAATATACCCTAAATCTCTAGTCTATGGTTTTGTTCTACTCTCCTGCCTGATCACATTCTCTCCCTTTTTTTTTTAAATCCTCTTCTTCCTTTTTTCAAACACCTTATCAATTCCTTTTATAAAATTTTTTATAATTTTCATCTTTACAGTCATATTCCGTCCCTTCATCATATCAACACTTATTTTTGTACATATATCAGTTTTTCTGT
>NC_138374.1:111016716-111057759 GCF_054177405.1 Leptonychotes weddellii
TCAAAAAGTTGAAAATAGAGCTACCCTACGATCCAGCAATTGCACTACTGGGTATGTACCCCAAAGAGACAAATGTAGGGATCCGAAGGGGTATGTGCACCCCAATGTTTATAGCAGCAATGTCCACAATAGCCAAACTGTGGAAAGAGCCAAGATGTCCATCGACAGATGAATGGATAAAGCAGAGGTGGTATATATATTGGCTTTCTTTTTTCTGTGTGTGTGTCTTCCCAATTTCTTTTTTTTATTTTATTTAATTTTTTTATTATGTTATGTTAATCACCATACATTACATCATTAGTTTTTGATGTAGTGTTCCATGATTCATTGTTTGCGTATAACAACCAGTGCTCCATTCAGTATGTGCCCTCTTTAATACCCATCACCAGGCTAACCCATCCCCTACCCCCTCCCCTCTAGAACTCTCACTTTGTTTCTCAGAGTCCATAGTCTCTCATGGTTCGTCTCCCCCTCCGATTTCCCCCCCTTCATTTTTCCCTTCCTGCTATCTTCTTTTTTTCTTCTTTTTTTTTTTTTTTTTAACATATAATGCATTATTTGTTTTAGAGGTACAGGTCTGTGATTCAACAGTCTTACACAATTCACAGCGCTCTACTGGCTTTCAAAGTGAGGTGTTTTGGAGGCCTGCCCATCAGGTGAAAGTCTTAAAGTTAAGGCTTAGAGGTTGGGCCCAAAAACTTTGCTCCTCGAAGGCAGGAGTTGGAGTTGGAAGTTCATTCCTTATTATATGTCACTGTTTCAGGGGTAGGGTTCATTGTGAAATCCTGTTCTCAGTCTTTCCCACCCATTTCAATATGGACATTTTCTCATTCACCCAATGTATAGGAGACACTCAGCTTCCGATTTATTTCAGACAGAATTTTTCCATGTGTAGTTGTAGGTTTAGTCCAGGGAAGGAGGTGTATTCAGGAGCCTTCTATGCTACCATATTGGAGTGGAGCTAAAAACCCCAAAGAGGTGACATCTTAAGGATATTTGACCTATTAAAAACAATAACATTTATAGCATATTTATTTCAGAAAATCCTGTTGTTTTCTAGAGTCAATTACTAATATTTGTGGTTATTCTGTCACTTTTAAAGATGTTGGTTATTGGGCGCCTGGGTGGCTCAGTTGGTTAAGCGACTGCCTTCGGCTCAGGTCATGATCCTGGAGTCCTGGGATCGAGTCCCACATCGGGCTCCCTGCTCAGCAGGGAGTCTGCTTCTTCCTCTGACCCTCCCCCCTCTCATGCTCTCTGTCTCCCATTCTCTCTCTTGCAAATAAATAAAATCTTAAAAAAAAATAAAATAAAATAAAGATGTTGGTTATTATTTCAAGTCACATTAAGCTTTCATTTCCTATTTTTTCCACTAAATAAGGGAATAAACCTAAAATCTTAACAATATTTTCTCAAACACAATTCAAAGAACATTGAAATATGTATTTTGAATGCAAGTAATTTTACTGTGTAAAAATTTTTACTGTGTCACTACTGAGCCATCAGATTTTAAAAGTACTGGCCTACAACACACACGATGTCATATAAGAGTACTATCTTTAAACAAACTATCATATTACAAAGCATAATAAACTCAGGTCCTTCAAGTAGATGAATTGAATCCAATATAAAAAAGAACAACAAGATTATGATTTGCCAAATAAATAATGCACTTGATTTTCAAGCCCCAAATATACAAAGTATAGTTTAAACTACTAAACCTACGGTATGGATTTACCTGATGCTTTTAACACAACAAAGTTTTTTATGATTTGCTAGTAAATGATATTTGACCTATGGGACCTTATTCTCTACCTACAAAGTAAAGAAGTTTTGACTGTAAGTCAAAAATGGAAGTTTCAATAACTATAAATGAAGTGCCTGCAATGAAAAGAGAAACCAGTAAGTAATAAGAGGTTAAGTCAAAAGAAAAAGTTACCAAGTGAGTTTATGCTGTGAACTTTGCAAGTTAGATTTACAATGAGATGGATAAGAGTAGATAAACCAGAATGCATCTTTTGTCCTGTCTAAAATCCATGACTGGTTTAAGAACTATATAGAAGTCAACATAAAGTATGAAGAATTTTTTGTCTTTTCTTTTTTCTTTTTAATACTACAGATACTTAAGTCAGGAAAGTTTTTTGAAGGAATTAACCGAGTTAACTCCTGATCAAGGACTCTTTTTGAATAAAATTATGCGAGAGACCCAAAATGTCAACCATCTAGCAGCTTTCAAGATAAAGCGTTCTTAGTGATTTGGCACAACTCACCAAACACGGAAGACTTGAACCTGTAAGGAAAACAAGAAAAGGGCATTGTTGACCTGTATAAGAAAGTGCATGTATTCATATTCAAATGACATGGTAGATTAAACAGATGTCACTGAATCATGGATTTTGTAGAATGTCAATCTATTTTGGTGGAAATGAGGTCAGAGTTTCAGAACAGATTCCGAGTTTTATGAGTATAATCATGCTTCAGGTTTCTGAGCCTGCATCTGGGATAAACTTTTAGGATATTTCTGCATTATCATTATATACCTCACCAGTATGATCTAGTTTCAAATTAAGTGCATAAATCAAAAGCAAAATATTTCTTAAGCAAAACAAAACAAAACAACAAATCTCACTTGAATTTGGGAAATGGCATTATGAACTGCAATGTGATCTGACTGAACATGCCATTAGTATTTTAAAATAAAGTCAATCTCTTTTGTATTATCTTGAGAATGATTCTGTTCATTCACTGCTACCCCAGCACCTATTACAGTCCCAGATGCTAGTAAGCTCTCATGAAATGGCTTTGGAGTGAAAGAGTGAATAAATTAATTAATTAATATTAAATATCTATTTTCCCTAACCAGATAAAAATTATTCAATGACCAACTTTCTTAACTGTGTGTTGATTTAATTATTTTATCCATATTCTGAATAGCTTAAAAGCTATATTTCACTGTTATAAGCAAAATATGCATCTGGCAGATATAAGTGTATGACCAAATAAAAAAACATGGAATTCCTCATAGAATTATTTACTTAAAAAATAGTCAATAACACAAATTGGCTGTATGTAATGAAAATGACACAGATATTTTTAATTTTAAGCTTTGTTTTTGGTTTGGTGATTTAAATTACTGATTAGTATCTACTTTATTCTCTGCTTCTGTGAGAAGGAATCCATAGAAAAGATCGTATATAGGAAGCCAAAAACGGATTAAATGAAATAATTATAATAATAAATGTAATATTTTCATTTTTTCTATTTTGATTCATTATGTATCTTTTTTTAACCTTGGATTTCTGAAATAAAGTATCTCTCTTTAGTGTGTATATATATACACATACATATGTGTATATATGTTTGTGTATGTGTATATTTAGTTGTAGGTATAAGTATGTATGTATGTATCAGACATGCATGTATACATATGTATACATCCCTATATATGTGTATCACCATTTTCCAAAGTATATTACACAAAAATGACTTCTATCTAAGACCTTAGAGTGAGTCCTTTCAAACCAGGATGACAATACCTAAGCGGATGAAAAGGGAATGTTCTTACCAAATGCTCAAAAATTTAAATAAAATTTAGCAGTTCCACACCCATAATAAAATTCTGATCAGTATATTGGCTTAGGCTGGGAATAGGTCTGTATAACTTGCCATTAATACATTATGTTAGAGTGTTACAACATTCCAAAAATTTTAAATGATTCTAATTTATCACCACTGCAGCTGTTCCACCTGGACCTTATAATGGGATTAGAATCTGACTTGGAATTTGTTGGGGTTTTTTTTGGTTTTTTTTTTTGGTAGGAGTCAACTGTAAGTAAAATCATAGCAACCCCTGACTGTTGAGATATATTTTAATGGGGTAAGCCTGAGATATTTAATAAAGAAAGAGCATGGAACAGTTGTGGGGGTAGGCTAGAACCAAAGAATTCTTAGCAGGAATAAACTGCCTTGGCCATGTGCAAATAAACTCACCAGCAACAGGCTTCTGTTTAAACCTAGAAATTATTCTGTGTGAGATTTTTTTTTTAGAGAATACAATTTTTGCACAGAATAATAACAATGCAGAAAAATATGAATTAATTCATTTTTGCCACATACAGCTGTCTGTAAAGAATGAAAAAAAGAAAGGGTAAAGGCTCAAAACAATGAAACCTTGGTAAACTAAGATACAATAAGAATTAGTTTATATTAAACTAATCTGCCTCTAAATCTTTCCTGTAAGTCATTTGTCAGCACCCCTTCCCCTCCTCAGAATATGCACTTTAAAATGAAAAACAAGGGGCTGGATGGCTCAGTTGGTCAAGCATCTGCCTTCTGCTCAGGTCATGATCCCAGGGTCCTGGGATGGAGCCCCAGGGCAGGCTCCCTGCTCAGCGGGGAGCCTGTTCTCCCTCTCCCTCTGCCTGCGACTGCCCCTGCTTGTGTGTGTGCACAGGCTCTCTCCCTCTCTCTGTCAAATGAATAAATAAAAACTTTAAAAATTAATAATAAGGGGTGCCTGGGTGGCTCAGTCATTAAGCGTCTGCCTTCAGCTCAGGTCATGATCCCAGGGTCCTGGGATCGAGCCCCGCATCGGGCTCCCTGCTCAGCGGGAAGCCTGCTTCTCCCTCTCCCACTCCCCATGCTATGTTCCCTCTCTCGCTGTCTCTCTCTCTCTGTCAAATAAATAAATAAAGTCCTTAAAAAAACAAAAAACAGGGGCGCCTGGGTGGCTCAGTTGGTTGGGCGACTGCCTTCGGCTCAGGTCATGATCCTGGAGTCCCTGGATCGAGTTTCCCATCGGGCTCCCTGCTCGGTGGGGAGCCTGCTTCTCCCTCTCCCACTCCCCCTGCTTGTGTTCCCTCTCTCGCTGTGTCTCTCTCTGTCAAATAAATAAAATCTTTAAAAAAATTAATAATAAAATGAAAACTAAGAGGTATTTACTGTGTTGGGGGCATACAGTTACAAAAATTTTCTGAAAGAGAATACACTTTCTAAAGAGAGTAACATATACTTACTTGAGTGTTTAAGGGATTCCCCATTACTCAAAATAAGGTGCCAGAAGAAGTATAACCAAGAGGATATGAGGGCAGACTTTGTATTCCACCAACGGGAGTTCTAGATGAACCAACTTAACAGTTTGGGCAAGTTATCTAACTTCTCAGTGCTCAGTGACCTTATCTGCTAAATGAGGGTACTAATAATCCTACTGCAGAGTCTTGTAGGGATTGAATGAGATAATTACCATCATGAGCTGAGTATAGTGCCTGGCATATAATAAGTAACAGTAAGTGCTGTTTTTACTATTACAGAAAGCAGAAGAGAAGTGATGGGTTTTCTTATTGAATACCTTATAACCACTTCTCTAACTAGCTGGGCACCATAGGCAAATCTATTATCTTCTCTTTTTCTTAAGTTTTTGCCTTTGTAAAATGGAAGAATTTTATACAAACTAGAGTTATTGAGATAATCAAATGAGACGATGTATCTAAAATTAAATTATAAAATTTCAAAGGATCTACTACAAATGCCATTATTATCTCACATTCAATGTCCACTGCCCTGAAATTTAAGTTACCTGGGATTAAACTTAAGGAATAGAAAATTGAAAAATAGGAAATGACTCTTTGAAGACGAATATGAGAAAAGACTCCAGGTAAATGCTGAGTTATAGATGTCTTATTTCTCAAAAGATCTTTTCTTTAATTCCATCTAAATAACAATTTTTTTAAATGAAATTCATTTGGAATGCACAGACATATTCCCTATATATCCTGACTTATGCTTTTCTTGAGGTTACAGAAAATATGTTGAATTCTATATAACTAAAAAGCTGGTGCTTTCTTTCTCAGATCAATTTATGCAGCTTTCCTGTTTTCTAAGGTAATGAGGAGAAGAGCATGAATTATTTCACATCTGCAGGTAATATTAAGTTGCTGAATTTTTATTTTCAATCTCCTTTCCACCAAGCCCCTTATCAGACTTGCACACAAGTAAAAAATGAGCTTAAATTTAGGTTTGTTCTTTTTCATTCTCTTTTTATATGAGGATGTTAAGAGGCAATGTAAGAATCAAGTAAGAGAGTAAAATACTAGTACTCAAATATTTCTGAAACCGAGCAATTAGCCCCTGAATAATTTAGAATGTGCCATCTTTATTTCTTTTATTTTATTGCAGTTTATTTTTCATTTACATTACAAAAGGTTTAGAAATTATAAAGACCTAGTCTCAGTATAAAGAAGAGGGTATACTTAGATAATACATATTGTTTTCTCAAGTGTTCAAGTAAAAGCTATTGATGCTTAAATCAGCCATATTTCCGCATTATGGATATTTATATAGCTCAGTGCTGTGTTCCTTATAAGAAAAGGAATTAAAACTTCAAAAGAAGCTTGATCTGGGAGCTTGTAATTCAAGCTTCTTGGACAAAAAGTTTGCATTCTGTGCCCATTTTTTATTTTAAATGAAAATACATATTTTCCCAACATGCCATTTCAGTTCCACAAAAAGAAGCAGTCAGGATACTTTATGGTGAAATATTTAAAAAGAACCTTGAACATTAGCCAAAAAAATGCCTTTAAGCTCTCTTAAAACAACTCAGATCTAGGACTTTATTTGCTCATTAGGCTTGTAAGGGGCTCAGGCAGACTTTTATAAAGAAAGAAAAATTCCTTTCTAGGTTATGACTCTAATAGCTTTGTGAATTATTTTAAAACAAAAGCTAGAGCAAGAGGGATTCATGGTTTTGAAAATAGCCCTGGAAAGACAGGTAGCATACTTTGAAAGAGAGAATTCAGTAAGAATATAGAAAGAGAACTTAAATGTGACATAAATAAAACATACTGAATAGAAAAAAATGCTTTTTTCAGACAGTGAATCAAAAGTAAATCCCCCAGGGGTGTCTGGGTGGCTCAGTTAAGTGTCTGCCTTTGGCTCAGGTCATGATCCCAGGGTCCTGGGATCGAGCCCCACATCGGGCTCCCTGCTCAACGGGAAGCCTGCTTCTCCCTCTCCCACTCCCCCTGCTTGTGTTCCCTCTCTTGCTGTGTCTCTCTCTGTCAAATAAATAAATAAAATATTTTTAAAAAAATAAAAATAAAAAAAGTAAATCCCCCAGAGACTCTTTGTATGACCAGAACTACACAAGAGCTGCATATAGATCTGGTGGACCAGAAGTAGGACAGGGCCAGTTAGTTCTTGGTGACAATAGTTAGCACTGGGCATTCCTTGAAGTCAGCATGCTGTTACAGGTAATGATTACAAAGGGATTCCATGGTTGCTCTGAGATGAAGAAGAGGACTCTATGAACTGAGTGCAGTACCAGGGCTTTGCTCACTCTTGATTCAGTGCCTCAACTCTATACATACTCAAGTTCTTTCTATGTTAAGGCTAGCTTAGATGTTACTTCTCACATGGAAAATTTGCTGTTTTCCCTACAGAGTATTAGCCCCTGCCTATAAAGTATTCCTTCAATTTGCTTGTATCTCTATATAGCGTACTTCATTAAACTGTCAAGGCCTTTATGGCCTGGGCGTATGTTTTCATGTTTTCATCATTTTCACATCACAGAGAGCCTAATATATCAATGTGCATAGAATAGATACATAATAAGTTTTAGTCTGATTACATTAAGGAAACTCAACCCAAATATAGATAGAATACAATGTCACATAATGAAGTATTTAAATAAAGTCTCTTAAGGATGAGGACTTCTGTGCCTTATTCAATTCTGTATCTCCAGTTCTTAAAGTTATATCTGGCCTATAGGAAGAAATCTGTAAGGGGTTTGTTTTGTTTTGTTTTTTGAGTGAATGCCATTAAATGTGTGAATAATATTTTCCTAACTTTTCCTGTGTGCAGTCAGAACTTGGTCCTATAAGGAGATGCTGTAGGAATGGAGTATGGTGTTTGTTCTCAAGAAGCTTAATAGTCTAAGAGTTGATACACATGACAAACAGCAGAAATAATATGGTGAAGGATGATAACAAATACTGGAATCAAATGCTAAGGTATTTGCCATGAAAAGAAAGAGGGTCAGGTAGAGATAATAATGCATGATTTTCTGAAGGGAGTCCCAACATGTCCTAGCCCCACACTCTAGAGCTTAAAGAAAATGAAAGAGAATTAAAGGAAAGAAAAAGAATGAGATCAAGAAGAGAAAAGAATATGAATATGATCAAACCTACATATTCAGAACCTAGAGTACCATCACTATGTAGATGGTTTGAGTAAATTAGGAACTTTAAAGAACATGTGTGATTGGGTAATTGTTTATACTGTTGAAGAGACAGTAGGATTGAAGTTTGTTATTGGATAATTGAAAGCCTGTAGAGAAGCTGAAAGCAATATTTAAGAATTATTATTTCAGGGATTTTATCTAAACTCTACAATACTTTCTAAAACAATCAAAATGGCCCCTTTGCATGAAAGTCTACTAAATTTGTGACCAGTGGTAAAAGTTAATGGAAAAGTATGGCAAACCCAATGGGAGCATTAAGGGCTCAGATACTTTAAAAAACGAAGGATTGGGTCATCTCTCCAGACAAAGAACACTGACAACTTGAGGTTTTTTGAAGGCAAATAGATCATGAAGTCAGTGAAGAAAGTATAAATATCACCTATAACCTTTTGCCAGTTGCAGAAATGAAGACTGTCATATCTACCCAGTATCTTTTTGACGAAGCAGTTTCTTGATTTATATATAAGCTGAAGTTACCCAAAAGCATCAAATCAACATAAAGAAACAGATTTTTAGGTGGAAAAAACTTTCCAGGGGCTAAGTAGAATTTTACAAAACCTTATAATGTGAATAAAAAAAATAGAAGGTCTTAAAGCCTCCACAGGAAGAGAGAAAACACAGAAAGGTCACCTTTAAAGGGACAAGAATCACACTGGCATTATGAGAAGCACTCCAAGAATCCAAAAAACACTACCACCACCAACAACAAAACAGTCTTCAAGTTACTCAAGGTAAATGATCATGAGTATAGAATTCTATTCCTGGGCAAAGTATCAATAAATTTCTGAGGACCATAGGAAGACATTTTAAGACAATCGAGGGCTCCATAAATTTACCTCCCACACATTATTACTTAGGAAATCACTTACAAATGTATTCAGGAAAATTAAGCTAAAATGTGAAAAGAAAAATATTTGGGGTATAAGAATAGGAGAGAGCACTTAGGCAAGAAGTTAGTGAGCCATAAGATTTTAAGGAAGAAGAACTGAGTAAATTTTAGGGGGAAAAAAAGAGAAAATAATCAAGGTTCTAGATAACTTTAGAGGCACACTGAAAAAGTATAATGTCTTATACCAACCAACAGGAAGAAAGCAATGAAAAACCCTGGAAGAAAAGGATTTAAAATCCTATGTAAGAAACTAAAATATGGAATTAAAGAAGAAAAGAGAATTCCCTTGCACTAAACATTAGGCAGAATCTCAACTGGCAGAGGGGTGGTGACATTCGACAGAGAAGGTGGTGTGTTCCTAGCATACTACCTGACTGCGGTGAACAGAATTTATCTAGACATACTATTACGTATCTAGGAAATGAATATCTAGTCACAATAATGTAAACACTATTTTTATTTTCAGCATGTAACTTCTAGAGTCAGCACAGAGCCAAGAGATGGGAAACTTAAGTGTAGTTTCAGAACAGAACGAAAGTTTTAACTTCTTTAAAAATGTGGAAAAAATTATAGGTGCCTGAAAATGGGAAGTGAAATGTAGAGAGGTGTAATGGGCTGAATGGTGGCTTCCAAAATGATATGTCTACATCATAATTCCTGGAAGCTCTGAATATTATCTTATATAGAAAAAGATGTGATTAAATTAAGGATTTTGAGAGGGGAAGCATATCCTAGATTATCTGAACAGGTCTGAAAGTGCCACCACACATATCCCTATACAAGGGAGACAAAGAAAGTTAAGAGACAGAAGAGAAGAGGCAATGTGACAATGTAGGCAAAGATAGGACTGATGCACCACAGCTAAGGGACACTTACAGCCACCAGAAGGCAAGAAATGGATTCTCCAGTGGAGCTCTCAGAGGGAGTTCATCCATGTTGATACTTTGATTCCGAGTTCTGGCCTCCAAAACTGTGAAAGGGAACACTTTTCTGTTGTTTTAAGGCACCAAGTTTGTGTTAGTTTGTTACAACAAGAGAAAATAAAGGTAGGTGGAGAAACTTATACTTTGACATATATCAGACCTAAATGTCACATGTTTAATCAAGAAAATAAGATAACACACAGACACACACATACATACACACATGTACACAACCGAACAACACTGAAAGTGAGAATGGGCGGCTCCTGGGTGGCTCAGTCAGTTAAGCGTCTGCCTTTGGCTCAGGTCATGATCTCAAGGGTCCTGGGTTGGAGCGCCGCATAGGACTCCCTGCTCAGCGGGGAGTCTGCTTCTCCCTCTGCCCCTCACCCTGCTCATGCTCTCTCTCTCAAATAAATAAATAAAATCTTTAAAAAAAAAAAAGAAATCATTATGTAAAATCATTTGTACTATGTAAAATCAAATGTATTACAATCACTATGTAAAATATTTTAAATAAGATAATGCTAAGTATAAAGTTTATATAAATAAGTTTGAAAATTGGGAGGGAATGGATAACTTTAAAAAGAAACTATATATTCCCCAAGAATAACTAACAAGCCCACAGCTAACATCATACTCAGCAGTGAAAAGCTAAAAGTTTTTCCTCTGAGATCAGGAACAAGACAAGGTTGCCCACTCTCACCACTTTTATTCAACATATTATAAGAACTCCTAGCCAGAGCAATTAGACAAGAAAAATATATAAAAGGCATCCAAATTGAAAAGAAGTAAAACTGTCACTATTTGCAGATGACAAGATATTATATATGAAAATCCTAAAGCCTCCATCATAAAACTATTAGAATAAACAAACAGCAAAGTTACAGGATAAAAATCAATACACAAAAATCTGTTGCATTTCTATATCCTAATAATGAATTATTAGAAAAAAATTAAGAAAACAATCTCATTTACAATTGCATCAAAAAATACATAGGAATAAATTTAACTAAGTTGGTAAAAGACCTGTATATTGAAAACTACAAGACACTAATGAAAGAAGTTGAAGACACAGATAGATGGAAAGATATTTCCTGCTCATGGATTGGAACAATTAACATTGTTAAAATGTCCATATTACCAACCAAAGCAATATACAATTCAGTGCCATCTCTGTCAAAATCCCAATGGCATTTTTCACAGAAATAGAACAAATAATCCTAAAATTTTTATGGAACCATGAAAGACCCGAATGGCCAAAGCCATCTTGACAAAGAAAAACAAAGCTAGAGGCATCATGCTTCCTGATTTCAAACTGTATTACAAAACTATAGTAATTAAAACAATATGGTACTGGCATAAAAAGAGAAATACAGATCAATGAAACAGAACAGAGAGCCCAGAAATAAACCTACGAATATGTGGTCAATTAATTTATGACAAAGGAACCAAGAATATACAAAGGGGAAAGACAGTCTTTTTAATAAATGCTGCTGGGAAAATTACACAGTCACATGCAAAAGAATGAAACTGGACCCTTACCCTACACCATCCACAAAAATAAACTCATTATGGATTAATGACTTAAATGTAAGACCTGAAACCATAAACTTCCTAGAAGAAAACACAGGTGGTAAGTTTCTTGACATGGATCTTGACAAGGACATTTTGAATCTGATGGCAAAAGCAAATGCGAAAGAAGGAAAAATAAACAAATAGGATTACATCAATAAAAGCTTCTACACAATAAAGGAAACAACAAAGTGACAAAGCAATATACTGAATGAGAGAAGATATTTGGAAATCATATACCTGGTAAGATTTATATATCCAAAATATATAAAGAGCACATGCAACTCAATAACAAAACAATACATTAAAAAATAAATTATGGTTAAAATGTGCACTATTGTGAAAAGGAGCAAAGTAGGTTTGGGGTTTTTTGTTGTTGTTTATTTGTTTGTTTTGCTTTGTTTTTTAAGAGATTAAAATGTTTCTGGATAAGGAAAAAAATAGAGGCTCTGAATAGATATTTTTCTAAAGAAAAAATACAGATATCCAACAGGTACAATGAAAAGATGCTCTACATCATTAGTCATAAAGGAAATGCAAATCAAAACCGCAATGAGATTATCACCTCACTTTTGTTAGAAAGACTATTAACAAGGGTGCCTGGGTGGCTCAGTTGGTTAAGCGACTGCCTTCGGCTCAGGTCATGATCCTGCAGTCCCGGGATCGAGTCCTGCATCGGGCTCCCTGCTCGGCAGGGAGTCTGCTTCTCCCTCTGACCCTCCCCCCTCTCATGTGCTCTCTCTCTCCTCTCATCCTCTCTCTCAAATAAATACAAATAAATAAAAAAATTAAAAAAAAGAAAGACTATTAACAAAAAGACTAGAACAAGTGCAGGGATGCCTGGGTGGCTCAGTCGGTTAAGCATCTGCCTCCGGCTCAGGTCATGATCCCAGGGTCCTGGGATCAAGTCCCACATCGGGCTCCCTGCTCGGCGGGTGCCTGCTTCTCCCTCTGCTTGCCACTCCCCCTGCTTGTGTGCTCTCTCTGTCTCTCTCTCTGACAAATAAATAAACAAAATCTTAAAAAAAAAAATAACAAGTGCAGGCAAGAGTGTGGAAAAGGTAACCCTTGTGTACTGCTGGTGGAAATGTAAATTGGTACAGTCACTACAGAAAGCAGTATAGAGTTTCCTCAAAAAATTAAAAATTAAAATATCCTCCAGCAATTCCACTTCTGGGTATATGTCCAAAGAAAATGAAAACACTAACTTGAAAAGATATATGCAACCCCACGTTCATTGCAGCATACTTACAATAGCCAAGAGATGGACACAACCTAAGTGTCCTTCAGTGGATGAATGGATAAATAAACTGTGGTATAAATACATATACAGTGGAATATTACTGAGCCATAAAAAAGAATAAAATCTTGCCATTTGTGATAACATGAATGGACTTTGGAGAAATTATGCTGAGTAAAATAAGTCAGATGGAAAAAGACAAATACATATGATCTCTCACCTATGGAATCTAAATAAATAAACAAATTTTAAAAGCCAAGCTCAAAGACACAGCGAACTGATTGGTGATTGCCAGAGGTGGGGATGGGGGGAGTGGGAAAAATGGATAAGCTGTTTTGTTTTGTTTAAATAAATTGCAGTTTAGAAAAGGCAAAAAAATTAATATACTTAAGTATGTAGGTTTATATGGCCTAACATACAGTCTTTAAGGTATTTAAAAAAGCAAGTCACAGAAAATCCACATGATATAATTTCATTTATGATTAAATACCAAATTAGAAAATGTGTATATGTGTGCAAATGTAAATTAATATATGTAAAATAAATTCTGTAAACACATACCCCAAACTATCAAGTTTGTGGTGTGGTATGCAATGACACAGGGTGGCACAGTCAGGGTGAAATAATGGGTGATTTCCAAGACTTTTCCCAAATTTAATACTCCTTAAATATGAAAATGCATTTCTCTTAAGATTTTTATTTATTTATGTATTTATTGAGAGAGAGAGAGAACAAGCTGGGGGGAGGGAGAGGGACAAGCAGACTCCATGCTGAGTGTGGAGCCCAACACGGGGCTCGATTTCACGACCCTGAGATCATGACCTGAACTGAAATCAAGAATCAGATGCGCTTAACCCACGAGCTACCAGGCACCCTGCATTTCTTTATTTGTGAAAAAAAATATGTAAAGATAACAGCTAAAACTCAATCAAGAAATATAAATTAAGAAGACAGAGATAAACTTTGTAGCAACTTTGACCTTCGTCTGATACTGGTGAAAGGACCCCTTTTACAAGTTCACCCCCAATGACATCAGCTACCATTTGTTGAGCACTAACTCCAATCCAAGCAGAAATATGCATAATATTAGTTAATTCCCACAAAACACTATATAAATGGATAATAACCCTCACTTTACAGATGAGAAAGCTGAGTTTTAGAAAAGTTAAGTAAATTATCTAGAATCATACTTACACCTTGTAAGTGGAAGAAAAAGTATTAAAACCCAGACTGGCTGCAAACCCCTCTCCTTTTTCACTGTGCTGTGTTGCAAAACATAATGATCACCTTGTGGGGGAGGGCATGTATATGAAGCAGACTTCACTTCAGAAAATCTGAAGCTTTTCATTAGCTTCAAAAATGTAGACACGACCAATAGGTACTGATACTGCAAACACATGAGCACTAAGAAAATGTATAGAGTTAAGGAAAGAAACAAAAATAGGTTAAGAATTTATATTTTGCTAAAATCATGATGTATACTCCACATTCAAGAGGCGAAACTCAAAAATTATTTTTTGTCTGACCATTTCCTTAAAATCTTGGGGGTACTTTTATAGTTTTATTAATAATAATACAAGAAAATTTCATGTCTGACACATTACATATTCAAAAACGTTATTTACTGTTATTCATATTGTCATTGACTAAAAAGCAGCAAATATAGAGAAAATATACTGCAAATGAGTTTTTTTAAGAACCTGGAAATATATATTCTGTCAAAAGTCCGGAAATAGTAAAAAGTAAAACCAGATCAGTAAATAGTATTTAGTAAGAGTTTATTGTGCATATAAGAACAAGCTAGGAACTTTCAAACCCAAAACCGGCACAAAGCTCAGAGGCATATGGTACTAGATGGCTTATGAAGTGAAAATGAGGAAGCTGTTTAGCCTTTACAATAACTGGTTATTACAACGAGGTTTTCAGACGGCAGGGGATTGCTTACAAGTGATTATCTTATACCATTTAGGAAAATGACTTAAGTTTCATTTATGATTATCAGAGGCATTTGCAAGAACTAATCTAAGTCAAATTTTGCATATGTTCATGAAATAAGCTAGATTTAGTTTTGCGTATATGGCTTAAATGGTTTTGTCTGCTCAGGGAATTCTCAAGTCTGGCTCCATTTTGTATTTAATTTTAACAATTCTATTAGTTACCATGAGTATCAGTATTTTTTTTTTATTTTACTTGTTAACTCTCCATAGTCAATCAGCCTATCCTTCACAAAATTCTTGGAAATTAGCACAATTAATAGATAATCTATTTTTCTTTTTTTTTTAATTTTTTAAAAGATAGGCCAGTAACTGGAGCATTAATGTGGTTTTCTCTGGTACCTATGTGAACCTCAGAAATAAACCATTTTCTTCTTGTTTCCATTTCTTATATCTCAAGTCCTAAACCCACACGAGGTAAATGAGTCTTAAGACTTTTGGTGTATAGTATACATAAAGCTATGTGTGATTATTCCCGGATTTGCAAAAACCTCTGAATTAAGACTCTCCATTCATCTTGAGTTTGGGATGCTTTTCTATAATACCAGAATTCTGCTTATGATAAGAACATTAGCAAACACAGGATAGACATCAGGGTAAAATTCTCCCTGATGATTTACGTAAGTATAGAAAACATAATATACATGCTTATTTTATCCCAAATGCCTTCTATTACTTAGGGAAGGTGTGCACTCGGCCAATTATCTCTATGTGATTCCTTTGGCCAGTGCTTACTGACTGGTAAGTGCAGGGCGTTTAGGGATACTGAAGTTATTAAAAATATTTTTTAAAATAGCAAATCAATAACCACAAATTTCAAAATGTCACTACAGAATTGAGTGCAACATAGTACTGTTTAAAAGGTCACATTTGTAATTCTCCAGATACACCTACATTTCGTTTTATTACAAAAATTAGAATAATGTGAAAATGATATTTTAGATTTGGTTTATATTCACAATGGTAGCTAACCCTCTGCCAAATACATAGAACGCACCGAAAATATGGTTAATTTAAATTTTCAGCATAATCAGATCCTTTTGGGTCTCTTCAAAATTGCCTACACAAGAAGCACTCAATTTTCTTGAAGGGGGTCAGGGAGGACTAACATTAGTAACTCAGACTTACTGACAGAAGTGGATGGGGTTGTGAAGAGGAAGCATTTGTGGCTTAGTATTTTCAATGAAGCCAGGAAAGAAACCCCTTTGATTTAACCTCAAACAGAAGTTTTTTTGATTTTTAATTACGATAATGACATTATTTAAATTAGCTTCAAATATATTAACACACACACACTCTGTAAAACTTCCAGGAACTATGGACACAAATGCTGATAACCTTCTCCATGACTTGAGCTGCCTTTGTCCTTCTCATTCAGAGAAAGAGGACCTTGCACAGTAGAGTAATAGCCTGAGCAGATTGCTCAATTGAGAGCACATTTCTAGGAAATAGTCAAACATGGGTACATGTTCCTGGAGCAGATATATATTTATATACTGAATGAGTTTCAGAAATGTCAAGTTTCAGGCAGCAAAAGACATCTATTTTGTATTCAGAGAAAGGGGAGGACATTTAAAATAAAATAGATTTAGGAACTAATGTAATGCAGAATTTGAACATGTGCCGACTTTGTTATAGACCAGGTCCCCACTTCATGGTGGGTTTAATTAAAGAAGGGGAAACTTTAAAGGCTGGGAAGTTAAATATTCCCTGAAAGTATAAATGTTTCTTTACTGTTTCTCTGAATCCGTGAAGGGTTTTACATAAGAACATTTGACATTTTTAGGCACACTTACACATTACTTCTAACTCGAAAGTTTCTAGATTCTAAGTTAATACCATCCCATCCATTTAAAAAATATTTTTAAAAAGAATTTGACCAAGAGCCAGCCAATGTCTAAATAATGTGACATATCAAAGAATCCATTCAACTGCCTTAAGTAGGCCCCTATGTTACCCCCTGCGAGGAGCTCCTCAGAGGAGTGAGGATATTGGTGGAAAAAAAAATTGTTTGGCAAGGTAAGAGGAAGTTAAATGTGAAGGAGACCATAAAGCAAAATGTTAACTCCTTGCGTCTTAACATCCAGGAAAGTTTATTCATTAATTCAAAGAATCTGTCAAGACCCTGCATTACCTATATTAGAAAGTTCCAGCTCCTTGTCATGCATGGTATTCAAGGCACTTCATAATTGTCACCCGAAGCTAACTGTAGAGTCTTATTCCTCATCACTCCTCTCTTTAGATCCACCCACTTCTCAACTTTTGGATGTGGTAGGGCCCAGTATGTCAGTTCATACACCTGTGAGATTTTTTCTCCCATTCTCTGGCCTCTTCCTGAAATGTTATTCCCTCCCTGGCATCCCTGCCAACTACTCTGCACTCTTACAAGCCAAGATCAAATTTTACCACTTGATGAAACTCTCCTTGAAACTTAGGCAATATTAATCACTTAGCTCTTTGTGTGTTATTTAATATAGCACTCATTACCTTTTCCTATATTTATATTTTTTTCTAACCTTTTCTGTAGACGGCAAGGATATTGCAATACCCATCTTTGAATCCTTCAAATTTGGCTATTTATCAAAGTGTTCTGTAGGGTATCATTAAATTATATATGAAAAAAATCAAAGTATGTTTGAAAAATATTCTTTTAAACAAAGTTAAACAGGTTTATTTACTATGGGACTTTTTAGAATCCCCAATATGCTAATTTATATTAGTTTATGCCTAATATGCTTGGTAGCATAATATGTTGAATATCACAGCTAGCTGGTTATGGAATCCTATTCAGAAGAAATTTTTCTTATACAACATATTTTTGTAGTTGCCTTCTTAGCACATGGTAGATATTCCAAAAATGTTTTTTAAGTAAGTGAACAATTATTTTTACATATAAGCTATTTACTTTATCAGAGAGCTCAGATTTCTCTGTGAAAATAATACTGCTCAGTGGTTAACCTATTCACTTGGAAAATTACTATTTCTGCCTTCTCTGGGAAATGGGATATATGGCAAATCATATAACTTGTCTACATTCTTATTTCCCTGTGTTTGAAGCAGGTAATAATCACCTTACTGTTGTTTAGGAATAGTTTAGAAACAACTCTATTCTGTTGAAGTACAACTTGCAGTGAAGACAAATGATTATTGACTGAAGACATTATATATAAAAAAAAAATAACAGCTTGCTTTGGTATGGATAAAAAGACCTGGTCTGTGTCATTTCATCCGAGATATAGTCAGTATTTTTGGCCATAATGAATAAGCCTTTCATTTTGGTTTAGTGGTAGTTCTTATATAGAGCAAACCATTTCCTTGGGGGGAAAAAAAGTCTCCTTACCCTAAACTGTCTACCATAACTAATTCTTTCAAAGTCACTGGAAAAAATAGACATATTTTCTGACTTTGGTTTCTGGCTCAAGATCTCTCTAAGTTCCCTGAATATATTTAATTAAAACCTTCATATAAAAATCACATGAAACAGATTTTTGAAGCCCTGTAATCTGCGCTATTTGTAGGAGCCGTCACCTTGCTATAGACAGACTTCTCTTGGTGGAAAAATCCTCTTAACCAATTGCCAGCTAAGGGTCACTTAGAACTATGTTGTGCTTAGTGTTTCTCTGGCCCAGTTTTGCCTTACCTCTTGTCTCACTGTTGATTTTTCTTATACTTTTAAGCTAGTCATTAACCCCATAATTAAAATATCTTTTAAATAAGGAAAACCAAACCTTTTTATTGAATCTTTTTGTATTTTTCACTCTACTACAAATTAAATGCATATTTCTTTCAGTTGTTGATGTCTGTAGAAATGTAGTATTTTCATTACTTCTTAAATGCATATTTCTAACTAGAAAGATTAAACCAAGTATGACTATTTCACACAAAGACAGCTTGTTGACAAGAATATCTGACCTTGGGATATTTCAATTCCCCACCTGGAGACTAAACTTCTAAATTGTTGATCTACTATCATGGCCTTTTTTCTTTGCATTTCCTGGCAAATGGTATCCATGGAGAATAAATGTTGCAGCAAGATAATATAACTTTATCATATTTGGTGAACTTGAAGGGAGGATGTGTGAAACCAACATATTTCACTTCACTTACAATAAGTTAGCAAAAATTATTGAATTAGGATTTATTCATTCATTCGATCATTATTTACTGAGGGCCTACCCTGTGCCTGGCACTACTCTAGGCACTTGAGATACAACAGTGAACCAAACAAATCCAATCTCTTCCCTGAGGAAACTTAAACCCTATTCTTTTAGTTCAGCAAAATACGCTTTTTCTTCTTTCTCCTCTAGACATAAGTATCCCTTTCCAACTTTTTAGTTACTTTTCTCCTGTGAAGTTTCTCAGTTTTCTGTTTGCTTTGAATAAATTCAACTCTGGAATGAGAAAAATAATAATGCTAAATTCCAAGCAACTTAGCAAAGACTCAGGTGATAACTTATGGGGGGAAATAAAATGAGTTCACTTCACTTACAATGGCTTAACATTAATATGTATATACAGTAAACTCATATGCCCAACCAAGATCACTAAAATAAATATAGCTTCTACCCTGTCTCCCAGCCATGTATTCCTTCCATAAAAGATGACCCCTTGTGACATTTTCATTCAAAACTATTTCTGATGCTTGTTTTAACTGATTTCTCATGTATAAAAATACACAGGAGATTGGGAGCTCATAGGGTATAATTTTGCCTCAGATAAATCCCTCTAGTACTGGCTCTGAACCTTGCTTCCTCAGGATAGAAACTGTGTTAAAGGAGATCTTAACAACTTGTAGATTTAGATTCAGAATTGAAGAGCTGGAAGAGACAGTGGGGATTCTTTGTCTCCCATCTCAGTTCTCTTTCCACACATGTCCAAGCTGTATCCTCTTTATTTCCAAGTATTCTCTATCAACATAGAAAATAAGGTCAATAAAACTAACAATTCTGACTCCCCCTGTGAATCTCTGCAGCAGCATATTATGATAAACCACTGGATCACTTACATTAGTTCAAACATATTTTTTGTTTTTGAAAATATGTGAAAATTTAATTCCACAGAAAGGTAAAGTTTATTTTTCCCACACCCGAGAGTGATTTCTTCAATCTACTAATTACATAAGCTGTTCAGTTATTTAGAATTATATCTTGAGACCAATCCAAAGCTTTCACTTTTTTATTTAGGAATCTCTCCCTATTCTCCCAAATTCCCTTTAATCCCCCTGGAAGGTCTAATTTGCCTTCTTTCAAAGTGTTTTCCCCACTACTCTTCTCCAACCCCAAGGTGTCTGCCTAACCAATCACCCCACTTCTCAACTACTTGACAATGATAAATAAATGCTTTGATCTATCTGCCTTTGTATTTGCTAGGAAATGTATCACACTTCCGTTAGAAAGTATAATTAAAGACTTGCTCCAGTCAAAATAAAAGATTCCATAACAGTTAGTGAAAGGAATGTAGAGGAATCCATAAATGGCTGGCTAGTCATGGAAGGAATGAGTCTGGGTCGCATGGGTGTGTGTGCACATGCACATGTGAACGTTAACACCTTGCAAGTCATTTAAACATTCTATTACAGATGAATGGAAAGGTGAGTGGGCTTTGGAGATCTACAAATGTGCCACTTACCCCTACCGACAACACGGCAGTCCTGCAATTTTTCTAAGACCTGTCTCTAAAGAAACAAAAGCAGCTGTGACAGCACTTCCAAGATTTTGGATTAAAGATGTGCCAGAGGAAGAATGGATGGGAGGAGTGTCAAATGTTCATTACTCCTGTGTAATCAGTTCTTATAGCCATCCAGGTTGGGTTCTCTGGAAGCAGATGCTGAGTTTGGGGTACACATATTTATTATGAACATGTGTGAAAGGAAGGTGGAAAAACAGGATCTGACCGGAAGAGAAATCAAACTATGCTAACTGTAATGTGGGCTCAACAAAGCCTCTTCCAAATCTACCCAGTGCACCTGCCCTCTGGTGCAAGAACTGTGCTTTAGAATGTCCATGTCAGACTGGAATGGCTATGCCTTTATATTCATTCCCCTCTTCCCTGGGGAGGAAAAGAGCTGACAAATGGAGGTGGCTGATGACAGCTGGGCAGCCAGTCTTTCCTTGAAGGGGAATCTGAATGGTACATTTCTGTGTCTTCCACATCTAAGAGAAACTGGGTATAAATCTAGATCTTACATGCAAATAATTTCAAATAAAGAATGTGTCTCCAAGCTTGTCTCCACAAGAGGATCCAGTGATCATTCCCTAATGAGGGATTCCTCTCCTGCACAGCCAGCTAGACAGAATATATAACTGATTCAATGGCATGATCTAAGGGACCATGTTATCTCCTTTATATTCCTAAAGCTTGCAATTTCTAGATGTATCCAATAATTTTGCTGCAGGAGCACAAGAGGCTGTCAACTTTAATCTAAGAGTTCTCGACTCATCTATATATGAGAGAAGCAATCTTCCTATTATCTTCCTATTAGTTTTTTTTATTCATTTATGCCATAACCCACTAGTTTATTTATTACTTAAATACATTCATTCATTCTTATTTTTGCCTATTTCAAGAGTGTATTCGAAGAACCTGGAACTGGAAGACTTCCTTAGAGATCAACTTCCTCATTTATAGATGCCAGAACTAAAAATCATGCAAAGTTACCCAAGGTCTCACAACTAATCACTGTCTAAATTACTACCAGAAGTTTTTGCGTTGTGACTCTTAATCCATTGTTACCAGAACTCATTCCTCCCAGAGTCTAAAACACTACTAAACTATAATACCTTAATTGAAAATGTAATCAAATTAACTTTATTCAACATTATCTTCCAAAAATTCTTCTACAATATGCAGTTTAAACCCAAGCCATAATTTATCTTCATATCAAATTAATTGCTGTGATAGGAAAAAATATATTTAAACATACTGAAGCTTGTTCAATGTGCACAATACAGTAGTTAAATGCATTAACTCAACCCTCTTAATTTACAATGACTATATACAAACAAATATACTAAAGAGCATTTTGTCATATTTTCTTTTTTTTAAAAGATTATTTATTTGACAAACAATGAATCATGGAACACTACATCAAAAACTAATGATGTAATGTATGGTGATTAACATAACAATAAAAAATTTTTTTAAAAAGATTTATTTATTTGAGAGAGAGGCGGAGGGTAATAGAGGAGAGAAAACACCCATGAATGAGCAGGAGGAGGGGCACAGGGAGAGGGAGAGAGAGAATCTCCAGCAGACTCCCAGCTGAGAGTAGAGCCCTATGTGGGGCTTAATCCCAGGATCCTGCAATCATGATCTAAGCTGAAATCAAGAGTAAGATGTCTAACCAACTGAGCATCCCAGACACCCTTGTCATATTTTCAACCATCTTGACTATTACCACAAATCACCATGGCCAAAGTGTTTGACTGTGACTTAGACAAACATTATAGTAACTGATTGATTGATTTGGCTATTTACCAATCTATTTCTTTGGAACATCCAGCTTCCTGTAAATGTGGACTCTATGGGCAATGCTCTCAGGTCCCCTCCCTCTTCAGGAGCTTTATACTATCACTCAATAAACTTTGCTTTGCTGCCTACCAAAAAAAAAAAAAAATGTGGACTCTATGACCTGATAGTTTCATTGCATCAAATGGTCCTAGGAAGAAAGGTATGATTGACCTTAGTTTTATATATTCATATATTCTAAGTAAACACAAAAAATATTAGTACTACTAATAATGATTACCATTTATTGAACATTCACTATATGTAAAAGTTGCACCAGATTATATATGTATATATATGTAATAGTACATTTAGTGTATATCTATATGTGTGTATATTAATATAGCAAATAAATATTAATATATATTATCTCTATAACACTTTACAAATATTATTATTCTCATTTTATATTTTATATATGAAGGATACGCTTAGCGGTTTTAATAATTTGCCCAAGGTCACAAAGCTAGTAAGTGACAGAGGCAGGATATCAATACAGGGATACCTTGCCTAAAAGTCTTCATTTAGTTTTCCATTATTATGCTTTGGCATCCTCACCCACAGCTTGTAGATGATTAACTGAATCTGATGATATTTTGCCTTAGGTAGCAAATCATCCAAAGTAGAGTTGTTAAAGAAACTCATGTTCTTGGATATCCTGAATACTCAGTTCATAGTCATATGGCTTTTCCTGCCATAGAAAAGATCAAATATTTTTAAAATAATAAATCAACGTGGGGAAATAGGTCTTGTAAAAATAGCACTCCATGACTATTTCTTTAAATAAAAAGCCTTGCAGGGCACCTGGGTGGCTCAGTCATTAAGTGTCTGCCTTCGGCTCAGGTCATGATACCAGGATCCTGGGATTGAGCCCCGTATGGGGCTCCCTGCTCTGCGAGAAGCCTGCTTCTCCCTCTCCCACTCCCCCTGCTTGTGTTCTCTCTCTCTTACTGTGTCTCTCTCTGTCAAATAAATAAATAAAATCTTTAAAAATAAATAAATAAATAAATAAATAAATAAATAAATAAATAAATAAAAAGTCTTGCCTTAACTTGTTAGCTATTTGTTAGAGTCATATATAGCTTGATTCCAGGAATATAATGTAGCTTTATGAGTGGACAGTGTAGGAATTACCTCTATTGATTTAGGTTTTACAAACCTAAAATACTAAGATCTCATTTACAGACAAGTTAGAAACAAGTGAACTTTTCACGAAATAACAATCAAGATAAGAATAAAGAAACTAGCGTTCCGATACGGGCAAGACTGACCTGAGGGGTCAAAAGGAAAAGAATGAATACAGAGTGAAAAAGAGAGAGAAATCACTGGAATATACCAGTCTGAAAATGTTAAGAAGAATTTAAAGGTGTGGGTAAAATTTTGATAGGCAAAAAGAGAGGACCAGAAAGGCAAACTGAGGTCAGAATATGGAGGGTCTTCAATATGAGGTGAAGAACTTTTGACTTTATCTTCTAGAAACTAGAAGACATTAAATGTGTCTAAGTAGGACTAAAATTATCAAAGTAATAGAGTAGGAAGTTTAGTTTGGTAACAATGTGAAGGATTGCTGAAAACGGAAGAAACAGGAAATTTAAGTTAGAGTGGAAATACCAGACTGGGTATAAGAAATGATGGGGGCTTTCTGAGTTCAGGGGCAAGGGTAGATGTCTGTGAGTCTTACAGATAGAATGACTTCTCTAAACGTTCATCTTTTGAAATACAAAGTACCATCACCTTAGTAGTTCTCAAGCAAGGACAACTGGCAATATCTGTAGAAATTTTGGTCCATCATATGTCAGAGGTCACTACAGGCATCTAGTGGGTAGAGGCCAGGGACACTGCTAAAGATCCTATAGTGCACGGTGTAGTTCCCCCCAACCCCAACAACAAAGAAGTATCTGGCCCAGAATGCCAAGAGTGCTGAGGTGGAAAAACCCTGACTTAGAGTGAAATGGTTTGCCTTGCTGTCCTTTTGAACTGGCTCTATTTGCCATGTACTTTTTCTTCCCAAGAAGTTCATACTTCAATAGAAGCATAAAATTATCTTGCTTAATAGGTAGATAAATATTTCATAATAAATACTAACAGAAGGAGAGTGCTTTTTAAAACCTACCCATAAGGAATTACTAGAGTGATATAAGGAAAGAATGATTTTTCTGGTCCTTCTTCTTATAATGGTCACTTCTCATACTAAAACATCTCAATGACATTACATAGGGAAAAGGCATAAAAAAGAGGAAATCTCAGTTATGGAATTGATCCATCCTCTATTTCCTCAAATCAAATCAAATCAAATCAAATGCCTTTAGTAGTTCCACCTTTGGCATTACCCAGAAGCCTTGATAGCTAAGGAAAAAACAAGCATATGGATGACATTACACAGGTTTTTTTGGTGCAATGTGAGGCAAAATGATGCCCTGGACTAAATGTTTATATATTTCCCCAAAATTAGTCCCAGTCATAGGTATCTTTTTGCCCTTGTATCTGCTCTTCCCACCCTCCCACAAAGATTTCCCAAATGAACTACAGGGAAGAAATTGAGAAAGATCTGGGTTAGTAGACGTTGTGTTCCTCACAGGTCAAGAAAGTCCTAGGACACTTCCATTTTCTGAAACCTCTGCTACACTAATGAAATAAAATAAAATAAAATAACAAATGCCATGACACAGCTACCGAAAAATATTTGCCTTTTAATTTAATAATTTAGCAAATTACTACTTTTTGCTAAATAATACAATATTGTTCAGAGGAAAATTAGATACATGAAAGGGTTAATTTACAGTCTACCTCAAATACCATGATCTAATAATAGGACAATGAAACCCACAGTTAAAGTTGTACAATGAAAAATTTCTTCTTTCCAACCTGACAGTATGACTCTGGAATTTGTGTACATCAATCAGAGATAATTTCAAAATGTCCAAGGCTTAGAGTCCTTAATTAATATTCTTCCTACCCAAACCCTCATGGGCTCTGAAAGGAAGATGAAAGATGCAATGATAACTGGGAAATGGCAAATGGGAAAAGAGAGAACCTGTGGTTCTACTCTAGACTTGAAATGTGTGGTGAAAGCACAAGAAAACCATGTTAAAAAAAATAAAGGTGGATATCAGTCATCACCAAAGTAGGTGTGGATAGTTTGATTGTGTAAGGGGGTGGGGGGGGGGATTCCCAATAGAAAAAAAAAGAAAAACAATTTGAAAATGAGTACCACCCTTTTATTCACTTAAACTGTTTTCCTTTTCGGAATTACTGTTTAATTTTCTGGATTACTACACATGGTGACTTTAGTACTAAGATTCGTGAGCTTTCATATTCTCATCATATTTTTCTAGTTCTGAGAAGACCAACTGCTTGCCCTGGGCATTCAAAATATAAAAATCTTCCCTCCTACTATAACCTATGGCTGACTGGAGGCTTCTTTTCATAGAAATATCTATTTGAAGCCTGGCTCCCCAAAGCTACTTGCTCTGTTTCCAACAAGAAGAGCTCCTACCAAACACTTCTGAGCCCCTACTGTTGTTCTTGCACAAGTTTTCAATGCCTGATTAGTTCATTCATTCATTTACTCATTTATTCATTCATGAAATAGGTATTTATTGAGCACCTACTATATGTGTCAGGCAATATGCTATTTCAAGACACAAAGATAAATGCGTCACAAAACATTTCGCAATATAAGTTACAAAAAAGTAAGATATCAAAATATCACCCTTGTCAACTGTTGGCCTGAATAGACATTAGTAATATCAGTGGATCTCAATTTACCATCTTTGGATTTAGGTCATTTGTAACAAACTTTCAATGGGTCTTAGTGAAAAGTAGTGAACTTTTCATAAGGCTGAATACATTAAATTTTAAAAAGTATTCTTTTCTGAGATTCTGTCCATTGTTTCTCTTTTGGGACATTTAACTTATTTCTCTTATTAGATAATGGTAAAGAGATAGTAACACTTTTTTCCTATTGGTTTCTTTGTTTTTTAAATATTTATACTTGACAAAATAAAAGTTGACAGTTTCTGTGAAAAGGCATTTTTGTTGTGGTGGTTATATAATTGTGTGGACTGTGAAATCTCAAGGTCTGGGAACTACTGATTTATACGTTGAGGTCAGGCCCCAAGGCTTGGGAAGTTGTCCTTTGTAGCCAGTTGACAAGTAGATATTTAATATTCCTAAGCACTGGCACATAATATCCAGTCCACGGGTGTGATTATACCTTTTTGGTTCTCCTAGGTTTTCAGAATATAAGCACATCTTTTTGTCTTACTAATTTACTTCCTGTGGGTTTATGTCCAATTCTTGTAGGCAGGGACTGTGTTTACACTATATTTAGCAAACATCTAAATTAGAAAAACGAGCAATGAGATTTACAATGAGGAGAATGTAATATATTTGGGATTAGCCAATTAAAGGTCAAATAGGAGATGATATTAAATTACCCCACTTTACAGTCTCTGAGCTACTGATGTCCGCAGCTGTACCTTTTACCTGAGATTCAGAGAGATTTCAATGATTTGTCTGGAGTTTGAGGTCTAATTACTGGAACATTTAAAACCTGGTTATGGGGACTTTTTCTTCTCCCGTCTAATCAGGTGTAAAGCCCTGGTAACCGATCTCAAATGCTCTCCCTTGCTTGCCTGCCTTACTCTCCTCCATTGGCAGTACCCCCACTGAACCTTCACCCATGTAGGCTCACACTGAGCAGTATCTCTCTCCTCTTTGCCACCAGCCATGTGCGTATAGTCTGTATATCCTTCCTGAAACTTTCCTTTAGATATATGTAAACAGGTCTCCCTCCTGTCCGGACTGTAAGAACTCTCCATTGCTGCCCACGTGGCATTTAATCTCCATTGCCAATCATTTAAAACCCTCCCCAGTTTAACTCTACACCCATTCCTGAACCTCCAACTAAAATTTCCGCACATAAAATAAATATACATATATATTTGATATATATTTATTGAAAGAAGAGAGGAAAGGAAACTAGTATTTGTCTACTAGGTGCTAGACCAGTTTTCTGACACTGACACATTTATTCCTCACCAGAAATCTTTGAGATGGCTCTCACTAACATTTTGCAGATGAGGAATCTGGGCTCAGAGACTCTACAATATATGTGAAAGTTTATCAAAATAATGAGTAGTTGGAGCTGAGATTCAAGTCTGTCTGCCCCTCAAACTGCGGCACTCTGCTCTTTTAATTTAAGAAATAAAACTTTTGTTCCAGCCTGAAGTAATTACTAGCACCAGCTGGTAAACAGGGACCACTTAGAAAAGGAATTGAAAGTTTCCCTGCAGCCCCTAAAATCACAGCAAATAATTGGCTATTCATCGGCCACTGTTGGGGGCAGCAGCTCCGAAATCCTAACACTTGACTGGGGAAGCTTCACTAGATGCAGAGATCTGTTACCATTTTTCACATTGTTTCAATCTGACATTTCGGTACCTGAGGAGAGAAGCCTCACGGATCACATTTTCATGTGTTGGAAGTTCACAGCTCTGACGGGGAAAGACCTAACAGCCACTTAATTAACCCTTCTCTTAATAAATGAGAATGGGATCCAGGGAGGTGAAGTAAACTTCCTAAGGTCACACAGCTAAGAAAGAGTAGACACTAGACCAAGAAGATCAACAATATTGAAATATGTGGGAATTCTCTATAATTGTATCTTAATATGAAACTTTCCTGAAACAGAGAATAATAAATGACCACCAGTTTGCCTTGTATTACATAGAACATAAATGCATTTTAAAGTTTTTATAATCATTTTAATATCTGAAAGTTTAAAGCAGTGAAAATGCTGAGTGCTGACAAAGATGAAAGGCTGTAATATTGAAAAAAATTAATTAAATGCATTTGGAAAACATGAAAGAGTGTTATTTGAACAGGATCTTGAAAAAGTGTAGGACAGGTATAGAACAAAAGGGGGAAATACCTGCATGGTACCAAATGTCCCTCCTTCGTCCATGGCGACAGCATTAATTTGACCTAATATGGCCTCTGAGTCCTCTTTAGCACAGAACTCCAAGGACCCAGTAATAAGTGAAGTAACTTGGCACACAAGATAAAATCTATTTTCATCACTGAGCTACCAGTGAGAGAAAATGGGCCAAAAAGACATCAACATGGGAATACATGGGCCATTCAAGGAGAGTATGTCAACCAGGGTTTCTGAGGATAGCTCACAATCAGCACAGTAGGGAGTTAACAGGAGAGAGGCTTTGATAAAAGGCTTAATTGAACTTTATTCTTTGATAATGTCTTTCCCTTACCCTGTATCATCTCTCCTAAAATCTCATAACATATTTTTGAGGAATGTTTGAATTCTTGGACCATTATCCTTTTTTCCGTCAGTGAAGATTTGGTTTCATCTTTCCCTCCCATTTTTTGAATGAGGCAGTTCTAACCATTTGAACATGTGCTGAGTGATCTAGGCGGCTCTTGGAATCACTTACAAATTGAAGCACTCAAACAATTTTACATCAATCTATTCCTCAGTGTCTGCACATGCCCAGATGTCTGAATGCAAGTAAAAGGCTCTTTTTTTTTTTTTAAAGAGCATTTTCAGCAGCTTCAAATTTCTATGCATTATACATTCTGGAACCTTGATAACTTCCAAATTGAAGCACTCTGGAAAATTTGAAGAGCTCGAATAATTTCAAATTGCCCTGTACATGACTCTGAGCTTATATACTTCACAAATTGGAGAACCCTCTCAATTTTGAAGCATTTCAATAATTTTAAATCAAAGCATGTGTATCTCGATTTAATTTTGTATTTGAATTTTGACTTATAGTTACTTCACATAAGCCAACTGAAAAATAAAGACAATCTTCATTCTGAGACATTTTTAGTAAGTCACTTTAATTTTGAAGGATGTTTTTAGTTGTGTTTCTTTTTCTGTTTGATTGAATCAATACAACAGAAGTATCACAGGTTGAAGAGGTATGTTTGCCCCACAAACAACTTAACCTTGACTACATTTGCTACACTTGAATTTGAAAATGTTAATACAACAATGTGCCTTGCTCAAAAAAATTAAAGCCATGTTACCATTAAGACTGACATTTGGCTGTTGCAGTAAATATCACAACTGGGCGGGATTTGACAGCAACAAAAAAACTGAGCCCTGTTTTTAAATTGAACTAGTTATGATAACTAGAGACGGAGAGTGGGAAAATTCAAACTGTGTGGCACTAGAGAAGCTTTATTTTAAAAGGTACAAATGGTTGAATTTAGGGTAAAAAGGAGCCCCTGAGGTTGGCTACTTATCAAGTCTGCAGAGTTATACTACATCCCTAAATGAGTGAATAAAAGCTCTGTACATTGTAATTTGGAATGCACTAAATTAGCTAGGCTCCCACTCCCCCAACCCCATAAAAAGTAAAGATGTTTCAAGTAAAAGCAAAAGAGTCTGCCATCAAATCTCACAGAATAACTCCATGGGAATTCTCCACATGAAAGATTACAGGATATGACCTGTACGATACATCGCCCTACACAGTCATAAATTAAATTTACTGTAACAACCATACAAACAGAGAAAAAAGAATCACAGAGCCAAAGAATAAAAGCAAGACTAAAATTAAGAGTATTGATCATTTGCCTCAAAAGTGAGAGCACAAAGCCATAAAGTGATTAATAGTATTATTATTAGAGGAGCTCACCCAGCCTTCTATATTCCCAACAGAAAACTGACATTGTTTTCAATGTTCCACCAACAATTTTTTAACATGTCTTCCAAATGTTTTGTCTCATCTTATTGCTTTAGCACAACCAGAAATGTTTTAATTCAATATAAGGATTTATTTAAAATACATATGTGTTTAAATTTCATGTGCAGTAGAGGAAAAACCCATAATTCATCAAATTCTGGATTTTTTTCCCCTTATATGGAATTTGTAGACAACATAGTAGAGTTTTTTCTAAGTAAACAAGAGTAAATCAAACCCAGACCCCGCTCCCCAAACTGAGAAGATTGGAACGTGTCCTTTCCCACCCTGAGCTCTCAAATGAATAGCCATGGGTGCTTCTTAGCAGCTGGGACAAGGGGAAAAAAAAGATACATGGAAAGTATACCTCTGTTTTAAAATAAAAGTAAAGACTTGATTTTAAGTAGAGGTTAGGGTCAGGCCAGGTCAGACATTTGATTCCGTGGGTCAGGCCTCTTCAGTCTGTGACCTACCAAGAGAGGCATCATGTTCTAACTCTTCTCTGACAAAGGCAGCAAAAACAAAGCATTTTAATACAATCTGGACTAATTAGACTTCCAAGTTAGAAGAAAGGGACACATTGAAAAAAAAAAAGACACAGCCTTTCTTATTTTATGGCAATTAAAACATGCATTGTGATCAAATAATGGCAAATGTGAAAAGTGGCATGAAGCAAATTACCGTTTTCCAAATTTCAGGAAAATCATTTTTCCAAGCTAATAGAATTACCCATCATAAAGAATGTTTGAAACTCTGCTATTTTATATGCCAACAAATCCAACCATGGAAAAAAGAAAACAGAATGAACAGCCTCAAGAAGAAACATAATGGAAGAGGCTCATGGGGGGTTGTATTTGGCCCATTATTTACAAGAGAAAAATTCCTTTGTTAACTGTGTGTCTTAAACAGACTTTATGGCAAAACCTGACAGACCAGTCTCTGACCAAACAAAATCCCCCTGTGTTTGCAGGAATTTGACTTGTGTACATTTAGAGATCTTGGTCTCAGGTCACATTATTTGCAAAAAAGAAGTTCTTGCGTATGTTATGAACAAAAATTATGAATAACTGATTTATAATGAATATTCTAACATAAGATACATGCACTCTCATTTTGAAATTTGAGAATTTCATGCCACAGAATTTCTTCCGTGTCTTTGAGGCATATTTAATACATGTGAATTCAAGAAATGTTTTGTTCCTTTACTGTGAAATTCCTATTATGCTAATTCTTTATTTTTTAGTAAATGAAGTTAGTCATATTATCACTGAGTAAAATAACAGAGGAAATAAACATTTTAGAAAATACTCAAAACTGTTGAAGGAATTACATATCCTACTACCCATATGCATCTTTATACATAATGCCACTGGAAATACTTTCAAGAAATGGACCCCCCAAAATTTAAAGGTTTATTTCTCTGGTTTCTATTTCTATTTCGAAGTATTCATATTCAAGTTCTGAATACTTACAAAAGAAATTGGTTCTTTTATTTCTTCATCTGTCTGAGCTGAACTACAATTCTAGTTAAACCTACCAAAACAGTAAAACCTCACTCACTATGTGATAGTCTCCAACAAATGTGTTGGTGTGAAGGACCAAGCTATCATTTCCTCATCACACGGTTCAGTTAACAACATAGAAAGAGCTCACAACTCAATGAGCTAACATAGACCCTCATTTTTTTTTTTCACACATGACAGAGCTGTTTGTAAATACAGGTGACACAACATAAAAGTAGTCAATGTAGTAATGATCCCCTTTCTATAAAATGCATACCTGTTCTTATATTTATATGCTGGGCATAGACAAGGACAGTGTAAGTGATTGTAAAAAGGAAAAAAGATAGGTTAAGGAACATTTGGAAGGCAAAAATGCGGGTCTTCCTGATGAAGTGAACACCTGTGAGAAATGAATGGAGAAATCAACATTTAATCAAAAAATTTCATGGATAGAAGGTTGATATTAAAACAAAAGAATGAACTACAAGTGTAGCCTGAGCTACAAACAGTATAAGCAAACTGTTCAGTATGTGTGCGTATTTATATTTCATTTCCTTGTAAGATGGAGAGTTAGAGATACAATTGAAAACCAAGAAAATAAGTCCATAGACAGAGAGAACTGAGTGAGGCCAACCAAAAATCCAGAGGACATTTTCTTGGATTCTTTACAGAAAACGATAATCAAATCACAAGCTCAGGTGATATTTTGATTCCTAGTTCAGCATTTCCCTTTTAGCTGTTGAGCAAAAGAGTTTCCAAGAACAGGCAGGAAAACATCTGGCATCTTTTTGGAGATCCTTGCTAGGAAAAACTGCTTGGATGGTCCATGGGGCCTACTGTAATATTATCTTGCCATACCCTATAGAATATTTGTGTGACACAAATTACTTGGCTTGTGTATCCTTGCTTTGGGATGTCACATATACATTAAACTTTGCCTAGGTAAAAAAAAGAAATTTTATTAGTATTTTGCCAACATGGTTTGCAGGTCAGGTCAGAACACCTAGCTCTGGTGCAGAATAGCCATAAGTAACATGAATAATTCATGAGTCTATTATATGCTGTGTCAAGAAAAAAGAAACAAAAGCCACTTCTAATTTAGATACCATTGGTTCAGTGGTTTAGTGGAAGTTCACAATTTAGAATTTCAGCTCAGTTAGTTTTGACAATTAGATTAACACTAGCATTAGCTTATATACATTAGCTTTCCTAATACAACTAAGCCTAGAGAGTAGATTTAAACTTCATCATATGGAAGCCTATGCAATGACAATAATATCTTGAAATTATTAGGCTGATTTTAATAAAAGAAATTTAGAATGCGTTGCAAACATTTAGACCATTAAGTATGTTTTCTGATGAAGAACCAACAGCAAATTGAAATGCCATCATGCTACTTATTTTAGCTACTCTGGGATAAAAAAAAGAATGGGCCATAGGAAAAGATCACATAGTGCGATTTTTTTCAAGCACTGAACATTTTGCAACATTCCACACCTCTTTCTTCAGCTCTCAAAAATATTTTTCTCAAATGATCATCACCCTATCTAAAATCTAAACATAAGTCAATTTATTTTGAATATCAATTTATAACATTTTAAAAGATATTAAAATGCCTCTCTAGAAAGAGAAATGTTGTTAAGATATTGTGAAAACGTGTTAAGGAAACCTAACTCAAATTGGAGTCAGGAAGCCATGCAGGGAGGGCTCTCGTGCACATACCACTCATCACAGCTTCCAAGAAGAAGGAAGATTTCCTCTGCCTGATAACAGCAAGCTTCAGGAACCAACAGCAAGCTGCACTCGCCTGCAGCCAATGAGAGACCACTACCTTTCCAATCATCTAGAACCAAGGACTTACAACTCTCATTTTCCTCCAGTGAACTTCTGTTCAAAACATCACCTCCCAATGTCCTCTTTTCCTCTATAAAAACATGCTCTCCTCTCTTGTTCTGGACTTGCCTATCATTCATCATGGTTTGCTTGTCCTGAATTGCAATTCCTCTGCTGTTCCCAAATAAACTTGATTTTGTTGACTGAATTGCTTACCTTTCTCTTTTAAAAGGTTTACATTTCCAATAACCATAAAGTCTGTAGGGTATATTTGTTTACTAGATTAGTTAGTCAATTATCTTGAACGTTCCAGGGATAGATCCAGTTTAGTACATGTGAGGAAGTCTAAGCATGATGTAGGGAGAGGGAGAGTAAGAGGTCAAGATTTCATCGAGGACAATATATTGTCCCTCTGTTAAGAAGGGAGAACCAGGGGCACCTGAGTGGCTCAGTCAGTTAAGTGTCTGCCTTCAGCTCAGGTCATGATCCCAGGCTCCTGGGATTGAGCCCTGCGTCAGGCTCCTTGCTCAGTGGGGAGCCTGCTTCTCCCTCTCCCTCTGTCTCCCGGCTCGTGGTCTCGCTCTCACTCTCTCTCTATCTCAAATAAATAAATAAAATCTTAAAAAAAAAAAAAGAAGGGAAAACTATTTCAAAGGGGAGAACAGAAGTTGCCAAAGAAAAGTATAGGGCAAAGAAAGCATCTTAGTAAAATTTATTCTGGCTATCTATCGCTGCATAACAAATCACTCTACAACATAGTGGCTTAAAACAACCACACTCATTTTATTTTGTCTCACAGTTGCTGTGGATTAGAAATTTGGGAAGAACTTGAAAGTGTGATGTTGTAAAATTATTGTAAGCATATTACCATTATATGTATTGTAAAAATATTACTATTATATCTTATTTTGATGGTATTACATATTTGAATCCTATAATTTTCTTTATCCTCATACCATGCTCATGAAGCAGAGGCTCCTGATTTTTATTTAGTTTCTGAGATCCACTAGTAGAAAATGTCCTTAAAGCAGACATATCATGAGTAGCCCATTCCCTGTGATGACTTCTCATTTCAGATTAAAAAAACTAGCATTCTGATTCTAACCTGACTCCCAAGTTAACACAATTAATGGGAATGAAAAAACTAATCACATCATTTCTCTTTAATCATATGAATTCTTATTTTAAAGGAATAAATTGTTCTGCTTTCACATATAAAATCTCATGAGCTTGGATATTTCCACTCAATAATTACTTTGCTACTATGTGCCCACCCAGTTCTATAACCTAGGGATCTATCAGCACATTAAGAAGACAAGTTCCTATTTTCATGAATTCAACATTCTGAGCAAGGAGACAAAGGTAAACAATGCTTTAAAAAAATTAGATGACAGTAAGAACTATGCAGAAAATTAAAACATGATGATGTAATAGAATGTGACTGAGTGGCTAGTTTAGATTATGTGGTTAAGGCAGGCATCTCTGAGAAGGTTACCTTAAATCTGATCCCTGGATGACAAGAAAAAGTCATGCCAAAATTAGGAGGAAAAAAAAATTTCAAGCAGAGAGAATGCATAAACACAAAAGGCTCAAGGTGGGAATGAGCTAGATGTTCCAAAGGTAAGGATTATATTGATGTGTTCAAGAAAGGAAAACAATGCTAGTGTGTTGTATAATATAAGAGAAGTAGGACAAGCTCGTCTAGGGCTGGATAGTGAGAGTCAGGAGGGTTTCTGAATGGGATGGAAGCTATTGAAGGGTTTCATGACATGAACTGGTTTATATTTTGAAAATCTTATTCAACCTATTGGAGAATACATTATAAAAATATGAGTGAAAGTAAGAAGACTAGGGAAGAAATTATTACAAAAATAAACAAATGATATGTAGTAGAACAAGAGATGAAAGAAAGTGAAACAATTTAGAAAATATTTTGATGGTACCTCAATAGAACTTTCTAATGGATTGAATATAGGGAGAGAATTGAGGGAAAAGGAGGAATCAAGATTTTTGACTAGAAAAAATCCTAGATTTTTACTGGAAAACTTGAGTGGATGGTGGTGTCATTTACCAGGATAGAGAAAGTTGGGGAGAAGAACATTTACAATGTGAAGTTGAGCAAAATAAAAATAATTCTCTTTAAATGTTAGACTTGATTTATTTTTATTTATTTAAAAAAAATTTTTTTAAATAACGTTGGTAAATATTTATTGCTTTTCTTTTTTTGTTGTTGTTCATTGTTTGCGTATAACACCCAGTGCTAAAAGTTTTTTTTTTTTAAGATTTTATTTATTTGACAGAGAGAGACACAGCGAGAGAGGGAACACAAGCAGGGGGAGTGGGGGAGGGAGAAGCAGTCTTCCCGCTGAGCAGGGAGCCCGATGCGGGGCTCGATCCCAGGACCCCGGGATCATGACCTAAGCCGAAGGCAGACACTTAACAAACTGAGCCACCCAGGCGCCCAGATTTATTTATTTATTTTAGTTGGGTGAGAGAGAGAGAATGAGTGGGAGGGGCAGAGGTAGACGGAGAGAGAATCTCAAGCAGACTCTGCTCTGAGCAGGGAGCCCCAGATGTAGGACTCAGACTTATGCACCCGAGATCACAACCTGAGCTACAACCAAGAGTAGGATGTTCAACCAACTGCACCACCCAGGCACCCCTGAATATGTTAGGTTTTAGATGTGAAAGGGGAGATGTTAAGTCAGTAATTCTATTTGTGACTGGAATTTCTCAGAGGGAAAATTTCAGGAAGAAAGTCTTGGGAACACGTGAAGAACTGGATAGAGAACACAATGAGAAGTGCTGGCTTGTGACCAAAGCAAAACTGCCCTTGCTCAGGCACAGGAGAGATGACAGAGAGTGTAGGTATATAAGCAGATTAGTTGGTAGGTGATTAAAAGATAGAAAATAGGGAGAATTCCTCCACTCTCTTCAATTTCTCAATGAAGTTTAAGACAAGGTTTCAACACATGTGTAAACATGTGTAGAAATCAAGGCTAGGGATTTGACGTATGAGTTTAAAGGGAAAATGGTAAGGGCACCTGGGTGGTGTAGTCAGTTGAGCATCTAGCTCTTGGTTTTGGCTCAGATAGTGATCTGAGGATCCTGGGATCAAGCCCAAAGCAAGGCTCTGCATGGACACAGAGTCTGCCTAAGATTCTCTCTCCCTCTCTCTTTCTGCCCCTCCTCCCTCTCTCTCTCTGCCCCTTCTCCCCCCCTTTCAAATAAATAAATGAAATAAATAAATAAAGATAGATTTATTTAAAAATAAGGGGAAAGTTGTGAAATATTAATTCTGACGAATGTAACAGGACTGTAGGACTATGTTGAAGGCCCATGTGAAATTTGTGGTTTTAAGTTTTTAGTGAGACTAACTGGCCTGTTTACATGTTTTTCATTTCAATGTTCAGCTGCTCTGGTGCAGAAACAGGATAGGCAGAGAAGGTAGATTTAAGTATGTTTGGGGTTTTATCAGGTGATTATGACAAAAAGAGAGAAGAGAAAGGTCAATAAAGGGATAATTAAAAAAGACCATAGAATCTAAGCGAGTAGGGAGGGAAATAAGAACAAAAAGATGGGGCTGGAGAGTATAATCATAGTACGATCAATGACTTGGAAATTTCCATGTTGAAGTGGAAATCTCAAATTAAGCGATGTAGGACTGGAGTAGCAGTCAGAATAGAAAGCTTGAAATAGAGACATTGGAAGAGATGCAACAAGGCTACAACAATGGACACATGTTGCTATGAGATGGAAAAAATATCACTGAACACCAGATCAAGGCACTGAAGCTGATATAAGGTAAAGCATTCAAGAGAACACAGTGAAAGTGCTGGGAGGGCAGGGAAGGGTAAAAGTTTGGGTCAATTTCAGAGCCACTCAGGGTAATATGGGGATGTGAATGAATTCATCAAATTCGGTAGCATTTGAGTTTCCAGTGAAAAGTAAAATAAACATGGATAAGAAGACTTATTGTTAATCTGAAGTTTCATTATTAATATATGAAAATATCATGTCCCTAATAGATATCATCTCTTTCCTTAGTTTGTTGGAAAGAAGAAATATTTACTAGAATTAAAGTATTACAGAATTCTTGGAATGTAGGAGGATGAACCTCTAGATGTCATGTAGCCTAATGCAATGGATTCTAAAAAGACTACATCCAAAGTAAGTATAAAAATAAGTTATAAAAGCTCTCCAGTCTGATAAATCCTATAATTCACTCCAGCACACAACAGACTTTAATGTCAGCATGTACTTTTTAGGGACTAATCTTAATTCTCTGCCGTCATGTGACAACTTAGCTTCTCTTGTATTTTCCTCACTGGCGACTGAATCAATCTTGCTTATGCTATCTACCAGCCCTTATGCCTAAATTGCTCTAGTCATTTAGTTATTTGAAATTTATATCCTCAGAAAGGGTTTATGGAAATGATATTCTCTGAGTTCTTGCATGCTCAAAATAGTTTCCCAGGAGCCTTTATACTTTCAGTTAGGATAGAAATAAAATCTTTAAGATATATATATCATATATATATATTTATACCAAAGATAAATACATATATGCCATATAAATGCCATATATATATATACATAGTTGTATTTTTGTGTTTTTAATGTAGTAAAAATACATAGCATACAATCTTCCAGTTTAATCATTTCTAACTATATAATTGAGTAGCACTAAGTATATTCACATTATTGTACAACTATCATCACTATTCATGTCTAGAACTTTTCTCATCAACCTAAGCAGAAACTCTGTACCCAATAACTCCCCAATCCTTCTCTACTCTCCAGCCTCTATTCTGCTTTGGTCTCTCTTCTGTCTCTGAATTTGCCAAGTTCAGTCACCTCATCTAAGTGAAATCATACAATACTTGTCATTTCATGTTTGGCTTTTTCACTTAAAGCAGTGTCTTCAAAGTCGATCCATGTCATGGCATGTATCAGATTTTCATTCTTTTTTAAGGCTGAATAATTTTATATTGTCTGCATATACCACAATTTGTTTATCCATTCATCTCTTAAACAATTGGGTTGCTTCCACTTTTTGGCTATTGTGAATAATGCTGCTGTGAATATTAGTGTATAAATATCTTTTTAAGTCCCTGCTTTCAATTCTCAGGAATATATATTCAAAAGTAGAACTGCTGGATCATATAGTAATTCTATGCTTAACCTTTTGAGGAATTAACAAAACCATTTTCCATAACACCTGCACCATTTTACATTCCCATGAACAATGTACAAGGGTGGGATGCCTGGGTGGCTCAGTTGGTTAAGCATCTGCCTTCAGCTCAGGTCATGATTCCAGGTTCCTGGGATCGAGTCCCACATCAGGTTCCTTGCTCTGCAGGGAGCCTACTTCTCTCTCTCCCTCTGCCCCTCCCCCTGCTTGTGTGCTCTCTCTCTCTCTCCTCTCTCTGACAAATAAATAAATTAAATAAATCTGAAAAAAAAAAAACAATGTACAAGGGTTCTAATTTCTCCATATCAGTACTTTTCCTTTTTTTTTTTTAATAATAGCCATCCTAATCGGTGTGAAATGGTATCTTTAATTTGCATTTTCCTAATGACTACTCATGTTGACCATCTTTTCATGTGCTTTTTAGACATTCATATATCTTCCTTGGAAAAATACCTACTCAAGCCCTTTCTCCATTTTTAAATTGGATTGTTTATTTTTTGTTGTTATTCAGTTGTAGAAGTTCTTTATATATTCTGGAAAATCCTTATCAGATATATGACTTGAAAATACTTTCTCCCATTTTATGGTTTGTCATTTCAGTCGATAGTGTCCCTTGATGCCCAAAAGTATTTCATTCTGATGAATTCCAACTTATCTATTTTTTTCTATATGGCTTATGCTTTTGGTGTCATCAGATTTTTCACTATGTTTTCTTCTAAGAGTTTTGTGGTCTTAACTCATGTTTAGATCTTTATCCATTTTAGGCAGAGCAAGATGGCGGAGGTGTAGGAGACCTGGATTTTGTCTGGTCCCAGGAATTCAGCTGGATAGGGATCAAACCATTCTGAACACCTACGAACTCAACAGGAGATCAAAGAAAAGAATAGCAACAACTCTCTGAACAGAAAAGCGACCACTTTCTGGAAGGCAGGACGTGCGGAGAAGTGAATCCGAGGTGATATTCGGGAAGATACACGGTGGGGGAGGGGGCCTCCGTCCGCCTCTCCTGGCAAGTGGTAGAGCCTCGGAGCACAAAATCGGAACTTTTAGAGGTTGGCTCCACTGAGGGACGTCGCTCCAGTGGCTAAGCGGGGGGGTGGAACCCTCGCGGGACACTGTGATCTCAGGACACTCGGAATCACAGAAAGACCGGGGGTGCCTGAGAGCGGCAGAGCTCCCAGGTATCAGAGAGGGGAAGCCAGTTGCAGAGACGGAGCCGAGGAGTGGGCTCTCAGCTCGGGGTTGTCATAAACTGTGATCCGTGGCACAGTCGGGCCACTGCTCCTCCAGCAGGGACCCAACAAGCAGCAGATCCGGGGAGACTCCTCTTCCTTCCACGGGAGGAGTGGTGCGGGAGTGCACCGCATGGATCTGCTGGGTTTGGAGACTCCACATGGGGTCGGGTGCCAGAGATAGAAACGCTCGGTCACAGGCCGGGTGAGCACGGAGTGCGGCCGGAGACCGGGGAGATGGGAGTGATTGATTGCTTTTCTCTGGGGGCGCACTGAGGAGCGGGGCCCCGAGTTCTCGGCTCCTCGGGGGAGGAGATTGGGAGCCCGCCATTTTCACTCTTTGGCCTCCAAAGCTGTACCGAAAGCTTGCAGGGAACAAAAGCTCCCGAGAGCAAACCCAAGCAGATTACTTAGCCCAGACCGGGCAAGGGCGGGGCAATTCCACCTCCGGCAAAGACATTTGGGAACCACGGCAACAGACCCCTCCCCCAGAAGATCAGCAAGAACCACCAGCCAAGACCAAGTTTACCCGTCAATGAGAATGGCAGAACTCCAGCCATACGGGAATACTGCACATAGAATTCATGGCTTTTTTTTACCATGATTATTTAGTCATTCAAAGTTAATTTTTTTTTAACTTTTTTTTTTGAATTTTTCTTTTTCCCTTTTTCAACCAACATCTTATCAATCCCTTTTTTAAAAAATATTTTCTATTTTTCATTTTTAGAATCATATTCTATCCCTTCATAGTAGTTACCCTTATTTTTGGTATATATATATAAGTTGTTCTCTCTTTAAAATTTTGAGATACAGTTTCTTCTAACAGATCAAAATATATCCTAAATCTCTAGTGTATGGCTTTGTTCTAGTCTCCTGCCTGATCACATTCTCTCCCTTTTTTTTTTTTAAATAATCTTCTTTCTTTTTTCAACCAACTTCGTATCTTATCAATTCCTTTTATAAAATCTATTATAATTTTCATCTTTACAATCATATTCCATCCCTTCATCGTATTAACCCTTATTTTTGTACATATATAAGTTTTTCTTTCTTTAAAATTTTGGGAAGCACTTTCTTCTAACAACCAAACTACGCCCAAAATCTAGTGTGTGGCACTGATCTATGCACCAGCCTGATCATATTTGATCATATTCTGGATTTTTGTTTTTGTTTTTGTTTGTTTTTATCTTTTTCTTTTTCTTTTTTT
>NC_138374.1:111058259-111083694 GCF_054177405.1 Leptonychotes weddellii
AAAAAAAAAAAAAAGATCTTTATCCATTTTGAGTTAAATTTTGTATATGGTGCCAAATAAGGATCTAATTTAATTCTTTTCATGTAGATATCCGGTTTTCTCAGCACCATTTGTTGAAAAGACTGTCCTTTCCCCATTGAATAGACCTAGGATCCTTGCTGAAAATCAATTGACCATATATGAAAGGGTTTAATTATGGGTTCTATATTATATTCCATTGATCTATATCTCTGTCTTTATGTCAGTACCACACTATTTTGATTGCTGTAGCTTTTGTAGTAACTTTTGAAATCAGGAAGATGAGTCCCCCAACTTTGTTCTGCAAAAGTGTTTTGGTTATTAGGGTCCCTTGAGATTCCATATGAATTTTTAGGATAGGCTTTTCTATTTCTGCAAACAACTGCCATTGGGATTTCGATACTGAATCTGCGGATCACTTTGTGTAGTACTGTTATCTTAACAATATTAAGTCTTTCAGTCCATGAACATGAGATGTCTTTCCATTTATTTATGTCTTAATTTCTTTCTGCAATGGTATTTATTTTTCTGTGTGCAAGTCTTTTGCCTTAGGTTGAACTTATTGCTAGTTTTGAGTCTTCTTTATTTTCAACAAAATACTAGTTATAATTTTTAGTACTGATGGATTCGATTGTGTGGTATTGTTCTTTGTGACTCTTATCACACATTTGGTGAATCTTTGCCCATTTTTAAATCTACTACTTCCTCTCAAACTCTCTATATCTCTTCCTTCCGTGTTTTTAGTAATTAAAACAAGTTATGCTCTAACACAACTCCTATTTATTTTCAGGCATAATCGATAGTGTTTAATTTCTCTGATGCTCATTTTCATTTAGCATTCACTACCAAAATGGCTTTTTTCTTTATTTCCAATTATTTCCAGAACCCTGTCAGCTTTCTTTTTAAATCTCCCTTTTCTCCAGTCATCTAATATCTGAGTTTTCTTTTTTTTTTAAGATTTTATTTATTTATTTATTAGAGAGAGAGAGAAAGAGAGAGAAACAGCATGAAAGGGGGAGAGGGTCAGAGGGAGAAGCAGGCTCCCCACTGAGTCGGGAGCCTGATGTGGGACTCAATCCCAGGACTCCATGATCATGACCTGAGCTGAAAGCAGTCGCTTAACCAACTGAGCCACCCAGGCACCCTAATATCTGAGTTTTCTAATTCTCATTGATGCTATTATTTTATATTTCTATCAGTTTATTAATTTTTAGTATATTTTGTAATACTAGTTACATTTTTTAAACATTATGGGCATAACTCTCTATACATATGTATATGTATACATATATATACATATTTCTCTCTATATAACATAATTATTCCATAAATGTTATATATAATACATATAATTATATAGAAGATTTGACCACAGATATTTTCTATTGTTCATAAATAAGTGAGATGAACTTTACAGTATTCTTAGGAAGGGAGAGTTGATTAGTTTAGCTCAATCAACTTCATGGCTCTAGTGCTCCTTCCCTCTAATGCTTTTATTTCTTAGAGATGTTAAAAATATGATTGCATACTTTCTGCAATCTACTGGCTCTCTTCCCCTCTTCCCTTACATCTGGACCAATTCTTTCCTTTGCCTATATTGTCCTTATCCTGACAGATGTGGCTCCTAACTCAAGTAGTTTCACCTCCACAAAGGGCTTTCACCTAGAAGAGATCTTATTAGATTCATTTCAAGAACTCAGACAGCCCAACCCCTTCCAATACCATCTAAACTTACCACAACCCCTTTGCAGTCACCTGCTAATTTGAGCCTGCAAAACTCCCTCCTAATTTTGACTGCTGTTCTCATTTTGGTTCCTTTAGAATTCCAGTAAGTACTCACTGGCTCATTTGGTGTTCTCTGGCAATCAGGGCCATCTGAAGTTCCTTTGCTTTATCTCTGCTTCATCCCGCACACAGTTACTAACATGTGGACCTTTTGCTGTCAGTGGTTTATCCCCTGCATCCTTATTTTAAGGTTTGCAGGATACCGTATTTTTGTTTTAGATTTGTGGTACATTTCCAAGTGTTTTTGTTATGCTCTCCTATTCTAGTAGCTCTATTTATTTCAATGGAGAGATTTCAAAGGATACAAAAACAGTGCTCTTGCCATCTTGTTCTAACCTGCAAATTATTTTTTAAAGAAATATTTTAACTTTTTATCATTTACATATGCCAATGAAAGATATTCAAAAACAGCATTTTCTTTGAAAGAGCTGTTATGTTGTGGAGGTATTGTATTCCATGGTCCTTTCTTGTTTCCTTAGTTGTATTGTAAAATACAGGAAAAAATATCTATTCACACATACATATATGTGGGGAGGTATGTGTATATGTGTTTATGTATATGTTTAACAAAGGAAGACAATTATGATGTTTTTCCCTCCTTGTACTGCTTTTATACGCTGAATGTTTTTTTCTATAACTAAACTACTTGAGGAAAATCACCCTGCCTCTTGGTTGTGCAACCACAAGCACAATGCCTACAAAGAGTAAAGGCATGTAAATATTTCCTGTTATTGATAATAATGGTGGGGCTGTTTATTATGCATACTAAATTTTAATTATTCCAACACACACATTTAAAAATCCTTTTTTGTGCAATAGAGAGCTAAACTATGATAAAATTATTATTTTGAGTCAAATAGAATTAAAAAAAACTGCAGAACTTACCTAAATTTCAACTTTCTTGAATTACTGGATGCACCATATTTTTCAAATTGAGAAACATAGCTTTTTTCTTCACAAGTGAAACAGAAAATCACCTGTCCACTCTAATGCCTAAAACAGCTGATTTAGTCCAAGTTCTCCTTGGGATCCTGTTTACTCACTGACACATAAGCTTATGCTGATGATGAATGCAAGGTGACTATTTCACATATGCCATTTTAAAATATTTATATTGAATATATAATAAAAAATAACCTTCAATGCCGATGCATTGGAAAACTCTCAGTTCTTACATCAATGCTCAGAACAGAAAAGGAAGAAAAATGGAGCAGCATTTAAAGAACAGGCACAACTCCAGACACTGTAATAGGTATTAATTATATTTACTATGTTTCATGAAGATATGGATAAACATGGTAACATGATAAAAAGGAAGAAAGGGCCAGAGACCTAAATGTTAAGCCTTGCTCTGCTACTAAGTTGTGTTGGTCCAAGCTATTAATTGAAATTGCTATAGGACTCAGTTATTTCTTATAAAAGGTATTTGCCTCAACATACAACTGCATTCCCAAGTTGTTATGAAATGGCAAATCAACATTCAAGCACTTCCTACTTTGGTGGGAATCTCCAGACGGTGTTGAGGCAGGACCCTATCTCCCACCCTGGAAACCAAATGGAAGAAAATGATTCTATCTATTCTTTGTCAAATAAAAGCACAGGTATATGGCTTAGGATCTTGATAAAACAGACCTTTGTATCTTAAGGGAAGGCTGTACAGATGAAGAGACAACAAATTATATTCATGGGACAATGGTGAATTGGAAGATATAAGGCAGCCATAGTCCAGTGGTGACACCTGCCGATTCCTTGGCTGCCTAACCTCAATTATTTCTAATACAAATTTCCATAACGTGTTTCCTTGTCTTTCCATTGGTTCTGTGACCAACTATAAATCATATCAATGTGTTTTCTTTTACTACTTCCCATAAGCAGCACTGGTTTCTGCCATTTGCCACCAAAAACCTTGGCCTGGAAAACAAAATATTCGTGGCATTCAACTCAGAAATGAAGTTGATAGAACTAATCATTTAAATAAAAAGTTACAATCTGACAAGAGTTTAATATCTAAAAAAATTGAGGCTACTTTTAACATTTGCATTTATATAATAATAATCTATTATCAAGTAACTAATTTTTTTCAAATATTTTCACATAATCAATGTCAACGTGTGAGCTACTAAGGAATATAGATCTTAGCACATATGATATGTGTAGCTTGTTAATTTTTAAAGAAAATCTAAAAACAACAAAACTGTCATTCAGATACAAAATTATCATTTCTCAAATCCAAGTTCTACCACCTGGTAGACTGTGACCTTGGAAATATAACTCACCATCCCTAAAATGTAATTTTTGTAATCTTTAAAATTAAAGTACTAACAATTTAATAGTGGACATGCTAATACCTATTATGAATATTAAACATATTATGAATTTGAAAATCTAACAAAGTCTAAAATGTAGAAAGTCACCTAAAACAATAATGATAGTGATGATGATTTTCCAACGTACTGGTGGCTTAGTCCCCTTTTTATTGTACTAAGAATGAACTCACAGAACCTGGCTTTGAAATTAATAGCTGAATATAACCTCTTTTAGTTTCTGAAGTTCATCACTCCCAAAATCCCTGATATACATCCCCCCCGCTCTAATTTGCACTTCTTTTCCCCAGAAAAAACTTCATTTTATTTTACTTCATAATCCCCCAAAAGACAGTCCCCACCTTCCCTTATTAAGATGATAGCAGGAGGGGAAGAATGAAGGGGGGAAATCGGAGGCGGAGATGAACCATGAGAGACTATGGACTCTGAGAAACAAACTGAGGGTTCTAGAGGGGAGGAGAGGTGAGGGGAGTGGGGGGATGGGTTAGCCTGGTGATGGGTATTAAAGAGGGCAGGTACTGAATGGAGCACTGGGTGTTATACGCAAACAATGAATCATGGAACACTACATCAAAAACTAATGATGTAATGTATGGTGATTAACATAACATAATAATAAAAAAAATGCAGCCTCCTCTCCCAATACCTTCACAAAACATTGATTTCCTCTTTTAGAGTTAAAATGAACACCTAGTTCCAAACTGTGTACTTCCCCAGCCCTGACCCTTCCTCCCCATCTGCCTGTATATCCATCTGTTCTTTGAACCTGACGGCCTTTGGCTCTGTCCCCAAAAGGTAGTTCCCCAAGGTCACTTGGCGTACTTGTTTATTTATTTTCTATGGGTCCCATTCGTAGGACCCTTACTGACCTACATATGCCACCAGAATACCTGTCCTAATTTCACAGCAACTCTGCCTGGTTTCCTGTCCCTCCTTCCTGGTTCTATCCAATGACCACTCTAACACCCACCAAGAACAACTTGCAAGGAACCACTGATTTGAAATTCAAGAGACCGTTTTCAAGCTCGGCTCTGCTCCCTGAAATTCCCTGTTGGCTAGTTCCTCAGCTGTTACTTGAGGAATGTAGATGTTGACTACGGCGAAATAATTCTGGATTCTGAAGAAGGAAGTGGGACAAAATTCAGAAATGGGCACCAGGGGAGACAAGGATAAAACAAGAGAGAGAATTTGAAACAAAGCTAGAGGCAGGTGCCTGATGGAGGGTCCCCTCCTACATCATCCCCAGAAACAAGTGAGCCCGTTCTGAAGCCAGATCCTTCTACAACTCAGAGCCCCTGCCCATCTAGCTGTTGGCTGGCTTCAAGCCTCGCACACCCGATGAGCAGACCCTTGACTTACCCTGTGTTCCGCTCCACCAACTCAGCCCGGTCTCTCAGCTCCTGATCGCCGGACTCCAGCCCAGGGCACTCACGCCCTCTGCCCACTTTCTCTGGCAGTACCTCAGGGCCGAAAAGTTGTTCTAGTCTCTCTTCTTTTGCTTGTGGGACCCTCGAGTGGTGGCAGAATTGTGGTAGGGGATGAGATGAGAGGGCTGAGGTGGAGAGAAGGGGGTTGCTGTAGTGTGGACAGGGGCACCAACCTTGTATCCCCCTGCCCCTGCTTGGGTATCGCTGCCTCAGTCGAGGGTCTCCAGGGCAGGGGGCTGGCCTTAGTCAAAGGTCAAGAGGCACGAGGGGACTGCAGGTGGAGATGGTAGGGGTGGGGAAGGTAGTGGGAAGAATGGGACACGCCGGAGGCAGTCCCCAATCTGCTTCAGCTCCTTCTCCAGGAAGGTCATGGCTTCCAGGGCAGGAGGGGGCCAGGAAAGTGGGTGGAGCGTACCTGCGGCACAGGGCAGGGGCGGGCTCCCCGGGGAGATGGGCCGTAAAGCAAGTCATTAGGCGGGAGCTGCCGTCACCTGCCGGGGCTTTCCTCAAGCCGCCACCGGAAACCGGTTCTCGCCTCTCCTTTAAGGACCTCGTGGGGCCGGGAGGAGCAGGGGCCAGGGGGACTTTCCCATAGTACGGTACAGGAGACCGCGCAGCCACTGGCCGGGAGCAGGGCCTTTCTTCTGCTGCAGCCCCAAGGTCCCCAGAAAAGACATGGCCGCAACACCCGAACTGAGAGGAGGCAATGGAGATTGCTCAGAAGGGCGAAAGTGGAGGACAACACAGCAGCAGAAAGGAGAGGAGGTGGCAGCCTGGCCTTTACTTACATAAGGTGATAGATAGATAGATAGATAGATAGATAGATAGATAGATAGATAGATAATAGAAAGATAGATTTTAATTAGAAATATGGTTACTAGATTTTCTTATATGGGGCCAATTCTGGACAAAACAGTGAATTGATGAGGTTTGCCTTCAGTGCTTTGAACTTCTCTATTTGTTGCCACTTTGGGCGTCCCTTCCCCAACTCAACCATCCCAAATCTTCATATTCTTCTATAACCCCCTTGAAAATCCTATTTATATGTGCTTTGGCATATGGAGTCAGTTACTGGCGTCAGCTCAAATTAATGGACATCTTCCCATTAGAATTTGTAGGTGGGTACTTAAAAAACCTTTTACTGGTACTATATTTGTATTCCTAGCAAAGTCCCTGGCTTTCATTGAATGAGCAAATAGAGGAATAAAAGAATAAATGAAAAATAAATGATTGGAAGATATACATAAAGGAAAAAGAAATAAAATGAATAGAAAGAAAGAGTAAAGAGGAAAAAGAAAGTAAAGGAGAAAATAAAGTGAGAGTCTATCATTGAACTTTCTGGCATTAACCATTGAATGAAGAAAGTCATAGGGGTAAATATTGATGTCTTCAAATATCCAGTGAAATTATACCATATACATGGCCATCAGTGGTTTTGATGGTTAAGTCATGCATAAGAGTAATAGACTCTTTATAATGAGGGATGCAATGAGTGGTCCCATGTTTCTAGTTCTTTCGTATTTCTCTGTAAGGTATCTTTCTGTGAGATAATGTAAAATAAATCACCTAAAATTAGATGGCATTATCACTAACGCTGTTATATATGTATACATACCAATTATATATCTGTACATATATAAAATTGGAAGCAAATGATTGAATTTAATGAAAGAACTAGACATTTTGCAACACCTAAAAGTCATTTTTATAAGCCAATAGAATTCTGGGGGGAAAATCTCCTTTACTTCATTCCAACAGTAAGAAAAAAATTCTGTATGTAGAAGCATTTTCTGAAACTGAATGTATATGATCATTAACAATAATACTGGGATAAAGGGATACCCTTTTATCCATCTCATAGTGAAGATGATGAAATAACAAAGCCAACTATACAGTATGGAAAATTTTCTTCTGCTGTCTGACTTAAATTTATCTAAAGACTTGGTTGACTGGAAAAGCTATCTTTTTTTTTTTTAAGCTTTCCTCCTCATGCCTTATTCAGCATACATTTTGAGGACAGCTGGAGAAGTCTATAATGAGTTACATTAATAACTGAAGAGGAAGAATGATGGGCATTCTTAGAGGGAGGGGGAAAGAAAAAAAATGAGAATACGCAGATGTTTGTGTACAGCCACGAGTGAATTGGTAATGAGTGTGGTATAACTAAGAGCAGAGATGAAGATATGTTGAAAAGGATGCCTGTGAATGTGACTCTTAGCACCATAGCAACATCTGACATCCTGGAATTCCACTGCCTTGAAACTACCCAGCATATCAATTACTCCACCTACAGAAGAATGGGAGGAAAAACTCACTCAAATTTACTCTTATTTTTTTTAATCTCTAGGAGAATTTTGGTCAATTGGAAGCCTGTTTTTATTTGAAAAGTCAGGCAATCTAGAGGGAGTCAGTGTTTCATTATCCAAGAGGGCAGACATAGACAGTAAATTAACTTGAAAGGAAAAGAAACATAACTTTCCATGGAAATTGGGATGGGGGGCATAAGAGTCAGAATTTCACTTAGGTTTTCCACTGTAGTCAATATTTAATAAGAAAATGAAGATTCCTTGTTAAGTGGTATAAAAATTTATATAAAAATTAGATTTTATAAGATTATTTTTATAAGATTCTCAATAAGTAAGCTTTGATAAGGCATGCTATTTTCTATGACTTTTTATATTTTGCTTTTAACATTGCTATTTTCTGTAATGTATTTGTACCCTCAAGCCCAATATTATCTATCCTGTTTTTATCTATTCTGCTTTAAATTATATTCCTTTTCAATGCTCTATTTGTTTGTTTTTTGTATGTTTGGTTTTTGGGTTTTGGGGGGGGGGGTTTGTTTGTTTATCTTGCTTTGTTTGGTTTTGTTTTATCCCAGGTCTTTCTTGGTTCAGTAAGATTTTACTAATGTCAGGGCACTGATCTCCTGGTGCTCATTTAAATCTCATATAACTTTGAGCCCAGAGGTGAGCAGAGTTGGAAATAGATAAAAATATCTATTTAAATGTAACTCTTTGTGAGTAGAGCATCACATTACCATATAGATCTCACCAAAATCTATGTTCAGTTGTACCTTTAGGCATTTTGCAATGGTAAAGGGTAGGAGGAAGTGTTGTACAGAGTGCGTAAGTGCTTATATATCCAAGAAATGCCAATTTTAAGTTTGTAGTGCACTGCAAGAGGGATGTGCTTTGTTTATGTCCCTACTTGAATTAATCACTAATTATATCCACTATAAATGCAAGAGAATGCATTTAGAATGGAAAAGTTCCAATTGATATCTGTTTGTTCTTGTTCATTAAGGAGGATAAAGTAATACTCTGAGACCAAAGGAAAAAAAATAGTAATCTAAGAGGAAACTCAGAAAACAAACATTATCCATGACTGAAGAACACGTGAAAGAACACGACTCAGAGAAAAAGAAGATGCTGAGGTAAAATAGGTCTGGAAACTTACCTATGAACTATTTTGGTCTTTCTTGAAAGAGTTTCATCTTGTCCTCTAAGGCAGTCAGTTCTTAACCAGCACATTACATACAATCATTCTCAAATTTTTTTTAAAGATTTTATTTATTTATTTGACAGAGAGAGAGAGCAGAGGAAGAGGGAGAAGCAGACTCCCTGCTACGCAGGGAGCCCGATGTGGGACTCGGGACTCAATCTCAGGACCCTGGGATCACGACCTGAGCCAAAGGCAGCTGCTTAACCAATTGAGCCACGCAGGCGCCCCAATCATTCTCAAATCTTGAGCAAAAATAACATGTGATGCACAGTTATCACCTGGCTACATACCTCTAACTGGACTTTTTTCATAGCTTTACTAAACACACTGGAGTGTTATAACATTCTGGTTGAATTCCCACCATTTGTAAATATTCTACCAGATTCACAAATCCTACAAATGAGTGGGAAGAATCTTGCTATTTCCTGAAATGAAGAAAGGTCATGATAATTTAGTGTCAAATATGAAAGCAATCACAACTAAATGGACATTATTTCTGAAGAGGGTGCTAAAATGTGGTGGCTGGCCTGCCAACTTGCATTTAACAAATTACTGTCCACTTCTGCTCTCCCACATGGGGAATGAGTAGTAAACAAATCTAAATATGTCTCTGAAAACATTTACATTTTTGGTAGGGAATTGAAGTGAAAGGCTGCCTACATATGGAGTGTGACAGAGTAATTTTTTACACATACCATAAAAATACTCTAAGCTAGACCACTGGCAAAAGGTGCATTAGTGCATCTCAGGAAGCCTGCAAAAAATGTATTTGACAAATCATTTCATGCGCTGGCTTGATCAAGAGGTATTTGAAATGAATTTAAGTGTGGAGCTTTGTGATAATCAGATAAAAATGCAAATAGGGACAACAGGAATAGCTATAGAAAAAGTAATTTGATGAAGGAGAGATTCAGAAATTCTGATGAGAATTAAAAGGATGAAATTGGGGGGGGCATCTGGGGAGCACAATCATTAAGCATCTGACTCTTAGTTTCAGCTCAGGTCATGATCTCAGGATCATCAGATCGAGCCCCATATTGGGCTCTGTGCTCAGCATGGAGTCTGCTTCAGATTTTCTCTCCTTCCTTCTGCCCCTCCCACCCATGCTCTCTCTCTCTCTCTAAAATAAATAAATAAATCTTAAAAAAAGGATTAAATTTGGAAAACAAATGTTATCACAGGTCTATAGACAAATATACTCAGGTCAGACAACAAAGTAAACAACAAAGGAAAGGAAATGAATCTCATTAGATGCCACCAGAGGGGTGCAATTTAGATTTGATTAAAATAGATACAGGACTGGAATCATCAATAAGGAAATATGCACTGTTTAAAAATAAAAACAGATTTAAGGGCACCTGGGTAGCTCAGTCAGCTAGGCATTCAACTCTTGGTTTTGGCATAGGTCATGATCTCAGGGTCGTGGGATCAAACCCCACATCAAGCTCAATGGAGTCTGCTTAAGAGTCTCTCTCTCTCTCTCTCCTTCTCTCTCTCTCTCCCTCTGCCCTTCCCCTGCTCATGTGCTCTCTATCTCTCTCTAAAATAAATAAATAAATAAAATCTTTAAAAAATAAATAAATAAAAATAAAAACAAGTTTAATAATAGAGAAAATAATTTTATTTATATAAGTAAATATCCATAAAACTGAATATGGGAATACAGTGAAAATTATTTGTTTATAGCCAAAAATAAATAGAAACAGAGGTATTCTCTTAAGGAAGTAAATTACATCCCCCCATCTCTCACCCCTCATTCCCCTACCCACCAGGTAGAATTAAAGATATGGATAATGCTTTTCCACTGTAGACCACAGAATGATTGGCACAGAAGTAAATAATGATAGGAGGCTTCAAGAATTTATCAGAAAACATCAGGTTTAGCCACGGTGGATCAAAGATTGAGTTTTCCAATTCTTCTTTTAGAAAATACCCAAAGTCAATTTGGAAAAAAATTAAAATTTTAAAAAATCCTTTTAAATTAAAAAAAAAATTTAAAGCCCTCCATCTTTGATGAAATTAGGAGATAGCTTAATCTCAAATCACAGTATGTAAATTACATAAAAACCCATTCATATGTATATATATGAAACAAAATAGCCTGCCAAACTTAGTAACAGGCAAACAGAAGTGCAGGAAAATTCTTAGAGGATGCAGATCTTGCATCTCTGACACAGCTGGTAAGACACCCATCTCTCAAGTAAGTAACATATACTGAAGGCCAACACTTTCTTTTTTAAAAGTAAGAGAACGTGTGCAGTGGCTGATGGTTGCAATTTTTCTGGATCCAGTTGGAATGACAAGGAAGCTGGTAGGTAAGGGATAATTAGGAATAATATATAGATGTCCTATTTGTAGAAGCAGTCAGGAAGCAAGCAGGATGAAGGTGGGAGAATCTGCAGTGTGAGTAGCTCCAATCTCTCTTGGCTGAGACAAGAAAGCCTAAAAGAACTTGCTGTTGCAAGGAAAACCATTTTTGAAATAACTAATATTCTGTAAAGATCTATGGACAGTGACTAAAAAATAAAGGAAGGAAGATACCATGATACAAAATAGAAATAACAAATAAAATAAATAAATAGAAAAACAGTTTATTAAAAAACAAAAAGAAAAAAAGTTTATTGAAGGAATTACCATTATTGGAAAACAGGAAAGAGATACAAGAGTTCAAAGTAGATATGGCAGAAGGATCTGGTGGGGTTCAAGAAAGAAACGTGGAATAGGAAAAAATCGATTGCAGAATTGAACTCTACATTGAAAGCAACACAATGAGGTATAAACCTAGCCGAAAACACAGTAAAGCATATATGACAACAGTGACAAAAACAAACAAGATACAAAGTAAAAGAACTATGACTGAAAAATGATTCAAGAGAAAATATAAATATGCACTACTAATAAATTATACACACACACATATGGTGTTCCTGAAGAAAACCAAAATTATGATAAATGAAAAATACACAAAATTCAAAGAAATTTTCCAGAAAGGAAAGGGACTGCATGTCAAAGATACGGGATGATCAACATTGAGGCATATCCTAATGAAGTCATTGACCTTCAAATTTAAAGAATTCCTACAATATCCACACAAAAAGATTAAGTCACCTATATGGGGAAAATAATCAGGTGGGCCTCGTAGTTTTCCACAGCAATGGTTGATGCTAGACAGCAGTAGAGAAAACCGGTAGAATAAAATTAGAATTATTTCAGATCAACAACAACAAAAATATATGGGCAAATAAATTAAAGTAAGTGGAACATGACAGAAACATTACATATATAATCTAAATGATTAAAGACTAAAGTAGTGTAATATCAGTGTGAATTGACTAAACTATACATTTAACAGTAAACAATTCTCATATTAGCTTCTAAAGCAAAACCCAAGCTATGTGCTATGTACATGTGCTACACCTGGATTAAGTGATTAGAAAGTTGGAAAATAAAAGGGTAAGTAAGGGCGCCTGGGTGGCTCAGTTGGTTAAGCGACTGCCTTCGGCTCAGGTCATGATCCTGGAGTCCCGGGATCGAGTCCCACATCGGGCTCCCTGCTCGGCAGGGAGTCTGCTTCTCCCTCTGACCCTCTCCCCTCTCATGTGCTCTCTTTCTCATTCTCTGTCTCTCAAATAAATAAATAAAATCTTTAAAAAATAAAAAATAAAATAAAAGGGTAAGTAAAGACATAGCGGCAAATGCACACCAAGGGAAAACAGGAGTCATGAATTTCACAATAGGCAGGGCCGAAATGTAATCAAACAAACAAGTCGTGTTCACAATGAAGACTAACAGTTATGGAGACATATGTGTGTCTATGTATACACACATATGTATGGCTATAAATGTGTATATATACATATATGGATATAAATATATATGGATATGGATAAATATCCATATATGTATATATACATTTCTAACATGATAATGAATATGAAATACCTAAACATTTAATAATATAGCATCAATATCTAGAGTCATAGCAAAAACAAGTTAAAATAGAGAAATGTTTTTGTAGAAAACTTTAATTCACTTTTCCAAGCTCATGAAGAACAAGGAGACAAATGGAAGTAAGGATAATAATAACAATAGCTTACCATTTTTAAGTCTAACTATGTACCGAACACCAATTTAGGTGCCTTACAAGCTTATATGTATTTAATGATTTTAAGAAACAGGAAAAAGGGAAGATGACAAATAGTGTCCTGACTCAAGCTTTCTTCCCAGAAGTGACATAAATCATATCTATTCACATTGCATTTTCCAAAACAAGTCCCCACAAAAGGGATGGGAAGTGTAACCCTACCTTCTGCCTGGAAGGAGGAGAGTACGGTGTATTTGATGGCAGCAGTAATGAACCACAATGACTTTACAGAATGTTGGGGTCCCAGATCAGCATGTGGTTGTAATATCCAGTGAAACATAGGGAAGGTTAGAGTTTGCCATGGGTATATTTCTGTGCACTCTGTAGGCAGTGGCTACCCTATACATCAGGACCCACTGCAGAGAAGGCAGAACTGGCATGGTAATAACCTAAGTTATAATTTAAAATTTGCTTGGTATCCATGAAATTAGGGCAATCGGAATTAATTACACGGTTCAGATATTTCATGACTTTAAATGAAAATAACTTAAAGCATCCATTTCCCCAGTACATGTTACCAGGGATATGAAAGTTCAAACTTTGGCTCTGTCTCCCCTGGATAGTTTGTGATTGGGATTGAATGCTTAGCTTTTGTGGTTCTCTTTCTTCTATATATCCAATGTGTGGCCAAACTAATTTCAGATCAATGCATTTCTAAGATATAATAACTTACTCATTTGATTCATAATCTAGGATGGCACATCTGGGAGTCATTATGTCTTTCTAAAATCACTGCACATTTTTTCTGCTCTAATCCATATACTTGATTCTAAACTTTATCTCAAGATTCAGTCCTACTTTCCTCATTTCAAAATTATTGAAGAGCTCCACGTGATATTCTCCAATTCTTCTTTCTCTCTCTTGCAGCTTTTCTCTCTCTTCTGTTGTCCTGAGTGGTAGGACAGTGTAGTGGTTGCAAGCATGAATTCTGGAACCACACTGACTGGGCTTGGGTCTCAGCTCCTTTGCTACTGACTGTGTCACCTTAGGCAGGTTATTTATCTTCTGTATATTTTGGTTCCTTCACTTATAAGATAGGAGATGATGGGGTACCTGGGTGGTTCAGTGGGTTAAGCATCTGCCTTCAGCTCAGGTCATGATCCCAGGGTACTGGGATCAAGCCCTGCATTGGGCTCCCCGCTGAGCCCTCTCCCTTTGCCCCTCCCCTGCTTGCGCGCTCTCTCTCTCTCTTTCTCTCAAATAAATAAATAAAATCTTTAAAAAAATTTTTTAAAATAAAATAGGAGATGATAAGAGTACCTATTCCAAAGGGCTATTCAAGTGAATAGAGGGACAAACAAGTAAATTTATGTAAAATGCTAAGTACAATTCTGGCACATATAAAGTGTGTTATAGAAGGGTTAGTCGGTATCATTGTGGACTAAAGCTAAGGCTACACAGAGGAAAAATATAATTAAGTCATTATGGTCAGCTAAGTAAGGTCTTCTGAAAGAGGTTTCAGAAGGGCCTTGAAAAAGAATTAGGAAATGGGCAGGGGTAGATTTGGAAGAGAGGGTAGAATGCATTGTGGGTGGAAGACATCGTATATGCAAAGGCAGGCTTTAAACAATGTAGTTTAAAGCAATAACAAATAATCCCAAGTTTTGGGAACACAGAAAGTTCAGTGCAAGGGGAAAGAGAGCAGGAAATTATGTTGCGAAGCAGATAGCAGATAGAGTGAATGACGTATGACAGCCTAAGGAGTGCATATTTTATTTTATTGGTAATGGTGGGGGAGGCACTGAATGTGTTTGAACAAGAGAGATGCATGTTGATTCAGTATTCAATAAATATTTACTGAGTGCATTTTACTTTAAGCAGTGAGGATACAGTGATTAATAAGTGAGATCTGGTCCTTTCTGTTCAAAAGTTTGTACTGTAGTAATGGGAGGCAGGCAGTAAACAATGTGTGAATACTTTAAGATCGTTTTAGATTATGTAATTAAGAAGGGTGATATGATAGAGTCACAGGGGATGGGGACTTTTTGTATTGAGTGGTCAAGACTCTCTGATAATACAACATTTGAGCTAACGCCAGAAGAAAGAACAGGAGCCAGCCACACAAGGAGAAAAAGGGATCAGGCCAGGCAGAGAATGGCAAGCACGTGGGCCCTAAAATAGCAAAGTTCTCTGTGTATTCAAGGAACAAAATTGTTCCTCCAGTATGGCTCGAGGTAAGTGAGGGAGGGGGGGATGATAGAGACCACTAAGTATTTGCATTTTCCCTTCTCTAGTGCAGGGTCTTAGCTAGGAAGCCACTGTCCAGCCAGTCACCTCAGGTCCTTCTTGCATCTCAATGGGGCCATGTGACTAGTTTCCATTTGTCATCCGGCTATTTGTCCCCAAGGCAACCTTAGAAGCTTCTTGTTAAAAATGGAAAAGGTTTGGGGCACCTGGGTGGCTCAGTTGTTAAGCGTCTGCCTTCAGCTCAGGTCATGATCCCAGGGTCCTGGGATCGAGCCCCGCATCGGGCTCCATGCTCGGCGGGAAGCCTGCTTCTCCCTCTCCCACTCCTCCTGCTTGTCCCTCTCCCACTCCCCCTGCTTGTGTTCCCTCTCTCGCTGTGTCTCTGTCTGTCAAATAAATAAATAAATAAAATCTTAAAAAAAAATGGAAAAGGTTTGTCTGGCTGGGTACCTGAATGAGCAGAACACAGTCCTCCCCCACCCACCCACCCTGTTGTACTACCTTAGACTAAGTGAGCAGGAAATTAGCTTTTATTATGTTAAGTCACTGAGACAGTAAGGTTTGCTTGTTATAGCAGCAAGCAGTATCTTAACCAGTACTTGGACTAAGTAGTATAAAATGATATCGGAGAAGGACCAGATTACATAAGACGTTACAAAAAAACAGCAAGAAATTGCGAGTTGTGTTTTCAAATTTCTCTGCGAACAGTGTCCCACAAAAACCTCAAACTCCCATAGTAACTGAACTCACCATTTTTCCTACCTTGCACTAGCTTTCCCTCTATAGTTCCTCTTTACCATGAATACAAAACTGTTGAAACCTACAGGTTCCCAACAGAAGAGAGAAAAATTAATGGAAGAAGGTAAATAAAATGCATAGAAGGAAGCATTCCCACAAGAGAAGAATGCAGTGTCATATGCTGAAAAAATTACTTTGACTTTACCTTTGCTATTAGATGTTCCTATCTTGTAGTCCTGGTTCTGCCACTTACCGGCTGAAAGGTGGTGGGCCATTTCCTTAATCTCTGAATATAATTTATACTATATGTACCTCAGGGGCATCTATGTCTAGCCCTACTAAAAACACAAGTTACAAATTGTGAATTGACTGCTCTGACTTACTTGGACCAATCTCAAAATATCTAATCATTTCTTAAAATTCCAGAATTGTCAAAATATTTTAAATATACCAGGGATTCTTTTAGCCTTGAGTTTGCCTGAGATTCTTTTTCTCTCTCTCCTTCTCCCCCTCTCCCCACTTGCTTGCCCAATCTCTCTCTAAAATAAATTTAAAAATCTTTAAAATATATAGATATAGATAGATATAGATACATGATTCTGGAAAATTACTAACTGCATTTTCTCCTGACCTTACATGGTAAGTAACCCAGTGGACTTCAGAGCTAAGTGAATTTAGGCCTTAAAAGAAAGATTTCAATGTAAAACCTGTAAAGAAGGCATTCCATCCTTTTCCGCTATATAGTAAATCGTTTCAGTGCTTCATACATGCAATGATCATCCAGTCCCTTGCATTGTTCAGAGGCCTGTCAGGTGCACAAGAGGTCTTTCTAAGAATTCTGAGCTGCAGGTAAAGGATTTTGCAGATTAATTTTGGGAGCCTAGAATTTAAATATACACCCTCTTTCACCTTCTATCATCCTAGTCCAGTGTTGTTATTTGGAAGGCAACTGTGTCACCAAAGATGTTTGATAAATAACTTCTATTTAGTATCAAGTAAAAAGCAAAATAGTTCAGGAAGTAAGTCCATCAATAGCTGTTCTACATAATAAGTGGAAAATTGTGTATATTTGCACACTTCTGACTTTTGTTTGTGTGAATTTTATTATCTTATGCACTATTACTGCAGTGAAGTGCACACAATTACTTAAGCAGTCTTGATTCTGGTTTCCTAGTACTCATAAGTTTCCTTCTCTTTCTTTCTCCCTCCTTCCCCTTTTTAACACCTCTGCTCAAGTTAGTATAAAGAAATCTCGGTTTCCTTTGTGGCTTTTCTCCTAAATAGCTATGCAAATGTGACCAAGTTACGTTAAATTTCTGGGCCTTGGCTTCCTCATCCACTGAATGTAAGGTCTATCCAAACCATAATTTTTTTTTTTAATTTTAAGAATGTCCATAATGGGCAAATGAACAGAGAGGCAGCAGAGGAGAGTATTTAAGAGCATGTGTTTTTGGAATCAAATGCAGGAAGTTCAAGTCCTACCTCTGCCAAGAACAAGTTGTGTGACCTTGGTAAAATTATTTAACCTGCCTAAGCCTTCTTTCCATCAACTGTAGAATGTGGATACAGACACCACCTAACTCAGAGTTATGTTTGTTAAGTAGTGCACATACTCTAGTCCCTGACATAAAGTAAGTTTGCTTAAATACTAGTTTTTACCATTTTTATTAGCGAGTTACCCCTCTGGGTAGATGACTCAAAAAAAAAAAAAAAAGGTTTCCAACGTAGGTGGGCTCAGCCTCTGGAGTACAGTTTAGCCAGAGGATGGCACCTTTGTGCCAAGGAATGGGCATCCCTTCCTTAGAGCACACGGTCCTGTGGGGGATCCTGATCATGAGGGGCAGTGATGAAGCAGACAGGCTCAGGGGAGCTGAAGCTGCTGGGAAAAGAGGAATATTTGAGGGGGATGGGTGCCTGGAAAGTGCATTTCTTTGGAGACTGGACTGAAAAAAGAAGTCTTTGCTATTTGGAACACTTTGTCTTAAAACTTAGAAAGAGAAAGCAATTATTTTATGTAACTCTCTCACCTAATCGAATCCCCTTAGAAGGTGTTTTTTAATCTGAACAGAAGTTTAGAGAAAAGAAAATGATGGTAAGAACAATTCTTCTATTGTTGATGGACCTAATGAACTAGAAATATTGCTGGTATAAATACCCAGTGCAAACTGTAACTATTTTGAACTCAGAAAAGTTTTCTGAATTATACTGTTTTCTTAATAGAAATACTAAAATTAAAATGATATATAAGAGATGCATTGCTTATATTAATTCCCCTGTGAAACACAAACATTGCCAAAGACACCCCAACTCTTTTTTCTGTAAAGAAAACAATTTTTCCTGTTTTCTGAAGATGCAGTGGTAGGCAGAATTTCTAAAATGGTCTCCTAAAGATGCACCATCTTAATTTCAGGAATCTACCAATATGATGAGATAGCTCTCCCATGATCATGCTATACTATAATGGTAGAGTGAACTTAAACATGGAGATTTTTAGGGGAGCGCCTGGGTGGGTCAGTCAGTTAAGCATCTGCCTTCAGGTCAGGTCATGACCCCAGGGTCCTGGCATGGGGTCTGGAGTTGGGCTCCCTGCTCAGTGGGGAATCTACTTCTCCCTCTGCCCCTCCCCCCGCTTGCACTCTGTCTTCTCTCTCTCTGTCCCTCTCTCTCAAATAAATAAATAAAATCTTTAAAAAAACAACAACAACATGGAGATATTTAGGTGGGCCTGATATAATCACATGAACCCTTAAAAGCAGAGAGCTTTCTCCCACTGATCGCAAAAGAGGGAGTCAGGGATTCAGAGCATGCAAAGGGTTCCAAGATGGAGGAGGCCACATGACCAGAAATGTGGGCAGTCTTTAGGAGCTCAGGGTGGGCCCTGGCTAATGACCATCAAGGACACGTGAACCTCAGTGGTGGGCTGTAAGGAAAAGCACTTGGCCAGAAATTGAACAAGACTGGAAGTAGATTCTTCCCTAGACCCTCCAGATAAGAGACCAGTTCCACCCAGACAGAGATTTCTACCTTGAGAGACCTTGAGTAGGGAATCCCGCCATGGTGTGTCAGAACTCTCCATCTACATAAGCTATAAGATCCAAGCTTTGAGCTGGCTGTCAGCTGGAGACCACCCTCAGCTCCTTTGGGGCAGGCTTTTATTCCTCAATATGGTTGCTGCTTTTATCATGCCAGCAAGGAGAGTCTTTTATTCCAGCCTGCTAAAACAGAGTCTTATATCACATAATATAATCACAGGAGTGACATCTCATCACCTTTGCCATATCCTGTGAGTTAGAAGAAAGTCATGGGTCCTGCCTACATTCAAGGGTAAGGGGTTATACAGGGTGTGAACATGGGGACCACTGGAGGGACAGTCTGCCGTGGGCTCTGTGGTAACAATTACTTATATCCCTCCCATAGGCAAAATACATTTGCTGTTGCCAAGATCCAAGAGTCTCTTCCCATTATGCATCAGCTCAGAGCCCCAAATCTCATCTTCTAAATCAGCTGCAGGGGTGAGTAAGACTACTGGTTGTAGGAATGTTCAAATCATCAAATCTTGGTTCCTTTTTGTTTAACGGTTCTTCCCTCAATGTATTTATTTATAATTTATTTCCTCTTACATTTTACTATAAGAAGGAAAAGAGACCAACCTTCATCCCTTTGCTTGTAAATCTCCTTAGCTGTCTATCTAATTTTAGTATTTCCAAGTTCTGCCTTCCCTGCAACAGCAGGAGACAATTTCACTAACTTCTCTACTACATTAACAAGGATCTCCATTCCTCTGATTTCCGCTAACATGTTCCTCACTTCCTTTTGAGCCCACACTGTCAGCATTCTTGAAATCCAGGCTTCTGTAAGCAATCTGTTCAAGGTGAATGAGGATTCTCTCTCAGACTTCTCAGAATTCTTCTAGCCTCCACTCGCTGCCCAGCTCCAAAGCCCTCTTATGGTTTAGGTATTTGATATGGCAGCACTCCACTTTCAGAAGTCCAAATCTGTATTTGTTTTCTATTGCTGTGTAACAAAATACAACAAATTTAACAGCTTAAAACACCCATACATTTATTATCTCGCAGTGTCCTTGGATCGATGGTCTGGGCAAGACTTAACTAGGTCCCCTGCTCAGAGTCTCATAGGTTGCAATCAAGGGGTCAGCTGGGCTTCATTTTAACCCGGAGACTCCACTGGAAAAGAATCTACTTTCAAACTCATTCAGTTTGTTGGCAGAATCTATTTCCTTGCTACCATAGGATAGAGGGACAGGCCTTCAGCAGACTATCAGCTGTAGGCCACCATCAGGTTCTAGAAGCCACCACATGAGATTCCTTAAATGGCTGCTTACTTCATCAACAACCTAAGAAGAATCTCTCACTCCAGTTGGCTAAGACAGAATCTGCTATAATATAAATGACAGGAGTCATAACCCATCACCACTTTCTGATTCTCTTGATTACAAGCAAGTCACTGGTCCCTTCAGCACTCAAGGGTAAGGGCCCCTCCAGGGGCTGTCTGTCACAGCACACTTCTCCTTCATTCTTTTATTGTCATTGGTGGTACTCAGTTACTAGAAAACAAGTACTTTGCATAGAAGTTTTTAGTCCATCCAAGCTACTGTAACAGTTTACCATAGACTGAGTAACTCATAAACAAAAGAAATTTATTTCTCACAATTCTGGATGCTGTAGGTCCAAGATCAGGGTGCTAGCATGGTTGGGTTGTGGTTGAGAAATGCTTCCTGGTTCATAGCTGTCTTCTTGCTGTGTCCTAATGCGGCAGGAGGGAGGATTTTTCTGGGGTCTCTTTTAGAAGGTCACTAATCCCATTCATAAGGTCTCTACCCTAATCATCTAATCACCTCCCAAAGACCCCACCTCCTAATTCCATCATATTGGAGTTAGGATTTCAACATATGAAATTTGGAAAAACACAAATATTCAGTCTATAGCAGAAGGTATAAGGAGAGGAAATGAAATTTGAATCTCCCTTTTCTTCCTTGAAATCGCTAGAGATAAAACTACAAGAAAAATACATTTATTGTCCCAAGTATCATAGCTCTCTGTGTTGTCCCTGTGCCCCATTACCACAGGCAACTGAGTCAACTACATTCAATTTTAAGAAGTTTACTAAAAGACATCACAATCAGTTCATGCTGTGAGTCAGTCACAACCTTGAAGTTATCATTAGGACACTGTACATATCCTGCATAAAGAAAAGAAAGCATCTTTATTGGCTAAGGATTTAAGTTTTGAACGTGTATCACAAAAATTATCTGGATAGAAATAAATATATTGTTCAAGCACGACTAGTGATTATAAAGAATCATATATGTTTGGGTCCGATTATGTTCCTAAAAGGTACTACCAAAACAAAATGCCCATTAGAAACCAAAAAATTGGATTTCAGTTCTTCAATCACCAATGATAATTTAGAAGTTTGCTTAACTTTTAACATTTGTTTGAAAAACCCAAGGTTAAGCCTCTTTTAGAGCTGTTCCTTGCTTTTGGAAGATAAAGCATAAAACATCAAGATGATAGCAGAATAGCCTTGCAGGACAGACTTCCTTCCTGCTGAGTTTACACGGTGAACCTCCTGCCTAGAACCTGATAAAGGGCAGGCCTGGGTGGTCGATACATGTTAACACACCTTTTCCCCGATTCCTTCTCCCTTTCTTCACTCATCTAACATTTATCGGGCACATTTTATTCCTGGTGACACCTCGTAAAACATTTTGCACAAAGAGTATCTGAAGTAGGTACCCTCAGCTGTTCCTGCAGGGGTCATTGTATGGTAGTTTCTGCATCACTCTCAGTTTTCTTAGCAGAAAACATTCATATCACTGTCAGGTTCTCTTTTGGTGTTTTTTTGTTTTGAGATCTGGTTACCAAGTGGCTTTTGGCAGAAAGAAACACCTGCCATCCTAGCTCTCAAGTGGAACACTGAAATCAAGGTTAGACGTTCTCAAATGCCACTGCTGATTACTTGATCATATTCAAATATCTGGTCTAAGTTGAGAAGACTTCGTTTGCCAAGCAATTTTTCAAATACAAAACTGTCAATATAGAAGAGTGCATGTGATATTTCTGTCATTGTTTTATGCCTCATAATTTCTTCTCCCTAAAAAGACTGTAAATGCCAAATGTCTTTGTAGGTTCAGGCCATGTCTTATTCTTATTAGAGCAATGATAGGCACTTCGTAGTCCCTCAATAAATGCATCTGTTGATAGAATGAATCTCTAACTTTCACTAACTTGTTCCTACTTTTAATTATAGGGCTAAATCCATACTCACATTGGAAATTCTTTGAAATATGTTACATATTTTTTTTGCCAGAGTGATCATTTTAGTGGTTGGCTGACTTCAAAGTAGAATAATGAAGTACAGTACAAATCTCCTAATCCAGCCTTGCAATTATAGCATTTCATATAGTATTAACACTCTATCACTAGAAAATCCTCAGGCAATAATGACTAATAAGGAAGGCATTTCCTCGCAGCTAATGATCAGCATGGAGGAGCTTGCTCTTGACACAGAGCCAGCAGCCCTCAGTCCAGCTGGCTACTACCTAAACCGGACATGCCAGGCCTCCCTCTGAGGTTACTGTGTATTTATTTATAAACTGTTAGTATAGTAACAAGAAATGGAAAATGAAATCATGTTTAGGTGCTGTTCAGTGAAAAGTGTCCGTCGGTATATTATGGCACTTAGCTGTTATATAGGACACCTTTCTCTCCCTCTGTATGGGTAATATGATATATATTCAACATTTAGGACTTTTGAACATTAAATGAAGTCCACTTTGGGAAGTCTACAGGAGGTTTAAAGGAGACAACGACAACAACAACAATATAGCTAGTACTCACTGAGCATTTACAAGGTGCCAAAGTCTATGATAAGCACTTCCTATGCATTAACTGATGGAATCCTTAGAGTGGCTCTACAAAGTAGGTACTATTATTGCAAAGGAAGAAACTGAGGCACAGAGAGGAGAAAGCAACTTGCTCCAAATCCATAAGTAGTAAATAGTAAAGCTTGGATTTAAGGCAGTGAGGTCCAATTCAGATCCCTTGATGCTAACTGCTATTTTGTGTTATCACGACTCCAACAATAGCAAAACAAAACAAAAACACTGAAGCCATTATTAACAAATTGTGAAAAACCAAAAATCTTGAACGTACTATATCATTTATATATAAGATGGCCTCAAATTTTTCAATAGAGAAATAGGTTATGAAAATGTTCTTGAGCTAACTTAGGTAACACTCAACAAATGAGACAAAATAAACACTTTTTTATTTAAAAAGCAAGTTATCATGTTGCTATATTAATTTTTCCAGAAAGGTACAATTTAAATTCATAAGTAAAATTTATAAGTATTTATAAGAATAAAGGGGAATGAGACTTAGTGGACATAGAAGAAGTTTTCTTTTCCAGAAACATATCCCTTACTGTCTGAAAGCCTTTTTTAACCTTCTTACTGCAACACTGTCCACTAATTGGCAATTCACTTGAGTTGCCAAATTTCCATTACTGAAATGCAAGTGTCCCTAGAGAGTCAAGATAGTCTCCTCATTAGTTACCCACACCAAGGCAAAAATTATTTCAATGAGCTTTCTCTTAAAAATTACCTGGGGTAATCTGAGTTATAAATGGAATGGGGAGTGGGGAGCTGGGTTGTTTTGGAGCCTGAGAATTTGAATTGTAGAGGCTTTGAGTTCGAGTTGTAGAGACCGCATCACAGCAGAACCTCAAGCAGGAATTAGAAGATAGATGTAAATCAAAAAATGGAGACTGGAGGAAATACTTTGTCAGATTTGCAGCATTGTGAGGTCCGAATACATTTAAAGGCAAGGGCTTATATCTACTCTAGACTCTAAGCACTGGGAAACAGGTGACAGCATGTCACTGGGCTGAAAAGGTTTCCTATGACTTGGCCTGGTACTGCTGGAGGAGAGCCAAAGCCCAGGTCCGCATTCTCTCCAGGCCCTTCCACAGTGCCCTCTGCCACCTGCCACTTGCTACAGCCTGTCAGGTGTTCTCAGCTGAGCTGCTTTCAAGGTCCATAATAGTTGGCATTTGAGTTCAGTATCTGAGGAACCATGTTGACCTTTCTCTGTGTCTGGGGTGAATATTCTTGCATTAAAAAAATCAGAACGGTCTTACCTTGACTCACAGCAGTCTACAAGTATGGCCCAGGGATTTTTTTTTTTTTTTAACCTAAATGGGGCATAGGGTTATAATGCAAATACATTTGGGTCTCTGTATTTACTGGTGCAGTGTAGCACAAAGAAGGACCGGTCTCCTGACATTAACAATGTTGTAGCTACAGGGCTACTACTTGTTGGTTCCTAACCTTTACTCTGCCCCCACACACCTAATGGATGAGGGTCACATGCACATCACTGGCCTATGGGCATTACTGGATTTAAAAATAAATAAACCAAGTAGAGGTAATCGTAGAGGTAAATTGTAATGACTACGACAGTTATTGGTGTGTTGGTATTTTACGTCTTTGCTGTGGCAGAGCAGAGAGAGGCTCAGTGTGGGCCGTGGGCAGCTCCTTGGCGACACTATTATAACACCATTCTTTTAAGAAAACATATTCACCGGGGCGCCTGGGTGGCTCAGTCGTTAGGCGTCTGCCTTCGGCTCAGGTCATGATCCCAGGGTCCTGGGATCAAGCCCCGCATCGGGCTCCCTGCTTGGCGGGAAGCCTGCTTCTCCCTCTCCCACTCCCCCTGCTTGTGTTCCCTCTCTCGCTGTATCTCTCTCTGTCAAATAAATAAATAAAATCTTTAAAAAAAAAAAAAAAGAAAACATATTCACTGCATGTGAGTGGGTTATAGGTTCAATTTCACACTCACTCTGTTATATTTTTTACATGTCTATAAAACGTATTTTTATATTATGTTAGTAATTTAAATACTATATTAAGTAGTAACAAACTATTTTCTATACTCCTTACAAGGGATTGGCACTCACCAGCATATTATGCCCCATCATTTGAAATCACTGCACCAACAAGTTAAAAGACCAGCACCAAATCCAGCATGGATTAATTCTCTATCTCATAAAGTGTAAAGTCATTCAGAATCAATCAATTTTGGGTTGGTCTTTGTTATGGGCTGAATTGCATCTCTCCCAGAATGCATGTTAAAATCCTAAACCGTCCCCCCACCCCCCCCACCCCCGCTCCCGTACATCAGAATGTGGCTGCATTTGGAATTAGGGCCTTTAAAGAGGTAATTAAGGTAAAATAGGTCGTATGGGGGGCTAATTCAGTATGACTGAATGAGGTGTTCTTATAAGAA